>NW_026000021.1:5117322-5187347 GCF_001458135.2 Marmota marmota marmota
GGGAAAAATAATACAAGGGGGACAAATGAATGCCAGTAGAGGGGGCAGAGAGAGAAGAGGGGAGGGGAGGGGGGATAGTAGAGGATAGGAAAGGCAGCAGAACACAACAGACACTAGTATGGCAATATGTAAATCAATGGATGTGTAACTGATGTGATTCTGCAATCTGTATATGGGGTAAAAATGGGAGCTCATAACCCACTTGAATCAAAGTGTGAAATATGATATGTCAAGAACTATGTAATGTTTTGAACAGCCAACAATAAAAAATTAAAAAAAAAAAAAGAAGAATGACTTGATGATATTTGTCAGCAAATGGGTGGATCTGGAGACTATCATGCTAAATGAGATAAGACAGTTCCCAAAAAATAAAAGTTAAATGATTTCTCAGGTATTATTAAAAAAATAAATAAATAAAACCAAGAGAGGAATGGAGTGACTTTTGGCATACTACTATGAATGAAGAAAATGGCATTTCTTCTACTCTTTTTCTTATTATCAGTGTATACTTTCTTAAATGGAAGCAGTGTAAAAATGGTCTTATCCAATCATCCCTTACTAGAATTCCACTTTCAGTACAGTGTTCTTTCTTTTATCATGCTGCTTTCTTAAAATTCCACTCATTTATCATTACCTAATGAAGATCTATTTTTGCCTTTGGCCTTTCTCTTTAGCTGCTGCCAATTTCCAATAATTTCTGAAAACAAAAAAGCAGTATTTTTACAGTCAGTTTTTTTTTTTTTTTTTTTTTTTGCCTTTAAGCAAATGCCTCTATGAAGCAGTCTCTAGGAATGCAGTTTGTCCACAATAGGGGTCATCTATCTTTATTCATTTACTCACCCCTCACTCATTCACTAAATATTTACTGAGTGCCTCTGATGTGTGTTGGCCCAAATAAAAATTGAGAAAAACTCACTTAACAGTGCTTCATAAATCCCCTGGAGATAAACAAAAAAGTTTTGAAGAATTTGATGATAGTTTCAGAGGCTAATTTTATTTACTCTGCATTTCTATCATCCATAAATATTATTAAGTGATGATTATCTGCTTTGTTCTTGACCAGGGAAATTGAATTTCATGAGCTACTGATGAGATTGATTTTTCTAAGAAAAGAACATCGGTCAGTTGTTTCAGTAGATTTTTTTTTCTTTTTTCTTGGTGGTTTGATTTTGCAAGGGAAATATATATATGCACCTGGGAAGATTTAAAGATGTGAGTATTTTTATAATAACCCAACCACAATACATGAAGGAGAATGTAAAATGACTTCATGTAAATCCCACAGGTGAATGAGTAAGGATATATTTTGTAGACTTCTAAAACAAATCCTTCAATTACCTGAGTTCTTTGGAGGAAGTATGCCATCTAAAGTCAATAAACATATAAATAAATAATGGACTAATACAGCTATGCAGATGGAAAATATAAAAGGAGGATGCTGGCTCCACACTATGGGTCTGGGAACAACATCGGCTGCTGTTTTGAGGAAAGAAGGAACCATATTTAGAACTGTGCTATTAAAATGCCCTTTTCTATAGAATGTAGGCAATTCTGTTCAGTGGCTATAACCCATCACTGACTATAACCCATCACTCTGATTCTGATGCAAAGGATCTTTTACACAAATTGTCAACTACAAATGAGTTTGGTCTTCTTTAGGTCACCAGAGTGCACAGAACTGGAAATAGCTTTGCCAGACATAGAATATCATTGAGTATCTCAGACTTCTGGATGACTTGCCTGTTTAGATGAACATATGCAAAGTAAATGGTATTGGCAAAGGATGGCTAAGAGCCAGAAAGCTCGCAACCACCAACACTTATAATAACTAAATAAATAACATGTCATAAAGCACATCATACACAGTTCTCCTAACATGTCAATAGGAAGAGATCAAGGGAGTACATTTCTAAGACTGAGGAAAACTGTAGGCAATTCAGAGGTAGGCAGAGTTTCTCCATCCTGATCATGGAGCTAGCTAAAAGTGGCTAAGCTATCTGTTGGCCTCAGTACCTGAAGAATGCAAACCTGGCATGTGCATATAACTGAAGAGATTTTTCTTTCCTTTAGAAAAGAAAGAAATTCATATCAACGAGTGATATTATAATAACATAAAAATTCAGATCTGGAAGTGACTTTAGAACACTTCAGGGACAGTAATCCTTAAATCTCTTTCACAGATAAACCTTTTCTCCAAACAGTGTCTTATGTTAAAGCCTAGTTGGTAAAAACTAATAAAACTGGAGTAGCTTAGGGCTCAGATGGGAGCTTTGACCTTATCACTCAGCCTCTGAGTAATCATAGCTGGATGGAAGAAGTTCCAGGGAACATGATCCAAACCCTGAGCTGAATGGTGTAGATAGACAGTTGAGGAGCTAAAACCAGAAGCTAAATGGTCTGCTTCAATGTAAATATATTCACCAACAATTTTCAATTTTTAATGTGTACATAAGTGGAAATGCTGCTAAAATGACAGTGATGTGAATCTGGGGGGAGTGATAAGATTTTATATTTCTAACAAGCTTCAAGTTGTTATTGTCAATTCATGCTGTCAATGCTGCTTGTCTGAGGGCACTCTTGGAGAAGCAAGAAAGCTATGTAGGAGTCCACATTCCCAGGAGTTGAGCAAGCATAAAGAAACATATCTAATCCAAATTACCAATATCTAAAGAGTCATTTGTTCAGGCCTTCTGTCTTCGCAATCTTGACTAATCTCTACGTGAAAACTGGAGAGGAAACATAAGCATAGTAGAGAGAAGGACAGAATTTGCTAATTCACTGTGGCCCATAACTAATCTTTAGAGAGTCAATATGAAAACAGGAAATGGCTTGCATTAAGCCTGGTAATTTTTGAGATCATAAAACCAAATTTAAAATTCTACAAGTTTTAGAACAACATATTAAGGAACGATCTGCAAATGCAGATGAAACACCAACGAATACCTATGGAAACTGTATTGCTCATCAAATGAAGCTAAACCTCAGAAGTCTCCCCTTTTTCCTTAGTGGCTTTATTCCTCTGGACATTCACCATCCCTGCACTCCCCTCTGCTGCCTGGTGCTAACCTCTCCAAGTTTGAACTATCAAACTTCTTCTTTTTCATAACTTTGTCTTGACAGACTCTTCATCCACCTGAGGTAGCTGATCAAATAACTTGCAGGTTAAAAATAGCTTAATGTGTTTTCATTTCAAGATAGTTTCTATATTCACATAATGGCCTTAGAAATTTTAATGCAAATTAGTGATAAAAAATATGAATAAAATTTCTCCTCAGCCTTCTTGAATCCTTATTATAACACCATCAAGACAGACTGATTGCTCACCAGATTTAGACTCTAACTTGTCCACGAAATGGGTAGGCCCTTTAAGAAATATTATAATACTGCTGAAACTTTAAGAGTTTGGTTATATATCTGTGTTATCAAATCTACACCGGAAATGAAAGTGAATTGCCATGAAATGAAGGTCCCAATAAGTCAGTAACAGGGATATGGAAGGACCTAATGTTAGATTAAAAAGATCATATTTTGAGAGTCAGAAAGCTGATGACTCTGGCTGGTATCTACCAAACTGCTATGAGTGTTACATTAAGGAGATGAAAAAGGTCTGGGAACATAGCTCAGTGGTAGAATGTTTGCCTAGCATACACAAGGCCCTGGGTTCCATTCCAAGAACCACACATGCACATAAAAAGGAAAAGTTGTTTCCTTTTATTTTTTTGGTCGCTAAACCAACTTTATTCTTTTTTTTTCATTGATATACATCATGTATTTATTTATTTGTTTGTTTGTTTTACTTAGTTACACATGACAGTACAGTGATCTTGACACGTCATACATTTGAATCAGATGGGATACAATATCTCATCATTCTGAGTATACAAGATGCGGAATCACACTGGTCATGCAGTCACATATATACACACAGTAATAATAATGTCTGTTTCATTCTACTATCCTTCCTATCTCCCCAACCCTTCCCCTTCCCTCCCTCCACTTCTCTCTACTTAATCTAGGGTAATGCTATTCTTTTTTTTCCCTCACATCTTCATACATGTATTTTGTATAAAAATGAGGGTCTCTTTCCACCATCCATGCAATTACCTTTCTCCCTTCCTTTTCCTCCCACCCCTCTTCCCCATGTAGAGGTAATCATCTTCCATGCTCTTCCTCTCCTCCCCATTTTGAGTCACCCCCCTTATATCAGAGGAGACATTCGGGATTTGTTTTGGGGGGATTGGCTAACTTCACTTAGCATAATCTGCTAACTGCATACAAATCAGTCATTGGCTTTCAAGAACTCCTACAATAGATTCTAACTACAGGTTCAAGAACTCCTACAATAGATTCTAACTACAGGTTCAAGAACTCCTACAATAGATTCTAACTACAGTTCAAAGAAACCAAACAAAAAAAGAGTTAAAAAGAACCCAACAATTTACACCACACAAAAAAGCTCCATCCCATTTAATATTTTTAAATCAAATATTCTTTTCTGAGCTTAATGTGGTAAACCAGTTAAAACTATTTAGAAGCTGACATTGGTATTGCTTTCTTGTAATTCGGTTGAGTACAAGCAAAGCATTCGAATGATGAAAAAGAGGCATTTTCTCCTCAATACTACATTAAGTAAAAGCAAATCACTAATATAATCCTGTTTCCATGGGAACCAAAGTATAGAATCAGTCTGATAGAAGGTGTTTCTCTTAGGGTTCATATTTTTCCCCCTTCTCCTTGAAATGTACCTTTGATTGCTGTCCAAAGGCCAACGTGCCAAGAACCAAAGAATCATCTTTGCCCATCTTTTCAAGAGTTGAAAGAACTGCAGAAATAGCTAAACAGAAAACAGCAGAGTATCATCATTGCAGGGCTGTCACAAGAGCTGTATGGAAGAATGAGTTTTGCAGGGGGGAAAAAAAAAGTCTTCATAAGTATGATTCTCTACCTTGAGACTTGGAGATTAAATCTGAACTTCCTAATCATATCACTATTATTCCGAAGTTTCACTTGAGTTCTGTGTAATGTAATATCTCCCCCAGCCCCACTATTTTTAAGCAGAATGCTATCATCCTAGTGATTTTTTCTAGAATAGTTGTTCTCAAAATTAACAGTCCAGTAACATTAGTAACAACTAGGAAGAGGTTAAAATGCAAATTATGTTCCCCCTAACTCAGATTTACTGATTCAGAGACACAGGAGAATGAAGGCCAGCAATGTTTTAAAAAAGTCCTCTGGGTGATTCCAAGAGGTGCTATGGAATCACTACTTATGTATTTGTTTGAAAAGGGACTTAAGAAACACAAGAGGTAAGTGATACGCAGAAAACAATGGCTAAAATTCATGTCTCATCCATGGCACCAGCACTGAGGGGTCACTGAGGAACATAAATATCCTGGAGACCAACCAGAGACGGAATAATAGAATGATCCTGGAAAGAAGATGATGAGAGATGTGGACATTTGTGCAGAATTGTGAATTATGGTTTAAGGACAGTAAGAAGAAGAAGGAGAAGCAAGCATTTCACATACCATTTTGAAATTTCTTGTACAATAAAATGAGGTTGAGGACAACCTCTGTCTCCAACTAAAGAAATGAATCAACTTTTCAATTTAAGATTTTTTTCTTTGGACTTTTCAGAGTGTATGCTGTACTACTTTCCATGCATTTGTAGAAGCAGATTTTTTTATTTGCAACTTAAATGAGCATTTTATTTTTAGGAAAATCATTTCAGAACGTATTGCTCCAGAGCTCTATTTGTAAATCATATCTTCAAGAAGTGGCCTAGATTTCTAAAGTGCCCTGGCCCTCTTGCCTGGGCTTATTGCAACACCATGTGGAGGCCAAGTGCTGTGGCAGAGGCTACAAAGGGACCCAAGGGCAAATTCAAAGCCACACCTCAGAACCTCCAGGCTTTTCCAACATTCAAATTCTCCCATAATTATGACAAATTTGAACTCTGAAAGGATGTGAACATCCATCGCAAAAGGCTTATAGATGTAGAATATTGGGGGGAAAAGCTAATCCAAGGGCAAAATTGGAAACTCTCAAGGGCCAAATCCCCTACTCTAGCCAATGTTTCTCATCTCTTTGATCTTTCTCTTTTTGAAGACACTTTTATGTAGATTTCAGTTAATCAAGTATCTGCCTAGTTATATTATAGCTTACTATATGATTTTGCTTCTACACAACTTGCTTTTCCTATTAATAGCAACAACTGGATGGTCTGAATATTATCTGGGAGTAAAACCGTGATGCTGGTAACTTTTATACAGTTACGGGGGCTTGGGGGCACATATCCTGATGGGAACCTCCACCTGCTTTACTTCTGCTTTCTCTACGGAAAGATTAAGAAAAAAAAGTAATATAAATTTTCCTAATTCTCAGTACACAATACAACTCTGCACATGATACTGGAAAGACCTTTCTCTCTCTTTGCCAGCATTCCCTCCTTACCTCTGTGGTTTTCACACCTCCAACTTCCCAGTGGTGGCCAACTTTACATCTCTGGTACTGACGCATGTAGCCTGGAGTGTGAGTGGAACCCTGAGAGTATGTGGGAATGTCAAAGCTTTAAGCTTCTCTGAGCTTCAAATGACTTCTTAAATCCCTGGAAGGAAGTGGAAGGAAGTGGAAGACTAACAAGTGTGTGCTTTTGTTGATGCCAAAACTCAGTTTTAATCGTAGGGTGGCTTCAAAGATGCATCTGTGAAACCCAAAAATCACAGTGTGACTACAGCAATTGACTGAGCAGTGAGGAAACCCGAGTTCTAGTCTCAGACTTGTTTCTAATCACTTTAGCTCTGTGGCTTTCCTTTCCTCTTCTCTAAAATGAGGATAATGAGTATGTCTACCAGAGTTTATGTGGAATTGGGTCTGCTTTAAACCAGGGCAAGGACTTAGGAGAGAGCCTGACCCAGGTTCACCACTCATTGTTAAGTTACCCATTAGCACTATTATTACTAACTCTTCATGGACAAATCATTTAGTCAAATTGGACCTCAGATTCTTCCACATTATGAGTGAGGTGGGGTGTGTTCCACTGAATTGTAGGTTTTCTTGAAAATTCCTCAGAGGTTACTATGGAGGAAGAGTAGAGCACAGAGAAGGGGTAGAAGGATCACTTGGGTACCCATGGTAGCTCTGATGCTACATATTTTATCCATTTAGAGTCAATTTTACTTAATTGTAATATCAATTTGGGTGGAATAATTGATATTAAAAAATCAAAACACTATGGACCAGATATTCTCATGATCTTTTTGAACCCTGAAGTTGATTTTCAATGTATTAATTAATTCACCTGATACAAGGTATTCTTGGCATAAAAATATGCTTTTATGTAGCTCAAAGGACAAAATCATGCCTTTTCCTAAAACACAGAAGCAAGAATAGCACAGTTAAATCATTTTTGATCAAAAGCTCTTGTTGGATCTATTTCTTTCTTTCATTTTTTCCTTCCTTCCTTCATTTATATTCTCCCCCTTCCTCTCCTCTCTTTTGAAAGATTTTATGATTAAGATATGTTTTGTTTAGCAAATGACATTTTTTTATTACAAAACTGAGAGAACTTAATACAAAAAGACAAGGTGAAGTGGAAGTAGAATTGGAGTAACAAAGATTATTTCACATAAAAATGAAAATTAATAATTTCACTGTGAAAAAGAAGACTTGTAAATTATGTAAGACGTCTCCTCCTCTCATCCCCTTTTTCCTTCTTTCTCCTTCTCCTTTTCTTTTACCTCCCTCCTTCTTCCTCTCCTCCTTCTGACATTTCCTTCTTCTTCTTGGAGGACTTCTCCTTCCCTTTCCCTCTCTCCTTCAACTTCTTCTCTTCGTACTCCTTCTTGTCCACTTTAAAAGACACCAGCAGCAGTGAAACGCAGCAGTTCCTTGATCCCGCTAACTTTCCTCACTGCACACAATGCCCATCTCTAACCTGCTCCCCACAATAGAATTTGAGGCTGGTCAGAGTTGCAGGTAGTCCTCAGTGAGGAATGATATCCAGCAGCCCCCGACCCCTTACTAAGGACATCTGTTCTGGCTTGCTGCTGGCACCTGGGAAGTTTGCATATCCCTTCAAAACTCACAACCCAATTCTAAAAACACTCCTGCTTTGCTGGTAGTTCATGAAGGAAAACACTCTGGATAACTGATGAAAAGTAAAGGGAAAATACATGTTTATGTGCATGGCATTATGTTGAAAAAGGAAAGACTATTTTTTTTTTCCTGTGCCTGCTGCCCACCAGGGACTATGTTCAGCACTTTTCTACATAGCATCACAGTTAATCCTTATAACAATTTTCCCAGTTTTTCAAATGAGAAAACGAAGGCCACAGAATTGTGCATCTTGTCAGGTTGTCTGAAGGACACTTAGGGTTTCCACAGGGCAAATGAAAATTTAAGGTGCAATTTCAGTGGAACCAAGTCAGGGAGACAAATGGACACTTATAAGTCACTAAGTCCTGTAGTGAGTGTAGAGATGGTAGGGGAGGAGTGTTTATTTTAAGAACACTAAGAACTCAGAATGTTGAAGCAGAAGGAAATCAGATGGACTTGGCAAGGTGGGAAAAACCCAGAAATAACAAGCCTGACACTCTTCCCAGATTATGAAGCTAACATCTATGTTCACTTATTCATGATGAGATCCTCTGGGTTGTGCTTTAGAAAAGCCAGGAACAGTCTCATGGTGCTATTTGCTTGTCCCTATGCTTTTGCCCAAATAAGAACCACCCTATATCATGGATACATTCAAAGACGGCAATCTCTTTAATTATGAGTTTCATCTCCACAAGGTGCCTGGAGATCTCTATGGATCATAGTTTTGATTGGAACTTTTAAATTAGATGCTGGGATAGAAAATTTTCTAGCAAGGGATAAAAGGTATGGAAAAGTTATCATGTGGAAAAAACACAGGGCAAGAAGCAATTTGAAGCTGGCAGATGATGTTTGCCTGGAGGAAGCTATCGGTGCTGGGGTGAGGCCAGGGATGACTGGGATGGCTCTTGTTAGTTCAGGATGAACTAACTTTATGGAAAAAAAAAAAAAAACTTTATGGAAAAACACTCACAGGAGAAGTTTGTAAGAATTGTTGTAAGGTTTGGAAGCCAATGTGTTAAGAGCTGCTGGTGGCTAATCTTGCTTGTCTCTACTTAGTGCTGATCATTAGACAACATTTATATCAATAGTTAAGTTCAATTATATTGAGAGGGATCCAGCTCTGAACTGAAGTCCTGGGAAATGTCAAACTCCAACGTTTATTTGGGCTTCCCTGAAATCAACTACACACATTTACATACACTTGTTGGTTTTTCCTTTTCTGTTTTACTTTCACAAGACTTCGTTCAAAAATAGCCAGTCGTTTCTTTCAAACTGTTTTTAAATTACTCATTTTGGTACAGGAATAAATGGGAAAATGTCAAAAGCCTGTTCTGACAGTTGTATTTGTCTTTAGCACAGAAACATTTTAGGGCCCAATTATGGAACTTTTTACTACATTCTGCAAGCTTGTCTTCATCAAGGTCCAAGGTCCTGCTAATGCTTTTTTGGAGTCACATTGATTTTGTAAAATATTTTTGCACAGAAGAATGGTCAAGGCTAAATACAGAAAGCAATCAGCTATTTTTTATATACAGATTGCAAAGTATTATGGATCAGAAATATACCCACATATGTATTTATATCACTCTATTTCTCTAAATCTGTATCTATTTATCTGTAGCTATCGCTACATCTTTATTTGTTTGGTATAAGGTAAAATGGTCATCAGTCCCCACTCTCACCTCCTCTGTCTTCCACAGAATGGTCCCTTCATTAAGCCTCATGATTAAGGGATACCCAGGTCCTTGAACTATAGAAAGCTGTGATACACTTTGTGTCTAATGCTTTAAACCATATATTCAAGGTCTTTGACACCTGCAACTAAGAAAGCACTTTGAGGACTGGAGACATAGCTCAGTGGTAGAATGCTTGCCTAGTATATGTGAGACCTTGGGATTTTGTTCCCCAATGTTCCCAAAAAAGGGCTTTCAAAATTTAAATGAATAATGACAATAAATTCTCTAGAATTTTTTTATTTAAATTTGGTTGTGAGAGCAGAATAGTAATTCTATTACAGGTCATAAAATGATATTCACCACTGGGAATCTCTTTGATTATCCAGGTCAGAGAAAATCCTAAAAATGAATAGTTTGAGAACTAATAATGTCTCAAAGAACAGTAAGAAGTGGTGATAAGGTACCTCATATTTACTGGCCACCTGCTATGTGTCAAAAAAATCTTAGTGTTTCACTTCTGTTAGTCATTTAGCATTTACAACTAGTCTGGGACTACTGTCCCCATCTCAGATGAAGAAACCAAAGGTCAAAGACTTAGGGTCAGTGAGTGCACTCAAAACCTCATAGCATGACTAAAATGTGTACTCTGCACACCCCACAAATGCTTCTGAAGCCCACCAGGCCAGAGGAATGACTATGACCTCTGAGTGTCCCTCCTAACTCCCCAGCCCTCCCATCTTCTCCTCACGCTCTTATCTGTCTTGCTGTATTTCTTACATTTCATTGTATCCACCAAGCCCTTCCACCCTATTCACTTACAAGAGGGAGCAAAAACACAGATTTTAGATTTATTAAAAGTCATGTGTTCCTTTCATGAAATAAAAAAAACTAACAAGTAAACATGCAAGGAGAAGGTTAGATTTATAAATTTCACACATATGAAACACAGTCCTTAGATGCTCACATATGCTTATTATTCCTCAATTAGTATCCCATAGTATTTACAAATGGCTTTTTCAAACCATCTACACTATCATCCCCTATTATCAGCAAATAATCTATATTTTCAGCAAAAATGGAGTCCATATAAATATAATCTTTCAATGCCTAGTCCCCCCTTCTCTCCCTTACATAGAAATGTGGGGGATCCAAGATGCTAAGCTGGGGGAGGTACAGACCCCTGGGCCATTTCTTCTGTCTGTCTCTTATTTGTTATAATTTTTAATTTGATTTCAGAAATGTATCATTAACATTGTTTTTGAAAAATCATAATTATAAAAATTCATGGTGTCCAATGTGATGTTTTGACATATGTCCACAATATGGCTTGATTAGATCAAGCTATTTATCCATCACCTTGATCATCTACCGTTTTTTTTTTTTTTTTTTTGTAGTTAGACACTTAAAATTCACTTTCTTCATTATTTTGAAATGCATATTACATTATTATTGACCATCGTTGCCCTGCAGTGCAATAGGTCTTAAAATCTATTCCTCTTGTCTATCCCAAACTCTGCACCCTTTGATCAGCAGCTCCCCATTCTCTCCCTCCTCCCTCCATCTAGCCTCTGGTAACCAACAGTCTACTCTGTACTTCTATGAGTTCAACTTTATTAAATTCCACATAGAAGTGAGATCGTGTGGTATTTCTCTTTCTCCACTTATTACACTAGGTATAATGTCCACCAGATTCATTCATGTTCTTGTAATTGACAGGTTCCCCTTTTTAGGACTGCATGGTGTCACATTGTGATGTGTATTTATGTAAAATATCCTTATTTTTTTATCCATTGATGGTCAGTTCAGTTGTTTTTATTTCTGTGCTATTGTGCATAAAGCTGCAGTGAACATGGAAATGCAGATATCTCTTTGATATATTGATTTTATTTCCTTTGCATATACAACCATGAGTGGGATTAATGGGCATGCTAGTCAGCTTTATGCCACTGTGGCCAAATTACTGGAGAAAGCTAGGAAAGTTAATTTGGGCTCTCTGTTTCTGAGCTTCTGTTCATGGCCAGAGGACTCCACCACTCCTAGATAAGTTGAGATGGTACATGAAGGTAGAGGGACATGACAGAGGAATGCTGCTCAGCTGGGGAAACAGAAAGCAGAGAGAGAAACTGAGGCATCAGGGACAAAATATAAACCCTAAAGGTATAACTCCAGGGACCTACTTTATCCAGCGATACCCCTGAAATTGCTACCCCATAATCCATTTAAACTGTCAATCCATCACATGGGTTAATCCACTATTTAGTTTATAGCTCTCATAGTATAATCCTTTCAGCTCTGAACATTCCTGCATTGTCTATCACATGAGCTTATTGGGGAATACCACATTACACTGGGTCATGTGGTAGTTCTATTTTTAGTTTTTTGAATAGCCACCATATTGTTTTCCATAATGGCTATACTAATTTACATAGTCACTTTCAGTTCATAAAATTGTCATTTTTTTGCTGGGTGCAGTGGCACATGCGTGTAATCCCAGCAGCTAAGGAGGCTGAGGCAGGAGTATCTCAAGTTCAAGGTTAGCCTCAGCAATTTAGTGAAGCCCTAAGCAACGTAGTGAGACCCTGTCTCCAAATAAAATAGAAAAGGGCTGAGGATGAATCTCAGTGGTTAAGTACCTTTGAGTTCAACCTCCAGTACCAAAGAAAAAGTAATGATCATTTTTTCTACATTCTTAATATTTGCTACCTTTCATCTTTTTGGTAAATGTAATTTGGGCATGATGATACGTGTTTTCATTTGCATTTCTCTGGTGCAAATGAAAGTGATGGTGAGCACTTTTTTCTTGTACTTATTAACCATTTAAACATCTTCTTTAGACAAATGCTTGTTCCAGGGCTTTGCCAGTTTTTAAAATTGAGTTATTTCTTTTCTTGTTGTTGAGTTGTTTGGGTTTCTTACATATTTTGGGTATTAATTCCCTCTCAGAGCTGTAGTTTGCTAATGTTTTCTTCCTTTCTTTACATTGCCTCTTTACTCTGGTGATTGTTTCCCTTGCTGTGCAGAAACTCCTTGGTTTCATGCCATCCCATTTGCCTAAGTTTTCTTTCGTTATTTATGCTTTTGGGGTCATATACAAGAAATTGTTTCCCAGATCAATGTAGTACAGCTTTTCTCTTATATTGTCCTTTAATAGTTGTACAGTTGCATATCTCATGTTTAAGTCTTTTAAAATCAATTTCGAGTTGTTTTTATGTAGGGTTTAAAATAAGGGTCTAGTTTCATTTTTCTACAGATTCAATTAATTGCAAATGCATGGGTTTATTTCTGGGTTTTCAATCTTGTTCCATTGGATGATGTGTCTTTTTCATGCCAATACTGTGCTGGTTTGATTACAGTTGCTTTAAAGTATGTTTTGGAATCAGAGATTGTGATGCTTCTGCTTTACTCTTTTTCCTTAAGATCATTGTGGTTCTATAGGATCTATTTGTGTCCTGTATGAATTTAAGGATTGTTTTCCATTTGGGGGTAAAATGAGATTTCTTTCATCGACATTCCATTCACCAAGGAATCAGGATGGGAGTGCTCCTTCCAACAGGGACTTTCAAGAATTGAGGTTCTAGGTCTGTTTCTCTCCAACTCTTGTGACCTTGTACAAATTATTTAATTGTTTCAAATTCAATTCACTTTCTCAAAGGAAAAATCCCTCATCATAGAGTTGTTGGGGTAGTACCATTTAAGAGAGCGATAAAGAAGTTATTAAAGTATTTGGTACAGAAAGACCTTAGTAAATCTCCATAATAATTATAATTTGTCTCAATCGGGGATTATTAGGACTACCAGGGGGAAAAGACCCATTGAGCTTGTTTTAAAACAAAGAGAGAGTTCACTGGAGAGCTGTCATGGCCTTTGGCAAAACCCCCAATGCAAAGATCACCTGGCATCTTGGAGACCAGAGAGGGAGGAACATCTTGTTAGCTAGTCTCTTATTTCTGTGTCTCATTGTTTCTCTACTACATTTCTCTCTCCCTCCTGCCCTCTCTCTCCCCATCCTCTTGCCCTGACTCTCCAGCATTTATTTCTAGCAGCCATGCTTTGAGAATGAATCTGACATTAAAACCAGACTGTCCTCAAGTTCTGCAGTTTTCTGCTGCGTCAGCTGTTTCGGTATTTGACCTGAATTGCCTATCCTGGCCAAGTCCACCTCACCTCTATTTCAAGCACACATAATCAATTAAACAAAGTGCTTGTTTCTGAACTCCACATTCCCAAAAAAGAAAATCCACTTGGCTCAGTTTGAGCCAGGTTTCTGCCTGAGTCCAGGGAGCCATGGCTGTGATAGGGACAATGTAACTTGAGGCCCTGTGGGATGTGGGCTGAGCCTCCCTGAGAAGGGAGCATGGACAAGCCAGACAAAGGGATGTTCCATCTTCATTACTATTATCATCAGCACTGTAGGCTAAGACAGAGTCATGATGTTCAGATTTAAGCATGAAGGACTATGCTTTCCATTATGAACCAGCCTCCTTTCCGTGGTAACACTAAGCCCTATGATGAAGAGTGACACAAAGCTTTGTAATCAAATGCTTCTAGAAATAGTACTCATGAAAACAGAGACTGCAACAACCCAATGCCAGTCAACTAGGAATGGGTAGATGAATGTAATATATTCACACTATGGAAACCTACCCAGCAACATTAAGGAATAAGAATATTATTACACATAACAACATGATTGAATCTCATAAACATTATGCTAAGTGAAAGAAATCTAGAGCAAAGGGCTGCATATTGTGTAGTTCCATTTATATCAGAATTCTTGAAATAGCAAAACTACACTGACCAAAAAAAAAAAAAGATATGTGGTTGCCTGGGATAGAAATGGGGAGGATGGATTTTAATGCAAATGGACAAGAAAAATATTTTAAGGTGATGGCATTATTTTATATCTTCATTGTGGTGGATGTTACCTGATTGCAGACAATTAAACAAAACTATTAAATTTGTCGAATCCATTAAAATGGGTCAATTTTTTTACATTTAAATTACTCTTTAACAAAGCTATTTTAAAAAAAGAAGAAGAAGGGAAGGAGGGGAAAGAGAGAGGAAGAAAAGGAGAAAGGGAAGAGAAAAAAAAGAGATCATCTCCAAATTTTATATGCCTCTTTTAAGGTGAGTCAGCATTTATCAATTACTATGTTTATGGATATATGATTACTACTAATAAAACTTTTATTGAGCAATTACCATATGGCACAAAGTATGCTAAGTAATTTCTTCATGTGCGTTACTGAATTCAATTCTCACAACAACCCTGCAGATTAGGTGTTATTATCCCCATTTTAGACATTAAGAAGTAGTTGTTCAGAGAAACTCAATTTCTTGAAAGTACCACCCAGCTAATCCATGGCAAAGCTAGAATTCAAAATCAGGTCTGTCTGACTCTCCAGCATTTATTTCCAGCAGCCATGCTTTGAGAATGAATCTGGCATTAAAACCAGACTGTCCTCAAGTTCTGATCATCATGGTGGTCAAAAGAAAGAAAGGTCAGCTAAGACACAGTGAAACTGAGTTCTTAACTCAATATGTGTGTTTTCAGAAGCATATGTTTTTTCGTGTCCACTAGGAAGAATCTAAGGTAGTTGAATAGTGTTCTCCTACTATGTTGATTACAACTGTACATATGGGTACATGTCTACAAACGATGTGACTTTCTTGATTATTTATGCTTACATGAGAAAGAATGCATGAAAATATGGTCTTAGAAAAACATCAAATTAAAACTATAATTGAGAGCCATAAACCACTGCAGAAAGCTAATCAACTTTCAGCAAAGGTCATTTTGTAGCTCACATACAGGAATTTAAAACACCTTTTAGTGTGTCATTAGATGTGAGGTATGTGGTTGACACTGTCAGAGTGAATTACAATAATCAGAACAATTATTTACAGAATAGGAGAGGGGAAGAGTTACTTCAGCATTATTTACCAACAAGGTATTCAATGAGTTCCCGGCATTTTGGAAAGAATGTAAAAGGAGGCCTGGGAAGTATTTCAAGATATCTTGCTACATCAATGCTCAGCATACCATTAACATAGATGAAATACACACAATGGAACAATTGACTATATGGTTTTGAATAAAACTAGCACAGTTCATTTATGGAGGAAATCAGTGCGAGGAGTCTGGGTGAAGACCTTGAGGTTAGGAGGCTGCAGAGAGGCAGAAAAGTACCACAGCAGACCGAACAGGTACAGTCCATGGGTGGCGTGGTAGCCATGTTTCTCAGTCAAGTTTCTCCACTGTGCCTCAGTATCCTCACTGTATAAATGGAAATGTGGAATTATCTTACAAGACTTGGGGCTGGGGATGTGGCTCAAGCGGTAGCACACTCGCAGGCCGCTAGGCTGAATCCTCAGCACCACATAAAAATAATACATAAAGATGTTGTGTCCACCGAAAACTAAAAAATAAATATTAAAAAATTCTCTCTCTCTCTCTTAAAAAAAAAAAAGACTTAAAGGAATGGAGGATCTTCTACTCAAAATGATGTGACTTTGGCATGTTATTTATTTTTTTAAGAAAGGGAGTTTTTTATTTCTTTTTATTTATTTATTTATTTTTTTAGTTTTCAGTGGGCACAACATCTTTATTTTATTTTTATGTGGTGCTGAGGATCGAACCCAGCGCCCCGTGCATGCCAGGCTAGCACGCTACCACTTGAGCCACATCCCCAGCCTTTGGCATATTATTTTAAACCACAGACTTGAGAAACAGCAAGATACAGAAATGACTCTCTGGTCTCCCCTTTTACACCAAAAATAATACACACAATTTCCTATAAGAAAGGTGCCCACCTGTACCAGGAAAGAAAGAACATCTTTATCATCAGAGACCATGAATTCACCCTGAGTTGAATCTATACAAACAAACTTAATAAAATAATCCTTATCTTCCCTTAGATTTCCCCAGTATACCTTTCAGTCACTTCCCTACAATTTGCAACCTCTAATTCACACCGCCATTCTTGTCATTTCTTCTTATATGTACCATTTCTTTGTCTAAAAGGTGTAGGAGCTGTCTGTTCTATTCACTTTTTCCTGTCTTCATTTTTATTGTTGGCTTGTTTTGGTTAGAATTCCTATGGACATATAAAAATTCTGTCAAAATTCTATGCATTTTTCTTATCAATCTCTCCTGTGTCACTTTAATTGTTAGGTGCATCCAGAGACCCTGAGAGGATAGAGAATTTTTTTTTCCTTTTTTACAGATTGATGCAAACATTAAGCCACATAATATTCCTGACATGTTTAGAGCAGTGGCGGGCACACTGTCAAGTCACAATAAGTGTTTGCTAATTTGTGACTATGTAGGTGGAAACTGAGGTAGAATTTAAAGCTCCATACGTTTTAAGAATAAAGAGGAAGGGGGTGGAGCAAATCCTCTTGGAAAAGGCAGCAGCCTAGGAATTTCATGAAGACCGGAAAAGACATGAGGAAAAGCCCTTCATCAGAGGGGAGCCATGCTTTTATGTTGGGGAGAAGCGAGAAATTAAAGTGAGACCAGGGGTTCCAAAACTGGAAATCCCACAAGAGTACGTGGACTGCACACAAGTGCACTAGAAAATTGGTTAGGTTCTTCAACAAGCCATTGCTTAAAAAAAAATAGTGTTTAAAGAAAATTTGTCTCATAGCAACCTACAGGATGGGTTGGAAATAGGAAGTGACAAAGGAAAGGAAAATAAATAGAAGGCCATGGACGAATCCTGTACATTTTTAACAACACTGTAAACTTCAGGCCTGAACTGAGAACCAGGGAAATTCACCCAAGAAAAGAATACTGTGCCAAGTTGCAGGAAAACAGTGACCATTTCTGTGTCAGTGGGGACAGAGTCGTGCCTGTGATTTTGTGACTACTGACCAAGAAAACAGAACATTTACTTCACTACACTTGGGTAAAACACCTATTCCAACAAGCAAGGTAAACTTTTCACGGCTTCTCATTTCCTCCCTCATAGGCATTCTAAAATATACAAGCGATATTTTACAGTCTCCTCGAGCTATATAAAAATAGGATCTGATGAATAATCAGAACATAAACAAAGTCCTTTCAGTGTCTCATATTCATGATACAGAAGTATGACAAAAATCTGGCATAAAAGAAAAATCACAAGCTCACCCCAACACCTGCAGCATTTTGACACACTCCCAATGAGAATTCAGGTTTTGACTTGTCTTTTCTGCCTCCATTCCACTTCCCTTCCTGCCCCACACCACTGTAATGGAACAGCCTAGGAGCTGTGGTGTTATAATCATTCTCTGGTTTTCAGTCACCTTTTTTGCTCAAACTCAGGGCATTTACCTCCATATCCGTGTATTTTCTCTAGAATTAGTCTCACTTCAGTACACTAAAAATTCAAAAAAGTCTACGTCCAAAATATCATGAATACATCAATATCAAGGCATTTGAAATGTTTAGCCTTTCAGAAAAATATGAATTAATGTAACCAAAACTTCCCAAACTGGCCCCTGAGGTTACAAAGTATATTATTAATTTCATGATTAGACATTAAAGATCAAATGAAGCCACTTTTTCAGTCTTTTTTTTTTTTTTTTTAGGACAAACAGGTTCCATTGTTGAAAAGAATTACTGTTACAATCAGTATGTTTGATCCCAAAGCACATGTCACCAGATGTTCTAACTGTACATGCCCCTTATTTTTAAAGTTAGGCAAGTCAGTAGCACATGAGCAAGGGGGAGACAGCAGCGCACAACTGACGATTTTGCTGTTCTTGCAAAGGGAGCTGCTGCCAACAGTTTGAGCGAAAGAGCCGTCCAATTTAAGTTCATCTTTGAAGCTCTTGCCCATCCATCTCCACGGCCTTCTTTGGCCTTTTTATATTTCACAGGCACACACACACACACTCACCCACTCAAATTTCCACATAGTCTTCTATCTATAACACCACGCTCTGGCAAAGACCCTGGCTCTCCTTTTCCATAGTGTTCCAAAATCCTCATGGCGTTCAGTTTCCTCTCACTTAAGCAGAATACACATTTCTGTCTGATCTCAATTTGGAAAGAATTCACACATTTAACATTTTTAAAAATTCACACTAACACATGAGTCATCAAATGATGGGTTTAATCCTCCTGGGATGCTGGAATTCTGAGAGCAGCATCTATTAACTCCATGACTCTCCACTGGTTAGACTGTATGGAAAGAGGTTCTGATTGGTGTGTGTTCCTGTGTTCCCCCATGACATACTCACATGAGCAAAAGAGGGGACACGTAGTTGCTATCCCAATTTTGAAAGAAAGCAATGCAAAATATAAGTTATTTAACTAACTCATTAGTTTTGTTTAGAAATATGACTGGTTTTTCCTTACTTATGGCTTCTTTAGATTCTCTCTATTTTTTAAGTATTACCATAGACTAAAATCTGAATAATTTTTAATTTTTAACAAAAGAGACATGTCATACTGTTACCTGTACCACCCTTTATAGAAGAGATTTGTTCATGAGCTAGTCTTATCCATACTGAGAATTCATGAAAAGGAATCCAGTTTGAATATTGGAAAAAATACTTGTAAAGGAAATCTCTCAAATACAGAAAACACACACACACACACACACACACACACGTGCATGCACACATCTGACATGGATCCACTGAAGTTTCATAGGATGTTGGTCTCACTTTTTTCTCTTACCGGTCTTATCTTCATTTTAATGGTGTTTGACCAGATGGAAAGACACCTTCTTCATCAATTATTTCCCACTAGGCTCTAGGAGTGAATATGTACTTCTGAGTAATATTTTATCATATGACACCTGAGATACAGCTTCATGAGCAAGAGAGTTACAAAATGAAATTGAACCGCTCTAGCACCAAAGCCATAAGCAAGATGACAGATATTGATTGTGCCCCAAGATGTAATGTAGGCACCTAATGGGGTGTAGTAATGTACAATGAATCATTAGAATATTATTTTAAATTTTCCATTCACCTGGGGGATTGCTAACAGGGTATTTCACCTTCAAGTCACTCCCCCGCCTCCCTAGACTAGGGGAGCAATTGATAAAGGTCATTTAGAACATGGTGGGGTTTTTAGCAGCTTTGAAAAAATTGCTGATTATTTTCCAGATCTCAGGAAACAGATGTTCATATTACTGAGGATTAGGAGTCTTTCAAAAGCTTTAAAACATATATCATTGTTAGTCAATAAACAAAGGCTGGAACATTTATTTGAAAGAACTAAATTCATAACAATGGGATAAATAACTAGCATTTATTAAACACTTGCCATTACTCTTTTTTTTGGTTGTAGATGGACACAATATCTTTATTTATCTTTTAGAACCCAGCGCCTCACAGTACTAGGCAAGTGCTCTGCCAGGGAGCCAAAACCCCAGCCCACCTTTACTTTTTTGACAAGTGTTTCACCTACGTTATTTCCCAAATAGTTACATTTTCTGATGTAAATGCCATTATTATCTTTACTTTAGGACAAACTAATTGAGGCAAGTGAGGAAAAGTGTCCCAAGAAGTTCACATGGTTAGTAAATAGTAGAGCCAAGGAAGAAACTCAGATTTTTCTGTGTTTAGAGACACCAACCCTTATAGAATTCCCTATGTTTTGTTTTTCTTTCCTTAGTTTTATTTATTCACAGTCAACCATGATCTGAAAATATTAAATAGAAAATTCCAGAAATAATTCTTAAGTTTTAAATACCACATTTTGATAGAATATTATTATAATTATTCTACTTTATTATTGGTTATGTTGTTCATTTCTGTGTCTAGTTTGTAAGTTAAACTTTATCTTAGGTATATAGGCATAGGAAAGACCATGTTATACATACAATTTGGTTTCAGGAGTCCATTAGGGTCTTGGAATATAAAAACCTTCATGAACAAGGCGGGACTGTGTACCGTACAATTCTTCCTAACAAAAAGCTAAAGATGCTATGTCATTCATTTGTAAGTTAAATTACAAATGAATTCATTGTGTAAATATAGTTTTTAACCTAAGGCAGAGGCCAAGGCCAGCCTCCTGGTTAGAGCTATGAAATGCTTCTAGTTTCCTTTCTGTGGATCTCAAATCTAAGGCAGTCATTATTGTCCCCTGATGCCCTTAGGTACTGGCATTACCTCATGAATAACTTCTGAACCAGTTGGATTCCTGTCTTGACCTTCCTCCCAACCAAATTACCTGTCCTGGGATTCTTTCCTTCAAAATACTCCAAAGATAAGAATGTCTCAGATTTAAGGTTTGTGTTTGCTCCTGTATTAAATATACTTTCCTTTCCCTTACTCTCATCTCTTATTTTTTCTGATTTTCTGGGCTCCTGGATGCCAATCAATACTTTGTTTTTAAGGTACCAGGCATTAAACAAAAGCAGTGTGGCATTGTGAACAGGTTTTAGTTCTTAATGTTAGGTTGATTAGGCTTAAATCTTGTTTCTGTAACAATTTTAGCAGAAATATGGAGTTAATATGAGCTGATAGATTGCTTCCACATTAGCATTATATCAGGATTGTCCAAGACTTAACCCCCCAAATTAAGAAGGGCATAATTATAAAAATTGTTATATAAATGTTTTAACACTACAACATCCTGGTTGCAATCATATTTTGTCATATGAATAAATGTAGAGCTAATTCAGTAAAACTTCTACTGCTATTTGTTGAACAGAGTAATTTTAAAATTAAGAATCAATCAGGATTTTTTCTACACCCTATAATTCAGTCAATGGAATCAACCAATTTTCATTGTTCCTAGATATGTTTTTAGAAATTCCGCAGTAGCCATGGCATAGTCTCTGTTTTCAGTATCTCTCCATATTTTGCAGAAGTGGAAAGATTTATGCAATGAGAGAAATGAGAGAAGACTTCTGAAACATAGAGCGAACTGTAATATTTTCAAAAGTTCAGCAAAAAAGAGAGGGGCCAATTGGAGAGGTGACAACCAATGCAGCATACATTCTGATCTTCTGGAAGTTAGCCATTCAAAAACCATGGGATTGTAGGAACACCAACTGAAGCTTGAATTGGCAATATAAAATCTTATAGAGATAGAGCATTGGCACACATTGGGTCTCATTCAAGAAAATTTATTTTAAATAATCTGCAAAGAAATAGTTCTGCAGGATTATAAAGCTTTTATTCTATACCAGCAGCAAGGTCTTATTAAACAGGCTCAAGGATATATCCCTGGCCCCCTCCTCCATGTGATACAGTGAGAAGATGGCCATCTGTGAACCAGGAAAGTGGTCCTTACAGACGCTAAAAATGTTAATATCTTGATCTTGAACTTCCCAACACCCATAATGGTGAGAAATAAATTTCTGTTATTTTTAAACTACACACTCTGAAGTATTTTGTTACAGAAGCCCGAAAGGACTATGGCATGCCCTCTTTAATAGAGTTCTAGGACCCCATTCTGCAGTGTCCATTCTTATAAATTCTGGTACAGTGCCACCAGCTGAACAAACCTCCACTGTGCAAATATCTGAACTCCAGCTACAGTGGCCACTCCTCCTGTCATCTTGGTCTTAATAACCCCCAAACTTCTACCCACCATCACCTTAACTGCTTTCTTCCATTATTAGCTCTGTGAAACCTCAGAGCCCTCCAAAACTTGTTTCACAATTGCCAGTAATAATATTCCTGTGTTATTGGTAAAAAAAATGGTTTTTTATTTTCCTGAAGAGTAAAAGGGAAATAAAGATAAATCTTGCCAGGAATGGGGAAGAAGTTACCAAAGGGTAACACAAAGGTTGAAGAGAGAAGAAAAAGTGAAACTACTTACAAGTAGAGAGTGAGTGTGTGTGTGTGTATGTGTGTGTGCGCACGCGCACTATTTTTTATTTTCTTATTTATACATATATTTTTATATAGTCAGGGTTTGCTTCCCAGATAATAGAAAATCCATGAGAAGGACAGCTCTATCCACTTCATCCAACAATGTCTAGTATATCTCGACACCTAAGAAGCTTACGTTCTGTTTATCCTCTAGCTGTCAATTTACTAAATGTTCCCTAGATATCAGTTTACAACTCCATCTTTTAACAGCCTATCATTTTGACATCCAATGTTAATACCTGAAGCCAAGTGGATTCTTTCGACATTTCAAAGAAGATAAAACCTTCCTTTGCAAGTTCTTATAAAAGAACATTCTCTATCTTAGTTATCAAATTGTGATATGTTCAGATTCATTATCTTTTTCCTAGCTTGAGACTCCCTAGGCATTAGATTTTCACAGATGGCACTTCTTAAGATGATGGTCAGTAAAGAGAGAAACGAGATAATGGAGAAAAATTACACGTTTAAAAGTACTTTCACATGGTTTCCCAGAAGTAGAGCAATATTTACAGAATCCAATATTTGGACCCTTATAACATAAAAGAAAACTGTAATCAACCGGGGTAGCAAATGCAAAGGTAGATAAGCTGAGGTGAAGGTAGTTGAATTCTCACAGGTTCTCTTTAAAGAGTTCTAAATTAACGAATGTCAGAGTAAAATTACGTAGCACCGGTTCAAATTCTGGCACTGCATGTGTTCAGATGACATGGCTCTACAGGGGGACATCTTTTAGGCAATACAAATTTATAGAAAAGGCATATGAATAATAACCCATGAAGAATTTTCACAAATGGACTTTAAAAGTATTTCTATGGTTCCTGTGGAACAAAGCTGAAATTTTAAAAAAAATATTAATATTACCAGTTTATTTCCCAAATTACGTGAGTACCACTTGATTGAAGATGAAAGTTTCTAAAGACTTCCAATATTTCATAAAAGCTAAGATGGAAAACTTCTCCACATCACACCATTTTACTACAAAACCAACTCTTTCCAGTGACCCCAGTAGCAACTCTCTCTGTTTTAGGTTAAAAAAAAAAATCCTTGAGAAAGCTTTCTTTTCTGTGGCCCAAACTCTGGCCCATTCCTTTACAAGTAAATGTTTTGCACATATATGAGAACTACTGTTTTCTGAGAACACTCATTATCTTTTGCCTTACTCTTAAAGAGAACCCTGATCAAATTAGCTCTCTCTCCATGTATATATCTACCTATCTATCTATATATGTGTGTGTAATTATATATGTATGTGTGTGTGTATATATATATATGTGTGTGTGTGTGTTTGTGTGTATATATATATGTGTGTGTGTATATATGTGTATGTGTGTTTGTGTGCTTAGATGTGTGTGTGAATATATATATATATATATATATATATATATATATATATATTTTTTTTTTTTTTTTTCACTCAGAATACAGCTATTTGACTTCTTACCCAGAAGCCATGTTTGCTATGGCATTCCCTCTTGAGGATCCCTAACCATTTTTCATTAGTCTTCTTCACAGAGCTAGGCATCAAGTAGTAGCTATGATTACCCTGATCTTTCTAGAGGAAATCTCTGTACTGGAAATTAGTGTTCTTCATCATTTGTCCTGTTTTTTTTTCCCAAGAAAAAAAATTTTAGAAAATGACATGACTATCCCCACCCACAAATGTCAAACTTGGACTCAACTCTTTCTTCTCATACGTCATTTCCTTTGCCTGGGATATCTTTTCAGACTTCTCTCTCTTTAATACTCAGCTCAAATTAGTTCCATCCCTTCAATGGAGCTTAGCAGTAATTCTGCACTCTCTGTGTGTTAGGCTGCATTATACCCAGCTTTATATATATTAGCTTATTTAATCCTCTCCAAAACACAAGATATATAATACTATTACCAGTTTACAGATAAGGAAACTGAGGCTTAAGAATTGAAGTAATTTGCTCAGAATCAGATTGCACACAGACCCAGTCTTGAACCCAGGCAGTCTGGTTTGAGAATTCTGCTATTAACCACCAACATGTTATTTATTTTAGTATTCCTATCTACATTTATCTGCCACTATCTTAAGTTCTTACTGCATACCTTTACTAACATAGACAATGAAGAACTTAATAATATGGACTATTAAACTATGTTCCATAGAAGTATAGATGGAAATACTTATTTAGGTTGTTCTTACAGGTAAGGAAATTGAGGAACAGAAAAAGCATGATATTCACAGGGATTGAGGTCTTTTGATGCCTGATTCAGTGTTATGTTCACCACATGGTTTTAACTATTTTTTATTGACCTCTATTTGCTTAAAGTGTGTTTACCTTTCTTCTGATTCATAGGACATACTTCAGCATGACCTCTTAACCTCTCAGCAATTACTACCCAGTGATGTTCTCAATCCAAACAAGAGTTGAAACTATCATTCTTTCATTAGAACTCATTTCCCACGTTCAATTTTCTTATATTAATAAAGTGAATCCTCTAATCTTTCTAAGTCAGAATTATTAAGATTGTCTTCTGCTAGTTTATTGCATTCCATTCCTCATTCTGATAAATCTCACTGAATCCTATATGAGATTTCTGAACTTGTTGGTTGAGAGATTTGAGAAAATCCCTTTTTCTCTCTGGGCCTTCATTTCCTCTTACCAGTTCCTACCAGCATTAAAGTAAGACCACCTTTTACATCCTATGTTATATCCCCTTCTGGGAAAACCATTCTGAATTCTGGGTCTTTTTTTTTTTTTGGAACCACTGTAACTCATTCACTTTCCTTATCTCCCAGTCCTGGCTTACTTCCCACTATTCATTGTCCTTTCTCTATCTGCTCATTGTCCCTGTCCTGACTTCCACAGCCAAAGCTGAATTACTCCCCTTTCCTTCGCAGTTTCAAACAAGTTGACACCACTTGGCTCCCTACCCTATACCCAGGACCATTCTAGATAACTCCTGGTACTCTGGCTCTTTCCTGATCTTTATATTTTCCTCATACCTGCTACTGTATCCCATGATTGGTTAAAAAGTTTTCCTAAGTGGGATACCACGCCTACAATAACCCAGGATTTTATAGCAGAAGCATCCAATTTGCAACTTGTATTAATAGCACTCTCGTTATTCCAAGTCTATGAAGGACTCCCCTCCTCTCCATACACTGACCATCTTCTGTATAATTCTTACCCCTGAGCAGTTGCACAGAAATCTATATTCAAAGTATCAATATTACTGCCATCATCACTGCCATCACATTAGTCATCATTTATTGAATGCCCACAACAGGCCAATCGATGTGCCAATTCTCAGACATATTTAATGTTAACATCTCTATGCAATTTGTTGTATTGTCAACCCCATTTCACTGCAGAGACAGAAACTTAAATTATTTGATCAAGGAAAGAGAAGAGTCAGGATTAATCCAGGCAAGAAATGTCTAGATTGCACCTGCCCAATTACTGCCACTTAGTTGCCCCCATACCTTTCTGTCCACATACTTCCCATCTGGTCACTCTGTGCTATGCATTATTTTCAGGTCCACTTACTTGGAGAGCAGTAACTGATTAAAATTTCTTATAGTATCTTAGAGTACTAGAACTTAAGCCCTGGAGAACCAGGACTGCGCATGTGCTGCTCTTACATCCAGTGGTTAGCATGGCACCTGCACACATTATAGACACTCAGCAAATATTTGTTGAATGAAAAATAGCATATTTTCAAAGAGAGGAGTCTGTTTTTCCATCTCAGGTTGCAGTTTTTGTAGCTGTACCCCAATGCAGAGCCACACTCCAGTGTGTTCAAAGCAGCTGCTGCTTTTGTAGCTGCCGACATGCTAGTAACAACATACAATCTGATAATATTAAAATAACTAATTGCACTTGGAAAGAGACCTGATTTAAGTTATATTTATGGCAGCGTTAATTTTTTACTTAAAGAAGAAATTTGTTGAAATGCAAAGTAGTTGCTCCTAGAAGTTTCTTCAAAATATTAGCTTGTGCATATGAAATTCATTTGCCTTATCCCCTGAGATCAAAATATTTTCAATCCTAGATGATGCCTGCTGCATAGGTTTCATTTTTCAGTAGCCCATGTCTGTGCTTCTACCTATCTATCTCTATCTCTGTGGTTACTGGTTTTTCAATTAAAAGAAAATTAAGACACTTTGGTCAGTTGATCATTCATAACCTAACCTTAACATCTCATTTAGCTGTCTTCACTAGGGGATTTTAACATTTAATGAAGGCGTTTTAAAGTGGAAAATTAGTTTTGAGGATAAAATTATATAATGTATAATGTATAATGTATCACTACATAGAATAAGGAAATTCATATGTAATAATTCTTACTGAAGAAAAGAATCACTGAATAAATCATATGTTAATGAGACATGTAAAAATAATATTTTGGGTAAGCATGTACAAACCAATCTAATTATTACAAAAAGAATCTCCTTTTTTTTTTTTTTTTGGTACTGGAGATTGAACTCAGGGGCACTCAAACACTGAGCCACATCCCAAGCCCTATTTTGTGCTTTATTTAGAGACAGGGTCTCACTGAATTGCTTAGTGCCTCGCTTTTGCTGAGGCTGGCTTTGAACTCTTGATCCTCCTGCCTCAGCCTCCCAAGCCACTGGGATTAAAAATGTGGGCCACCATGCCCAGCTAGTTAGTACAAATACATTCAACTGATGTCACTTAATTAGGACAGAGGTAAAATATATAAAACTATATCAAGTACCTGATAACAGAACTTGCAAAGGGATACTGATTCTTTCTTTATCAAAGACAAATTTAATCATTAATCTATTTATTTATTCATTTATTCTTCTTTAACTGATACAAAAAACATAAAATTTTACATATTCATGGGGTTCCATGTAATATTTGAAATGTGTATACTTACATAATGTTTAAATCAGGTTAAACAAACATTTTATCATTTGTTAGTGGTGAAAACTTCCAAAATCCTTTCCTCTAGCCTTTTGAAATGTATAACCCATTGTTATCATCTGTTGTCACCACACTGTGCTATAGTACTCCATGCTTCTAGCTCCTAACTGTAATTTAGTACCTTTCCCTATCCCTCCCCACTACCCCCTACTATCCCCAGTCTCTGGTAACCACCACTCTAATCTCAGCTTCTATGATATCAACATTTTTGGATCTCACATGTAAGTAAAACCATATAGTGCATGTCATTCCGTGCCTGGATTGTATTATTAATATAATAGATTCCACTTTCATCCATGTTGTCACAAATGACAGGATTTTCTTTTTTATGGCTAAATAGTGTCACATTGTATATATGTACTACATTTTCTTTATCCATTTATCAGTTGATGGACACACAGCTTTTTTTCCATTTTTTTGGCTATTGTGAATAGTGTTTCAATATATATGGCAGGGCAGATGTCTCTTTGACATACTGATTTCATTTCCTTTGGATATATACACAGTAGTGGGATTGCTAGATCATATGGTTGTTCTATATTTATGGTTTGGAAGAGCCTCCATACTGTTTTCCATAATGGCTATACTAATTACATCCTGTCAACAGCGTGCAAGTATTCCCTTTCTCAAAACACTAGCCAGAACTTGTTATCTTTGGTCTTTTTGATATTAGCCATTCTTACTGGGGGGAAAGGTGATACTCCATTGTGATTTCTCTGATGATTAGTGATGTCGAACATTTTTTCATGTACCTGTTGATAATTTGTATGTGTTTTTTTGGAAAACATCTATTATGAGATATTGCTCATTTTTAAATTGTAAGTTATTTGTTTTGCTATTGAGGTTTTGTAGTTCTTTATGTATTTGGGATGTAAACCTCTTGCCAGATGTATACATTGCAAAATATGTTCTCTCATTAGGTAGGCTAGCTCTGCAACTTTGTTGACTGTATCCTTTGGTGTACAAAAAGCTCTTTAGTTTTATGTGACTTCATTTTTCTATTTCTGTTTTTATTTCCTGTGATTCTGGGATCTTGTTTAAAAAAATTCTTGCCTATTCCAATGTCCCAGGCATTTTCCCTATGTGTTTTTTTCTAGTAGTTTCATACTTTCAGGTCTTACATTTAAGCTTTTAATTCATTTTGAGTTGAATTTTACAACTGGTGAGAGAGAGGGTTCTAGTTTCATTCTTCTGCATGTGGATACTCAATTTTTCCACCACCACTTATTGAAGAGATTATTCTTTTTCCAATGTGTATTCTTAACCCCTTTGTAAAAACCTAGTTGGCTGTACATGCACGGGTTTCCTACTAGGTTCTCTATTCTGTTTCATTGCTCTATGTGTCTGTTCTTAGGCCAATATCATGCCATTTTCATCTCTACAGCAGTGTAGTATATTTTGAAGTCAGGCAACATAATGCCTCCTGATTTATTTTTCCTCAAAATGACTTTGGTTATTTGAGGTTTTTGTAATCTAATATAAATTTTTAAATTGTTTTTATAGTGCTGTGAAAAATACCATTGGTATTTAGATAGGGTTTGCATTAAATCTGTAAATTATTTGGGTTATTATAGACCACAACATTGATTTTTGCAATCATTATCATAGGGTGTTATTCAATTATTTTGTGTCTTCTTTCATTTCTTTCATCAATGTTTTATAATTTTCATTATAGAAATATTTAACCTCTTGGTTAAATTTATTCCTAGGTATTATTTGTTCATTTTTATTAATTGTAAATGGGGCTGATTTTCTTGATTTCTATTTCTGATAGACTTTTGCATGCTGGTTTTGTATCCTGCAAGTTTGCTGAACACATTTATTATTTCTGATCATTTTTTGGAGGAGTTTTCAGTATATTAGATCATGCCATCTGCAAACAGTGACAACTTGACTTCTTTTTTGACTTGGATTCCCTTTATTTCTTTTTCTTCCTAATGTTTCTGGCTAGGACTTCCAGCACTATGTTGAATTGTATGATGAAAGCAGGATTTATCTTGTTCTGGATCTTAGAGAGAAAGCTTTCAGCTTTTCTCCATTCAGTATAATACTAGCAGTTGACTTATTATAAATGGTCATTATTATGTCAGGCTATATTCCTTATATACTAAGTTGTTCAGTGTTTTTAATCATGAAAGAATTGAATTTTATCAAATACCTTTGTGTCAATTGCCATTATTCTATTGATGTGAGGATTCATGCTCAGTAATTTCTATATATTGCACATCTTTTCATTTCTGATATAAATCCTTCTTGATCATGGTGAATAATTTTTATAGTGAGTTGCTGGATTTGGTTTGCTAGCTTTTTAAAAGGATTTTTGAATCTATGTTCATCAAGGATATTGGCCTGTAGTTCATTCTCATATTCTCTCTCTCTCTCTCTCTCTCTCTCTCTCTTAATTTCTTTTATTGTTGTTGTGTCTTTATCTGTTCTGCTGTCTGGGTATGACTGGCCTTACTCTTAACAGTCAAGTTTTTTTATTATTTCCTGTTTTCTTCTTACTTATCAATGTTTATTTCTTTGAATTTCAACTATTTCCTGTGGAACAAGTCTAATAGAGTTATGTTCTTTCAGTTTTTGTTTGTCTGGGAAAGTCTTTACCCCCTCCTCAATTCTAAAGGATAACTTTGCTGAGTGTGGTAGTCTTAGATGAAAGTGTTTTGTTGATTTATTTGTTTGCTTTGTTTTCTTCCTGTAGTGCTGTGAAAATCTCACGCCACTCTTTCCTGGCATTTAAGATTTCTTTGAGAAGTCTGCTGTCAGACGAATTGGGATGCCCTTAATGTGTTATTTATCTTTTTGATCAATCTTGAGAACTTCATCTTTCAACAGTGAGAACTTGGGGTAGACTTAGTTGAATTAAATTTATCAGCACCCTTTGACCCTCTTGTACCTTCATACTTCTCATTTCTTTGAATAACCTTTCTGCTCTTTTGGCATTCTCAAGTTTTTTTTTTATAAACCTCAATAACACAAATAATTGTTCTTTAAATTCTGTCCCCAAGATCTCATAACCCTTCCTCATTCTTATATCTTCTCCAACTGTGTATTTTCAAGTAATTTGAATTTGAGGCCATTGATTCTTTCTTAAATTTGATCTATCCTGCTATTGATGCCTTCTATTACATTTTTAATTTCACTGTTTTTTTTTCCACTCAAGAATATCTGGGTGGTTTTGCCAATGTTTCCATATCTTTGTTAAATTCCTCTCCAGAGTAATCCTGTGTTTTCTTCAAGCTCATTGAGTTTCCTTAAAATAACTGTTTAAAATTCTCTGAGTGTTCTTCGATATTGATTATTGGCAGGTCAGTTTCTAGAACCCTGTTTTAAGTACTAAGTAAAATGATGCTTCCCTGAAAGCTCTTAATGCTTGTTGGTATGTGCCCCTGGTCTGGGCATTGAAAGATACATGTTTATTCCAATCTTCCTAATCTGAATTTTTTTTGTGTCTGCCTTTCCAGAAATTCTAAGCAGGTTGATTATTTTCTCTGAGCCTATAATCTCTTCCTCTTTTTCAATATGAGATGACACCCAGGTTTTCCTGTTGGTTTGTTCTCACTGTTTCAGTACGAGAGGGTCATCTTAGCCCAGGCTTGTCCCAAGTACTATGCTGATGTCTTTTTAAGAAAAAAAGAGAAGAGTACGTATAAAGGGTAGCCTGTCCCTATAAGCCTCATACTGAGGTGAGACGAGGATGAGATGACTTATCCACATTTACTGGCCTGTGGTGAGACACTTTAGGATTCTGTCTGGGTAGAATCACTGTGAATAGATAGACCAATACCAGGTAGCTATATCATACCTGTAGTTACCAAATCCACCAATCCATGTCTTACCCTGGCTTACAACTCAACAAGGCCAAAACAATTTTGAGTTAGGACTAACTTCTTTTGCTGGGCAACCTACGGTAGAAGTAGAATCATGGCCCAAAGACCACTGCAGCTAGCCACAGATGATGCTACCTAGAATAAAAGTCTGATATATAGGATATATGTGTTTTACCCTCACTCTAGAGCTATTCCAATAATTTGATCCACAGGTAGACCTGGGGATGGGGACCATTAGAATCCACCCAGTAGGTTCTACCAGAACTAAGTTCCAGGGCCAAGTCTTGTGCTTACTTTCTTACTCTCAGTGAATGGCTTCTTGCACCATACTATGTTGCCTACAGTTGGTAAAGGCAGATGCTTTTCCACCTGGGCTGAGGCATACTGAGTCTCACAGCCACAAGGACCTGTGTAAGTCTTAGGGGACCATTAGGGCCCACCTGTAGCTAGTGGTGATGCAAATTAAAACATAAGTGTGCCCACTGGGACACAAGTCTCTGCCTGGCAATAACTGTACTGTCTAAGGTTGGGCGATGGGTGGGGAGCGTCCCTTGGCTACCAAGGCTGATGATAAGCTTGGTCATGCATCTGTGTCATGTATAGTCATGGGAGGGAGGAGGGAGGTGTGCTCCAGGCCCACTCCAAGGCCACAACTGAGAGTGACTAAAAATCTTGTCTGGGGCTGGGGATGTGGCTCAAGCGGTAGCGTGCTCGCCTGGCATGCGCGGGGCGCTGGGTTGGATCCTCAGCACTACATACAAATAAAGATGTTGTGTCTACCGAAAAACTAAAAAAATAAATATTAAAAAATTCTCTCTCTCTCTAAAAAAAAAAAAAAAACAACAAATCTGGTCTGTCCCACAGGTACACAGATGTCCACCTGAAGCCAGAGATCATCTAGAGGATCTGTGAGCTATAGCCTATATGTGAGGCCATCAGGTTGTACTGGGTACTTGGTTTTACCTCAGTGGTCCTGGCAACAAACTCTGAGTTAAAGCCTTATGCTTTTGTGCCCTGCTCCCCTGAGTCTGAAATCTTGCTCACTGCTCTGCTATCCAACACATGAGGGGCAGTGAAGGTAGCCAGTCATCTGGCAGTTCCCATGGCTCAGACTGCAGATATTATTCTAACAGTAGGGGTCTTGGGCCTCTGCCCAGCACTGGTTTTCACCACATTGGGCCTGGTATTGATTTCTGGTCTGAGGCCAGGGCTTAATTCTCTGTCCTTCCTCCAAGCAGGGCTACTAGGAGGGGTGACACAGGAACTCTTTCCTTTATGCTTTCTGCCATGTATCTTTCATTTTCAAATATAAAAGCAGGCACTATGGTCTCTCGCCTGATTTCCTCACTCTTGGGAAGACACCTTGGTGTTTGAATAGTTGTTCACCTTGGTGTGTCTGCCAGAAGAGATTGCCTGAGAATCTTTCTTAGCAGCCATTAGCATATTTCCTTTTTTTTTTCTTTTTACCCTTTTTTTTTTTAGGTTTTACAATTGTTTTCAATAAACACAAAATGCATTCAGAAAAAAAAAAACACTGAAGTAAAAGATAAATATGCTCATCAGTTCTTTGGAAAATCCTTTTTGTCTTTTAAATACCCCATCTGAAAATATTCATTAAATCTGCCTTCCAAGGTGTTTTAATTAAGTTCTGGAATTAAATATCTGAAAATTAATTCCTCCAGAACTTAGCTGACATGCATTTATCTTGAAAATATGTACTTTTTCATTCTTTAGTGGGTGAAATCTTCTCAACAAAATAGCTAAAACTTTGCTAAGAAAACGCCATATTTGGTGAGAAAATTTGAAGTAAGTTATCAGGGGAAATGAATGACTTCTATTAAGATGCAAGAAATATAGTACTTCTGATGCGGCATAGAAGATTAATGAAATAAACTAGACAGTCAAGTTTGGCTGTTAAACCTATACATAAAGAATAAACCTTTTCCTTCTTTTGTGAAAATGCAAAGAAATAAAATAACCATGGACTTTGATTTTTATATATGCAAACATATCCATTCCAAGCTTAGTTATAATAGTAAAACCTTGGAACATATGAAACATCTACCATTCAGAGGATGGTGACATAAATTACATATTGGAATAAGTTGAGCTATTAGTGATATTTCACAGAACAAGTTATGAAAGAAAATCTTAAGTAAAAAAAATGTGATATTTTTTATTCCTCCAACATATTTTATATTTTCCAGAGTTTAAATAATGCAGAATTTTTAAGATTTTAACTAATGTCCTGATCTTGGTACTTGAGAATAAAAAAAATCATTTTAAATGGAAGCAATTTCATACAGAGAAGTACATGAGGTATAATTGGTTTCCTTGGTATGGAAATGTCTTGAAATGCCAGAAAGCATTCCCAGTATAAATTAATGTAAGAAAATAAAAAGGACAAAATGCTAAACTAAGCTTGCCAGGACATGGTGGGCACTCAGTAAATACTTTATGTTAATTATAAGGCTGGCTTGATGCTTGTTTTCTTTCAGAATTCTATTCACTTTCATTCAATACTCTTAAATTGACAGCATGGGTAATATAATTAAAAACTTACAACTAAAGTCAGGCACGGTGGTTCACACCTGTGATCTCAGCGCCTTGGGAGGTTAAGGCAAGAAAATACCCAGTTCATGGTTAGCCTTGACAATTTAGTGAGACCCTATCTCAAAATAAAAAATAAAGAAAGAGGCTGGGAATGTTGCTCACTGTTATTTTCTGCTTATCCAGATGTGCTTGGGAAGCTTTTGATGTTCATATAATGGGCCAAGGTTATTAAAAAGCTGAACTTGGCCCCTGGCTGTGCATGCATAGGCAGGTCCTCAGAAAGGTTGTTGCTGTGTTTAATATTGGTTACACTCATTCCTGGAGAGAAAAAAAATATATGACCTGGACATTTAAGGAATAAAGGTGCAAGAAGACAGATACAGCAGGAACATGATAAATTCCACAGGAATCTGGGCATGGATGACATTTCACAAAGTCTTCTGAGGGGATTTGGACTCTGGTCAAACAAAAGGCAGCTTCTGATCACACTTTATTTTGAAAACAGATTCAAATAGGATGGAAATATTCACATGTAATCCAAAGGATGTCTGAGGCAACAAATGCTCCAAATGTTCTCTCTGGCAATGGTCTTCATGGAACCAAGAAAAACCTGGGACTCATTTAAAGTGTTAGATGATTTAAAATTAGTTAGCATGATCAAGAAAAGTGTTTATTGTATTTCTATCAGCTCTACCATCTGCTAAATCAGCCTTGACATCAAGCATGAGGCTGTGGTTCCAGGATGCAAGCCAGGGCTGGGACTGGACTTTGGGAAGGACCTGCCTATTGATAGAATATTGTGGAGGCTATTATAGACCCAAGAATGTCACTAAGTTGGTATTTTCCAAATTGTACTCTGAAAAGCAGTGTCCATGTAAGGTCCTTGGGCGTGAATAGGTTATATAAATTTAAAAATTACTACCTGCCATACCTATTTCTACCCCCACAGAGAGATTAACAATGTGTATTGGAAGTCTGTTATGAAAATTCTATAAGAAGAAAGTGGATTGATTTTCCCTCACTTGAAATGTATCATTTGACCATGGATTTCCTTTATATATGCAGTAATAGTAACAAAATAAGTAATTGTGTGCTTATTCTCTGTTAGATATTATTCAAGAGGGAAACATACACTAACTCAATCCTCCTGTCAGCCTAAAACAGCATTGCTGTTACCATCATTCATGGGTGAGGAAACAGAAGACACAGTACCTTACCAGAGATCTGCCTGCCAAGCAAGCCATGGAACCTGACTTAAAACCCAGGCAGTCCACACTCCTAACCTGTCACTATGCCAGAGTTACTCAGACAATGTGTGACCAATGACATATTGATGGCTGTAAAATTGGTAAAGTAAAAAGGCATTAAAGTCATTTTTGCAATCATCAGAAATTTGAGTAGCTAGAGTCATGTCTGAACTATTTGTTTGTAATTTTCTGAATTAGGCAAGGATTATGTCAGCAGATGAAAAATCATACAGCATAACACATAGCATTTTCCTACTGAATCACAACTCATCTGTAATTTATTTATCAACAATAAATCTCTTCTGTATTCTAGTATGTACAGGTTATTTCATGTTCTTTCATTTTAATGTTGTTATTTTAATGATATCTCTACTAAGCTAAAAATCTTGTGTTATGGTTATCTTTTAAATATCAGTACCTAATAAGAAAAATGATAACTAATGTTAATTTTCTAGTTTGAAACCCATAGACTTATTTATATTGCATCAACTTCTGATGTTTAAAATTAGCCAACGTCTGCTTGAAAGACTTTCATAATAATTACTATTAATGCAAATTTTTATTTTAATAAACATAATTGAGTCTGTCTTGCTTAAACAGATTTATTAAAGAAACTATAGGCCTTTGGAATTTAAAACCGCATTTTATAAAGCTTCAATTTTTTAAAATTATTAAATCGAATGAAACTTAATAGTCCAAAACCCAGAAAATCAATTTTTTGAAGTTGTAAAGATCACCATCTCTCTTAAGAACTTAATACTTAAAGAGATGTAAATTTTACTTGACATTTATTTTCCCACCACAATTGGATTGTTTTTGATAAAAGCTGAAGTTAACAGATTTAAAAGACAAAGAATCCACCACAAAAGAAGCTAACATGACTAATTAGGTAACATGGGAATTACTCCAAATTTTTATTTGTGTACCCTGATACTTTTTATTTTCTTCAAAATTTGTTTGTTTGTGGAAAGTTATTAAACAAATCATCATAAATAACTTAATCATTTTAATCAAAAAATCTATCTACTACAGGAAAATATTTAAATTTTAAGTGTGAACAAGGGAAAATTATGAAATAACACTTTTCTACAAGATCTTCTTTTTTACAATAGTATTATGCAGAGCTCAAGAAACTAGTTATAACAGCATCCATATAATTATCACAACATCTAAACTGCTTTTGAATTTTGGTTTCAAAAATCAAATTACTTCTTACATTTTGAGGCAATGGGATGAACTTAGCCCCCAATTGTGAGAACTGTGTAATATTATGTTAATAATTACTGAAAAGGTTTATAGATTCAACATAGAAATTCAACTTGGAAGAAGTTAGCAGATTATCACCATTTCAACCTGAAATAACTCATGAGTGGTGTGTAATTGGCATTTTATTTGGATCCTGGAAAATTATCAACACTAATAGGATAATATTGGCATGTGTTTGAGGAAAAGTATCATCCATATTTTGAAAAACTTGATGTGAAAATTGTTAAGAAAGCCATATGCATGCATGATCACAAATATTTTCACCATTATGTTTTCACTTGGAAGAAAAGAACAAATCAAAATCATTAGATTTGGAAAGCTACAACTCCTTAAGGCATTGTAGTCAAATGGAGATAAAAGTGATATCTACCTTCTTTATATTTAATATTATCTGTGTTGACGAAGAATTGGAAGAGATGTCCATGAAGTTGTCTTATTCAAAAGTTATTTGTAATTATTTCAAGTTTAAACGCCCAATATAAAACATGTTCAATGAAAGAATATTAAAATATTTTTAAAATTTTTTGTGGATATATTATACCAATTCAACATTTTACCTAAAACCTTGTATTTTATTTTTCTTGTCCTTGAGGGGAAAAAATGTAATTTTTTTTCCAATATGACCTATATGGCTATCCCCAAATAGTATTGAAAAATTGGAGTAGAGTGTTTGTTTAATGCTGTCATCTATCAATATCACAGCTAAATATATATATATATATATATATATATATATATATATATATATATATATGTTCTGTTGGAGAATTTGGCCTGGTCAATCTGATCTACCCATAATGGCAATATAATGATCCTTGGTTTCCAGAGGGCCTTAGCAACCAATCTTTTAGAAACAAATAGCAACCAAGCTTCTGTTCCTTCCATGTCTAATCTGATGGCTAAATGTGGCACTAAGGAATCTTCTGTTCAGTTCAATGTTCTCTTAAATTATAATGTTCTCTTAAATTATATCAGAGAATGGCACCTTTTCAACTTGAGTTATATGTGTGTAGTTATCATGGAATGGGATAGTAGAAAATACCCTCGCCCCAATCCTTCTGTGCAGAGTGGCATCTGAATAAGATGTTCTCATCTCAGGATGGTTTCCCATCTCTTACACTAGAACATATGTGCTCTCACTTGTTGGACTTCCAAGTATTCTCAGTTTATCAGAATCAGCTCATCGGTCAGGCACATGGTATTTAGAGATTCTAGTTTAGAATTGTACAACAGGACAATGCACATGAAAAAGGCAAAGGGGAAGAAAAGGAGGAGGAAACAGGAGAGGGAACTAAAGAAGGAGGAAGAGAGGAGCCCAGGTATCCTAAGAAAGTCGCCATAGCAACCTCTCGAAGAAAAAATATGGAGGCCTTGTTTTCAACTGAGTTCCTTCACTAGGCTCCGACACACTAGACCAAACCAAAATGGAGTTCACTGGCACTAAATGTCACATAATCACACTGAAATTTTAAGGAAGCAAGTAGACTAGTTTTCAATTATAAAAACAGGAGATTTTAATCTACAACAGTCAGGATAGTAAAGAAGGTCTTTCTCCTTTAACCTTTACCTAAATAAAAAAATAAATAAATATAGCAAGCATCTGACATTAACCAGCCAGCTTCGTAGTTGTTCTATTTTCTATTTCCACCCATTGTTTTGTGTTGCCCTGTCAGAGCTCACATTCTGTTTTGTAGAATGCAAGGTGTTCAGATTCATGAATGGTGACTAACAGCCAATTTGATCTATAACTAAATTCATTGCTGTTTTGCCTTTTGATAACCAGAACAATGCAAACTCTTTAGGGTTCAAGTTACAACTCCAGTCAGATAATGTGGCCAGCCTGTGCCTCTCAATGTGCCTGTCAAAGCCATTCAAATTTACCAACCTACTCTACAGAGCTGTATAGCTAATACAACCTTATTCCTTTATTTTCTCTTCTCATTTTTTGCTAGTAAAACAATGAAGGTGTTTTGTTTCATTCAAACTTGAAAACCTCTCTTGAAACAAAATCTAAAGAAAAATGCAAAGAATGAAACAGAAAATTCACATGACTTTTGAAGCAAGGAAGAAGCTCCACAGAATGCCTTCACTAGAGACACTCCAACTGTTAGCTAAGTTGTTTTGTGTTCTTTTTTATACTATGTTATTTATTCATTCAAGTATTCTGTGTAAGCCAGTGCCTTTTAAAGACTAATGAGCATTATAAGAATCACCTAGGGATATTGTTAAATATTGATTCTGATTGAGGAGTTCTGCAGCGAGACCAGTTGTGTACTTCTAACAAGCTCCCAGATGATGGCACAGCTGCTAGACCTTGGAACCCACATTCCCTAGCAAGGTGCTGTGGCTAAACTTTGCAGCAAATAAAAGAAAGTTTAAATTCTTACCTGCTACTATGAAAGAACTCAAAAATTAAAATAATCTGTAGGAAATGATTCACAAACTATAAATCTTATTACCCAAATAGCTTCTTCGCTCAGAACTCAGTAAACTCAAGATAGTCCACAGATTTTCTAAACCTCAGTTTCCCCTTCTGTTCAGATTTTTTGACTGAATGATTCTAAACACAAACTCACATAGATCTAATTACAAGTTTAAATTAATTGAGAGAAGTCAGGAAAGTCAAAAGAATTTGGGGACACTTCAAGTTAGATCCAGGCCATGCACTGGGGCTGGGAATTGGGCAGGCTCACAGCCTCTCCAGGGCATTATTGGGGCAATAGACTGCAAACGTGGAGTCTCTCCCTCATATTCTGCTATGCTATGATCCTGGGTGTATTTGCCTTGGTCATAAGGAAAAGGAAAAAATGTCCAGTTTGACAATGTGACACAAACCACTCATACTCAAAAGTCTACAAGGGCTAGCTAGGTACAGTGGTACACACCTGTAATCCCATCAGCTTGGGAGGCTGAGGCAGGAGGATCAAAAGCTCAAAGCCAGCCTTGGCAAAAGCGAGGCATTAAGCAACTCAGTGAGACCCTGTCTCTAAATAAAATATAAAACAGGGCTGGGGAGGTGGCTCAGCGTGGTTGAGCACCCCTGAGTTCAATCTCCAGTACCCCCCCCAAAAAAAAAAAGTCTGTGAGGGCTGTGCAGTTAATGTAAATGAGAGAATTGCCCCAAGGCCAACAGGTCCTGACAGGGAGTGTGACAAAACAAAGGTGCTTCTGCTGAAATTAAGATAATTCTGCAGTATAGAACCACAGCCTGTTGCTTGCATGAATATTCAGATTTTCCAAGAGAAGAAAAGATTCAGATTTTAAAAACACGAGTCTCATAAAATAAACAGTGTGTGATGGGTAACAGAGCCTGGGAATGGTCCTCAAGTTTACAAAACCTGGAAGGACGGAATTGCATGGGTAGCCATGATGGTTTCCAACAAAATCCAGCGGCCCCAAGTGTATCTCTTCTTGATGACCCAAAGAAATTGCACAGCATCCTTCAATAGTTTAGTCAACAGTATTTCTTTTTGACAGTTGTTGCATGTGATAAGGTCCTTGAAGTTCATCACAGGTTGTAATTACTTCAAGTGTAGACTGTTCTGAAAAGAGACTGCCCATTGTCCAAGAAACATCTTAGGGATTCATGTGGCTACTGTTTAGCATCATGTTCTTTTAGGATAAAAAAGAGTGCAATTATTTTGTTATTCATGAAGACTTTGTGGCAGTTGTTTCAAAGTGGCAGCTGAATGTGAGGGTCACTGAACATTTCCAAAGTGTCTGCATGGCAGAAGAGGAAAATCTTATTGAGTCAATGTGCACTGAGGTCTCTCCTTTTTCACAGAAACAAACTCATCTCTGCTTTATCTTTTACTCCCTCATCAAATTCAAGATTCTGATGAAGCAGAGAAAAAAGCAAGTTAACTGATACTGACCCTGTCAAAGGCTCTCATCTCTTCCAGTTAAAATTTGGGGGTTTGGAGTGACTCTGGTGCCAACAAACTATTAAATTGATTCTGTTCAAATTTCACTTGGCTCATTTAACCAACTATTTGGTCATGATTACTAAACAGCTATCTGAAAATTTAAAAACCAGCCTAATATATTCTTTAATTGACCCACAAGCACAATAATTTGTTTCATTAACTTGTTTTCACTTTCTAAGTTGTCAGACTAAATTGAAAAAAAAATCAATCTTGAATGGCCACAGATGTACAGATGTTATGGGTTTTGCTTACAAGGAAGAACCCAGTGAATGAAGTTATTGTGGATCCAGGTTATTAAGCAGGAGGTTTATTTTTCCAGGCCATAAGATCAGAGGTAATAAGACACCTACCAGTAATTATATAAAGAACAGAATGTGCATTGGACAGTAAGGAACCTCTGTCAAAATAAAGCTCTCTAATAATCTCTATTTGAAACTTATAAACAACAACAAAAAAGAAATAACAATAAAAAAGATTCAATCATAATAGAAATATTTGGGTAATATAATCTTGGGCTGTTTCCACTTTCTTGGCACAGTCATGCCTCTAGACCATCCTCTCTTTAAATGAAAATGAATGTAGGTGAGATATGCAGAACTTCATCCAGATCAGCAAAACTACCCATTCATCCATACTCCTGGGTGAAATGTGTTGTCATGCCTTTTGCCCATATGAATTTTATTTATTTATTTTTTAATCTTTGAGGTTAGACAGTTCAAAATATATACTGGAGACTACTGCTTCTTGAGATATGTGGTAAATACTTTTTCCAACTTTCTTTTTTTCTTAATGAGGCCAAGTTTGTCATTTGTCTGTTTTTTTGGATCATGTTTTGATGTCAAAATGTAGAATCCTTTGCTTCACCCTAAGTTCTGAAGATTTTTTTTCTCTAAAGGCTTTATATTTACATGTTGTTTATTTAAGTTCATGGTCCATTTTGAGTTAATGTTTATAAAATGTGAGAAATTTAGACATAGGATTCTGTTTTGCTTATAGACATTCAAGCACCATCCAAAGCCTATCTTTTCTGAACTGAATTACTTTTGCTCCTTTATAAAACATCAGTGGCATATCTGTATAGTTCTGTTTTTAGGTTTTTAGTCTAGTTAGGCTTTTGATCTATGTGTCTAATTATTATATAACTATCATACAGTTCTAATTTTTGTAGCTATGCAGGATAATTTATATAGATAATAAGATGCCCTCACATTTTATTCTTCTCTTTCAAGATTGTTTTAGGTAATCCAGGAATATGGCTTTCTGTATGAATTTTAGAATAAATTGGCTATGTATCAAACAAAACAAAGCCCAGAAGATAACTGACATCTTTAGTATTTGAGTCTTTCCATCCATGAACTTAGAATTTATCTGCATTTATTTACTTTTCTGTATGATTTCTTTCATCAGCATTTTGCAACTTTCAGCATATATACTCTGCACATGTTTTCTTAAGTATACACCTAAATGTTCCATTTTCTTTGAAGCAATTTAAATGGCCTGGTGGTTTTTATTTTGATTTGTACATGTCGAAAAATAGTGTACAGAAATTGATTTTGCATGAGTCTCACCTCTTATTGTTTTGTTGAACTCACCTATTCAAGTTTCTTTTTAGCCTATTTAAGATTTTCTGTGTAAGTACTCACATAGTTTATAAATAAGGATAATTTTATTTCTCCAATTTGTATTGTCTTCTCCTTCCATCTGTCTTTATTTATTTGACTGTGCCTTAGAGCAGTATCTAGAACTTCCAATATTACACTGAAAAAAATGTGTGAAGAATTAATATTCTTGCTTATTTACCAGTCTTATAGGGGAAGCCTCAAGTCTTTCATCATTATGTATGGTGTTAGTTGTAGGCTTTTTCTATATGTTCCTGACAAAATTGAGATAATTACTCTTTACTAGTTTGGATGTAGAATGTTCCCCATAGGTCCATGTATTAAAGCCTGGTCCCCAGGGTAGCACTACAGGAGATATTGTGGGACTTTAGGAGGAAGAGTCTTGTGAACATTCTTAGGTCACTGAGAGTATATCTCTGAAGGGAACTGTGAAATCCCAGTAAATTTTTCTTTCTTTTGCTTGATGACGAAAATGTGAGCATTTTTCTCTGTCACTCTCTCCTATCATTGCTCTCCAACACCCCCCCAGAGGTCTCAAAGCTAAGGGTCCACATAATTATAGGCAGTGATCCCTAAAACCAAAACCTAAAATCTTTTCTTTTTATAATTTAATCAAAATGTCATCAGAGATTAGTATTTTGTGATGGAAAACTTACTAATATACTTTAATTTTAACTTCTGGAGAGTGTTTGCAATCAATGAGAATTAGATTTTGTTAATTTTTTTTTCCAAAATCAATTGATAGGCTCACACAATTTTCTTTAACTTGTTGATATTTTGGATTATATTGACTGATTTTCAAATTGTTCAACTAGATATTCATGGCTGGAATAATTATCACATGGTCATACCGCATTATTATCATACATTTTTATTCAATTGGCTAATATTTTGTGAAATATATTTTAAGCCTAAGTTCTTGAGATATATTGATCTATAATTTTATTTTCCATACTGTCTTTGTCTGATTTGGTATCGGAGTAATACTAGCCTCACAAAATGAGTTGAGCACCAGCAACATTTTTATTTGCCTAAATTTAGATGTTATTCAATTATCCATCAATAATAGAAAGAATACATAGATATGTATAGTGTAATATTTTATAAAATGCACTACTATAGACAAGTGAAATTAAACAAACCATAATTACAATCCAAAATATACATAGATTGCACCAACCTTATTTGTTAAAGAAGTCAGATGCAAAGAATATATTCCATAGGATTCTATCTATTTAAAGAAGCAGAGAGAAAATTAATCTGTGGTGGTAGAAGTCACCGTAATGGTTTTCTTTTTGAGGAGTAGCCTCTGAAAACGGACATTAAGGATGGCTTTCTGAGGTTCTTGTCACACAAGTGTGGGCATGTGTCTAGAGTTTGTTGTATACTTACCTACCCTTTTCTGTATGATTGTTATATTTTGATTAAAAACTGAAAACAATATCTACCCACCCATCACCAGTCCCACAGATGAGGTCCTTCTTCACACACACACACACACACACACACACAACTTCATGTGTGAATCTGCAGGGACCAAGGGACCAGCACATACAATTTAATACTCATGTAAACATAAAGATGAAAACAGTTGTTTTATAGTGGGTTTGATGAAGAATATGAATTTCATTGTTTTCAGAGAAAAGCCAACATCTACTTTTATTTCTTTTTAGGCCTTTGGGCCTCTCTGGTGTCTAGTGTACAATACCCATGAAAATTATGAGACCCATCATATTATTAGAAGAGAGGAAATAGATCAATTGGCGCTTCTGCCAGCTACTTTTAATTTCATGTGCATTTTTTCAAGCCTACTTTGTTCTTGAAGATAGGGATATCACACAGTATTCTTTATAACAATACCCAGCTAATTAAAAATAATTTAGCCTGATAGCATCTGTGATTACAATATCCTTCCTTTAGTGTTCTGTACTTAAGAATGATAAATGAATAGAGATTTATTAAATACACATTAGGTAATGAAATCCATGATTAGAAAAGTACATCAAGAACCTGATAATATCCTGACTTCAAAACAATAGACAGAAATGGGAGACTCCATTTCTAGTTGGGGTACCATGTCTTATATCAAAAGAACACACAATTCACTGGAAACTATTTCCACCCAAGAGATTTAAAGTTCTTAAGTCTCCATATGCTCAGAAAACCCCTAGCCCTTTTAAATGTCTCTGATGATTCATGAAACAAAATACTGCAAGAAGACCAAGGGAAAAAAAAAAATAAAACACACACTGAGGACTCAGAGGAACAGGAAAACTTCTTTGAACAAAATCAATTCTCTCCAACTGCACTGCATAGTCACTATCGAGTTACCCTCACAAGAAAACAGAGTTCATATTGATCCACCCACCTTATCACCCTGACTCTCCACTTCTTCACTTTGTTATTTTACAATCTTCTTGAGAGGAGAAGTTGTTAAAAAAATAAATAAATAAAGTTATGGCATGATACCTCTCCTTTTCAGACGGATAGCATACAAACTGTGAATTTTTAAACAGATTAATTAATTGGTTCTCAAACTTGGGCATCCTGAAGAGGGCACTAAAATCATCTGCAGGGTCATTAATATATGTAGATCCTCAGAACCCTACCCCAGGAAATTGTGATGGGTCCTGAAATCTGCATTTAATGTTTATCCCAGATGACTGTGATACACAATACCTGAGAACACAGTGAGACAGTGACAAGAGAGAGACAGGAAGATAGAAAATGATGGGGTAAAGGGGAAATGGGGGGAGGGGAAGTGGGAGGAGGGGGAGGGGAAAGGAAAGGCCAGGCTGATTAACCAAAACTAAAGAACATTTTTGAAAAAAAGAAATTAATTAAGCATTTTATTTTGGATACAAAACCAATAACAATGGGGTATAAATACAGCTACCATGGATCAGTAATGAGGCCTGATTTATAGAAGTTGGATATCAGTAAAATTGTACATTACCCTCATTCATTCATTCATTTAATAACTATTAAATGTCTATGTGCCAGGAAAGATGACATAAAGGATGTAATAGTGAAACATTCCAAAAATCAGGCAGTATAATAGAGAAACCAGGAAAATAATGAGGCATGTTTGTGCTAAATTGTACTAGGTGGCACCCCTTTTGAGGACAAAGCTACTTAACAGTGGGACCATTTTTCTTCCATCAAAGTCAAAATTGTGCCCCAGTACTAAAGATAGCATTTATTTTAGTCTTTCCCACCTTAGAGTGATCTTCCTCTCTTTACAGAAGAGAAAACTCTCCAAGATGGAGGGAAATATTGATTTTTCCCTCTCTTTTGAGAATCTGAATATTGGGGTTTAGAGTATCCCTTTTTTAAGGGTTCTTCCTGGGCTTGTTAGAGTCCTTCATCCACTCAGTTCTCTGAGACACGAATGGAGGACATAAACACTAGTAAAATCTTATTTCCACACTTCTAGTATCAGGTACTGTTTATCCTGTAATCATTACTAGGTATAAGGTTGACCTGACCAGGACATTTGAAATCTACTTTTTTTTCACTTACCAGTGAGTCATAACGTTTCCTTTTCAAAAGGATTATAGAGCTATCATCAATTTTAAGATTGCATTGTATGGGTTTACCATATTTTACTGAATGAGTTCTCTGAAGTTCAATATCTGGGACTGTTCATAATGTTCCCAACTATAAATAGTCCCACATCTTTTGACCACCTTTTTGGGAGGCTGGGATGAACTCACTGAACTGCATCTTTTTTGAATCTGTTCATTCATTTCTTCAGGTCATATTCCTAAAAGTATAATTGCTGAACCAAGCAATGAACTTTAAAAAATTAAGTTTTAATATTAACCCTGCAGAAAAAGGAAGCCACTTCAGCAAAGCAGATTGGCCAAAACTAAGGTCAGAGAAGTGTCATGAAACATGTTATTGGTTTAAACAAAGTTCTTAATGCAGTTTGTCCAAAAGGTAGAAACTGTTCTGGTTTCAAATATAAGTGTTCTTCCCCACAAGAGTCATTGTTATTGATCATTGGAGTTTGATTAGTCACCATGTATATAAATATGTAATTATAATAGCAGTAGCAACCATCTGCTTCATGTCACACTTCTTTTTTAAAAAAAAAATCATATCCTTAAATGACTTCTATTGCTCACTGTCATTTGCCACAGATGAAAGGAAGTGGGGAAAGTCTGTCTAGACCTAATGCAGAAGACTTCTGGATGAATAAGAAGTCGAAAGTAGGAAAAAAAAAATCAATACACTTGGCAGAGAGCAAGGTAAACACCACCCAAGAATCGACCCAGATTGCTATATTCTGTTTCTGAGAGTGGTACCTTCCATCTCTCCCAACCTGCATGTACAAAGGACACTGCTGAGTCACTCTGTGAGTTGGAATTGCCTATTATGGGATGTGGTTGCTATGGGACAGGAGCAGCAACTAAGAAGGGTATTAAAAACAGGATATTTCTGAGAAAAATCTGAATCCTATGTGTTTTGCATCAGCTTACTTTTAAGGTAGCTTTGGCATTTCTCTTTGCCTTCTTCCACAATGCTAGACTATATCACAGGCTAATAAAATAAAACAGAGGTTTTCCTAGCTAAAGGTCTCTATCACCACTAAATTTCCTTGCTTCTTCTGGGAAGTGGCTAGAAATTGGGAAAGATAAAAGGAACCATGCCTTCCTGACTATGACTCTCCTAAGACAACATGATAGACACAGGACTGGGAAGCAGTTTACAACCAATGTAAGGACAGGGTGGCAATGACTGGTTTTTCATCTTTTTCCCACAGCCCACCTGAAAATGCCTGTCTGAGCAAGCTCAATGCTACCAGGAGAATTTACTGTTTGTTCCAGACAAAGTCTGGTAATAGGTCAGTAGACTCTTGAGTCCCCTTCTCAGGGCAATTACTTTAGGAAGCTTGCAATTATAAATCTTGTCTCTGACCCTCTGAGACATAAATCTTCTTACTGCCCAGAACTGTCTCCTCAAGGACCTAAGAACCATCTCTTTGAAATGAAAACAGTCAAGGAGATAGCTCTCCTTCCCAGGCCCTGCGGGTTAATAAGGGTCTAACTTTGGGAACAACTTGCTCTATCTTGGTCGTCTACCTTACAGCATAAAGATGCAAGAAGTTCGTTCCTATGGAGCAGCACTAGTTAGCAAACCCAGATGGCCTATTCACCTGGGCAGATCTCTCCTCAGCACCCTCCTTGTCTTTCCTCTAGCACACCACATAATGTAAAGTCTCCTACCTTTCAGCCAAAGACTTTTTATCATGCCTCTACCCTATTGCAACACCCATTGTTGAATGAAACATGGCTGTTCTGTCATGCGCAGGTCTGGCTTTGTTTGTCTTTCACCATCCTCATCTTTGATGCTGTGACACCTTCCAGGTCCTATGAATCCTGATCTACAAACCCTTTTTGGTTTGACTAACAGGATTCCTATCCTGGCCGTTATAAATTCCACTCATCATTGGATACCTAGTTCTTTTCTCACCTGCTGAACTACCAGAGTTCAGCCTCTCTGACCTTGAAATATGCCTGCTGAGCCTGCAATGAATTGACAGCCTGGCAAAGGATAGGCTGTGTGAGCCCATTTAAGTAGAGAAGAGGGGACACAGGAGGCAGTGAAATAGATGTGAAAGTCATCTCTGTTTTACAACCTACATCATTTTATTCTTATTCTTTGTGGGACTCTTGTTTAATTTTTGAAAAAAAATGATTCTTTCATTCAAATCTAGACATACTACACTCACTAATGGCCAAATTTAAAACCAAATTTAAAATAGACAAATGCAGTCCCATTTGTCTATTTTTGCTGGTGTCACCTGGGTTTGGGGATATTGTTAAAAAAAATAAAACTCTTGCCCATTCCAATGTCATATATATATATATATATATATATATATATATATATATATATCTCCAACATTTCATATATGCTTCTTCTGGTAGTTTATAGTTCAAGGTTTTTATATTTATGTATTAAATAAATTTATTTAAAAACAATTATACTGTTTCTCTTCCACAAAATAATCCACCATCCCTGTTTATTTCTATTGGGTCTTAAAAATAAAATAAAGAGAAAGTTGTAGGTGTCTTGTGAGGGTGAAATTCTAAGGAGTTGTTCAATTTTGTCACCAGCTCTATTTTATTGTCTAGGGATCTTCCTTGTAGCAGAGCAATGCTGGAATTTGCTTCTAATCCTCTAACAAAGGATAGACTTCTCAAAGGAAGCAAATGGTCTTCTGACTTAGCAATAAATAAATAAATAAATAAATAGGCATACACATATCCAAAATCTCTCAAAGTTAATCTACTTCCCTTTTTGACTTTATAGCATTTGCTCAGCAACTAGAAGATATTGCTGGCATCATATCTTTATGACTCTTGGTCAAATATTAGTATTATCCTTATGTATTTACCAAGTTACAATATGCCAAAAAAGAACATATATAGTTAGACTGTGAAATGCAGATATGGGTTTTAGATGTTGCAGATTAATGCAAAACATCTTGCCTTTCTATTTCTCTTCTATTCCCCACCATATTTGACTGACAACAATTTTTGAGAAGCTACTCTGTTCCTACAAGATATTCAACAGTAATAAGGTACCAAACATTTGCACCATTACTGAAAAACAAGACTCCACCAATGTGGTACCTACAATCTAATTGGTGAAAGTTGAGACTTACATGTAAAGCAATTAGAAAAGAAAGCAATATATAACAAGTAAAAATACTTCTTGTATTTTACCTTCACTTTTATATTTCTTACGTATATAATATGTTCTAGCTTATGTTTCTGTAGGAAAAGGAAAATATATGAATGTAAATATTATTTAAAGGAATTCATGATTTAATTGGAGAAAGAAAGGATAATATATTTGTGGCTAAAGCCAGCATTTGCAGAGTGAATTGCTAGAGAACACAGAGTGAAGAAGTTAACCACATGGACAAGAATTCATCAACAAAGAATTATGGAGAAAATGAGATTGCAGTTACTAACAGAATACTGCTTGTCAATTCCCATGCCCCAAAGATTTACCTCTATAGTCATGACACTTAATAAAGGATTAGCATTTCTCAAGTACCATAAGTTTATATAGGAATCCCATATGACAGAAACAGATGAGCATGTATTTTAAAAACTGTTTTAATTGCTTAATAATTCTACCCTGGCTTTTGTGGTACATTAAAATGTTAGAGAAGAATCAACCAAGGACAACACAGGTCAATGGAAGATTGATATTGTGCCTCAGACCATTGGTCTTCCTTAGCACTGTTCTGCACATGCTACCTTCATCTGGGTGCACCTAAAATAAGACACAAAATGTAGACTAACTTCACTTTAACAAACAATGTTTTCAGAGAAAGATGACTAAATACTTTGCAAACTTGTAGTAATGATCAGAGTAGAATCAATAATAACAGACTCAAGGAGATTAGAAGCCTCAGATTCTAGATATCCTACTACCTGGTATCCTTTAGATCAAGATAATTAGCTGTCTTAATCAAACTATGACTCTCTAACACAAAATTTTCCATATTTCCCATATAAAATACAATTTCCTCTGACTATTGCTAGAATCCTAATCTTGCAAGTTTATAAACACTTCATTTTAATTGTCAAAAAGCAATAACATAAATGTATATGTATTTTATGTATATATACTATATATAATATATATTGTATAACAATAACAAATATGTGTGTATATACATAAATATATATTTCTGAAAAAAAATTGGAAAAGGCTCTAACAAAGGGCTCTAAAAATATTTTCTTTTCTACTTACTCTAAACATTTTTTAAGTAGTCACATCACCAAAAATCATGCCACTTTAAGACTACATTTGTCACTATCCTAAGATTCCCACAGGTTAAAAAGGTAATTTGAAACTGCAACTTTAAATGAGAAAATAATAACATTAAGATACATTTTATTTTAATACCACTTGCCCAAAAGAACATAATCCTTTAGAGACAAGGAACATTTGATTCTTTTTATCATTACTGGAAATTGTAATAATGAATCCTACTGAGGACCAAAGTCTCAAATTCAAGCCATTAAGAAACACTAAATAGCTGGGTTAAACCTTCCCTATTACAGAGATGCAGGGCACAAGGGCAGCACAGCAAAGCTTTGGGTATTAGTTCAGAGTGGTGAACTTCAGTCTGACTGGCCAATTAACCCAGGCAGACTTGTTAACAGGGAGAGCCAGTTGTGAGTCACCATCTCCCTGCTGAAAGAATGGCAAAGGCAAATACTGTTTCTGCCCACCTCACATCATGGTACCCGTTGGTTTAGTCTTACCTGTCTCTGGTTTTCTCCCTCTGGTTTCTTTTTGTCCTATGGCCATAACCACCTCCCTATTCCAGTTGTCATTATCTCCTCCATTTCCAAGGACAGCTCTGTTGGGCAGTAAGGGCCTTTGCTCTGTCCAACTATCTTTTTACACTGTTTCCAAATACACTGTGCAAGAGCCAGGAGATGTTTGTCCTTTCTCAAATTCCAGTTCAACTATCTGGTTATTTGAAATACACCTTTCACCCTCCTGGCTGAAAGTTGAACTAGATGGGTGGTCAAACCTAGGCACTAAGATGTGGCATCAACTTTTACTTGAGGGTAAAGCCCCTCTTTTTTAACAGATACTCAGAATTCTAGACATCTAGTGCCTTTGAACACTGTTTTGCACTTTAGATCTCACACTTGGGCCAATCCTACATCTACCAGGAAGGACGATCCAAACACTTTGTACGATGGATAAAACCAGTAACCATCTGTGGGATTTTTCAGAGAAAAGTAACCAGCACTGTAACCAGCACTGTTTTGCCTCTCCCAAGAGGAATAAAGCACTTTGATTTTCTCTAACCACTGTTCGTAGTTCACAGTTACTTGCAGTTCACACTTCTTCCACAGTTGTGGAAACAGACGTGATCTTTAATTTTCTTTTACGTGTTGTCTCTCTCAACTTCTGCAACATTAGGAAATACGTTTCAATGTATTTTTTTTCTCTTCCACCCTTTCATATCTTTCCTCTTCCTCAAAAGTAGACACCAGAAATAATGTTAATTAAGAAGAGATTATGTTAAAGAAAATCTAGAAGTCATGAAATGAAATCAGGACATGATTCCATTAATTTCCCAAATGCTTTGAAAGTATCCAGAAACCCACTTTAAAATCCCTACAAAATTACTTTTAAAGTTTTATATCCTCTTCTGGGAAAAAATCTTCCTTTCTTTCAAATCAGCATTCAAGATGCATTTCAAAGTTCTTTTTCAATTTCACTTTTTTTCTTTTATTTAATTACTAGGATTACAAGAGTTCTATTTTCTACACACTTTCATGGCAAATGTACACTATTTCAGATACATTAAGTCTAAATAGTTTTTTGTGGACGAGCCTCAGGGGAAACATAAATACCATTTGTAACTGTTTCTGCAGAAAAATGAATTCTGGGTTCCAATCAACTGATTTACAAATGAACGTTTGGATAGCTAGCTACCCATTTGTAAGTGGAAGACTTAATTTTTTTTTCATATATTTTCTGCATTCTAAGCTGTGAGCCTGACAAGGTCATCCCATGCAGTGGTCCTAGGAAAAGGTTTTCTAATAAATGTGATCAACACTCCAGGTTCCCAATGCCAGGATAAGGTTGGAATCTGGAGAGACCTGGGTTTCTTGTTCTTAATTCTGACCTCTCACTCCCTCAAAAGAGACAATGTGGTATTGTGTCTATTGGGTTCACTAGCTGTGAACCTTTAAAAAAATAACCTAACCTCTTAATTTTCCCATCTATAAGGTGAGAAAAGCAATCTGAAAGATTTTTGCAACAGTCAGAGGGGAATATGTAGAACCCCTAACAGTATCCTATATTTAAATTAATGGCTAAAAAGTGGAGCTATTATTAATGATTCAAAACATTGATTGGAATCAGAAAGACTCAGGATTGAAATCAAATTGATACCACAAAAAAGAAAGTACTAAGCCCTTATTCTCTAGACAACACTAGACAAGGACAATAGGGACATACACATGACAGGGTAGGGTAGCCTGATGGAGATTCTAGCTTCAAATGGCAAAGAGATAATATAAACCAATTGTGATCTGCAGGCAGATTTTGTTTGGCCCTTAAATGTTGAAAACTTGAACTACTTGTCAACATGTAGAAATCAGAAAATTTTGTATGAAAATTCAAATTTACATTTTCTTAAATAGTGTGCACTCGGGGCTGGGGCTGAAGCTTAGCGGTAGGGCACTCGCCTAGCATGTGTGAGGCCCTGGGTTCGATCCCCAACACCACATAAAACTAAATAAACAAAATAAAAGTTTAAAAAAAGTGTGCACTCACGTTTGTCTCTGCATAGCAACAGGCAGGTGGTTCTGAAAAAGCAGTTATTGTCTTAAATGGACTGGGAGGCTTGTCTTCACCACATGTTCTACCTGCTCGACTTCATTGATTGACCTGCTGCAATTGAGTTCGCCATCCAGGTTTTGGATAATGTGTTAAAAAGGCCATCCCTTGGAGAGTCCTTTTCTACTTACTATTTTCATTACAGAGTTTAAAACTGTCTATTCTAGAAAGCCCAAATGAATCCATATCATAATAAATTAACCCCTGGGTGGGCAATCATCAGTGTAGTAGGGCTCTAAACTAGGCATGAGAGGGTTATTTTTCAATATGGAGATATAGTTGCTTAAGATCTATACTATGAATAATAATGATTATTATTATTATCATTATTCATATTTACTGGCAGAGCCAGGGCCTATTCTGAACTCCTTACCCATATTAATTCATTTAATCTCAGTGCAACAACTTTTTCAGGTAGATACTTTTGTTTTCCTATTTATCACAAAAGAATCTGAGGTAATACTCCACAAAATTAAATGACCTGTCTCAGGTCATATTGCCAAAAAATAACAGAGCCAGGACTCAAACCAGGAAGTCTATTCCCAGGGTCTGGCTCATAGCTATCACATAATACAGACTTTTCAATGCAGTCTATCCTAACCCTGATGATTGAAGTACTACCATGATAATGTACTTAAACATATGAGTGTGTATGTGTGTGTGTGTGTACATACATATATATGTGTTTATATATATATATATATATATAGTTATCATGTTCTCTATTATTTTCTATTGGTAAAAATACATATCAGGCTTGGGTTGTAGCTCAGTGGTAAAATGCTTGCCTAGCACGAGTGAAGCACTGGGTTCAATTCTCGACACCACATATAAATAAATAAATAAATAAATATATATCCATCGACAACTAAAAAAAAAGAGATGTCAATAACAGATAACTTTAGTTCTACTTTATAGAATGCTTTGGTACATTTCTTAGAAATTCTCAAACAAATTTTACAAATTTGTCAGGTCTATAAAAGTCACATTGGGATTTAGGAGAGAAAACTAATGCCTTCTTTCTTTATGTTTTTGGGGCCGAGAATCAAACCCAGGCCCCCACTTGTACTAAGTGAGCTGCACCCCAGCTATAATCATCCTAATAATATTAAATATTTCTGTATAGTCACAGGGTAGGCTGCTTGAAAAGATCTTTTTGTAGTCAAACTCACAGGTATAGTGACGGGCTGGAAATGGGCAGTAAGAGAAAGACAACTTTGCAGGTGCGCTGTTGTTGAAAGATGCTCCCCTCACTTGCTCACAAACTGTGATCTCCACATTAAGAAGCTCTACAACAGCCACTGACTGGGAGCAGGGAAACCATCTTCTGAAGAGGATGAGCAATTGGTAGTGTAGAAATAAATAGAGAAGCTCTTCAAAGTGGAACATCTTGAGTTTTAATAGATATAAAGGATGAAAACTTGCAGCCAAGTAAGGACCTCTATCAGGGACAATCAGGAGAGGCTGCAAAAAAGATGTGGGACACATGGGAGAGAAAAAAAACAATGTGCACTAACAGTTGCAGAGAGCTTGCACCATGATAATCCCTGGGATGAGTATTTTCAATGTGTCCTTCTATTAGCACCTTATGACAGGTGGTTGCTGCTGTCCTCACGTTATAGGCGAGGAAGCCAAAATTAAGAAAAGTTAAGCGACTTTCCTGCATCTACCCAATCAGACAATGTTAAGATCAGAATTTGAACTTAGTCTCTGAGTCCAATGTCCAGAAATATTGTGCTCTATTTACAAGAAAGTTGGTTTCCTCCAATCTGTGCCTTCTGCCCTAGTGTTTATATGCTTAGAGATGCTCCATATAGCACATCTGACAGACACAGCTGTCACTTTATGCAGAAGGAAAAACTAAGATTATAAGCTATGTCAGTCCACATATAGCTAGCTGTTCATTTAAATGAAGTATAATGGACAATTATTTAGAGTAATAATGATTAATAAGACTTTCTCTAAAATATGTGGAAATGTTCTGTATAATAGAGAACACAGTCATGGATTTTAAAAAGGAGAAAAATAAAATAAATTAAAGTATATGCTCTGAATAGGACACTATTAAGAGAATGAAAAGAATAGACAAAGACTGGGAGAAAATATTTGCAAATTAAATATGCAGTCATTCATCTATTAATAACGGTGATGCCTTCTGAGGAATGTGTCTTGGGTGATTTCATGACTGCGTGACTACGGTAGAGTTTACTTACACAAGCCTAAATGATGACTGTTGCACTCCTTGACTATATGGTAAACCTACTTCTCCTGGCTATGAACTCTCACTAAATGCAGTGGGCATTTGTCACACAATGATATATGTGTATAAAAACATCCAAATGTAAAAAGGTAATAAAAGTAATATATAAAAGATTTTTATAAAATGGTATACCTGTACAGGGTATTTGCTATGAATGTTGCATGTAGGACAGGAAGTTGCTCTGGATGAGTCAGTGAGTGAATGTGGAGTGAATGAGAAGAAGGCCTAGGACATTACTGCACAAACACTGTGCACTTAGGTTATGCTAAATTATACAAAATGTTTTTCATTACTCAATAAGAAATTAAACTTAGCTTACTATACCATTTTTACTTTATAGAGCTTTAAATTTTCTAACTTTTTGATTCCTTTGTAAAAACACTTGGCTTCAAACAAAAACATGCACAACTGTAGGAAAACATTTCCTTCCTTTATATCTTTATTCTGTATTCTTTTTCTAGTTTATTTTATTTTTACAATGAAACAGATGGCTTAAAACTAAGCCAGAAAACACATTAGCCTAGACCTATACAGGATTGGAATTATCAATATCACTCCCTTCCACCTTTACATCTTGCCCCAGTGGAAATTCTTCAGGTGCAATAACATGAATAGAGCTGTCATCTCCTATGATGATGATGATGCCTACCTTTGGAAACCTCCTAAAAGACCTGAATGAGGCTGTTTTACAGTTAACTATTTTTTTCATAATCAGGAAGATCGTACTCTAACAATATATATAATAGTAAATACATAAATAAAAATAGCATTATTGAATATTACATACTATATACAATTGTGTGTGTTATATTTTTATATGACAAAGCACAGTAGGTTTGTTTATACATCATCACCACAAACACCTGAGTAACTCACTGTGCTGTGATATTATGTGATCCACACCTCATTAGGCTTTAAGAATTTTTTAGCTCCATTATAATCTTGTGGGCAGCATTGTATGTGAAATCTACCATTGGCCAAACTGTGGCAACTCAGCAAATGACCCTAAAATACTTAAATCTGAAAAATAAAACAACTCAGAAAAATCAACAGTGAGAAAATTGATCAGAATCTTCACCCAAAAAGATTACAGATAGATAATAAGTATGTGAAGAGATAATCAATATCATTAAGAAATTACAAATTAAAGTAACAAAATACCACTCCATGTCTATTAAAATATCTGAAATCTCAAAATAACTCATAATGTCAATCCTGCTTGTGAAACATTCTCATTATTGCTGGTCAGATTGTGAAATGGTATAGCCAAGTTGGAATTTTTTTTTCAGTTTTGTATGAAGTTAAATATAGTCTTACCATTTACCTAATCAGTTATAATCCAAGGTATTTACCTGATTTAAATTTATGTCTATGCAAAATCCTGAAAGAAATGTTTCTAACAGTTTTATTCATAACCAACCAAGATATTCTTCAAAAGGTAAATGGATAAATAAACTGATACATTCACAATGAATATTACTCAGCATTGAGATGGAATGAGCTATTGATGCATGGTACAATGTGAATGGATCTTAAATGTATATTACTACAAAGTGAAAGAAGCTTGACTGAAGAGGACAATACTTCATGATTCTATTCATGTGACATCTTAGGAAAAGCAAAAATATAGAAACAGAAAACTGATTAAAGATTGCAAGAAGCTTGGGGACGGGTACTGTTGATGAGATGGAGAACAGAGGCTTTTCTTCAGGGTAGTGAAAGGATTCTACATGGTATTACAGTGGAATTCATGACACTCTATATTTGTCAAACTCATAGAACTTTACAGAACAACGAGTGAATCTTAATGTATGCAAATTAAAAAATAACAAGTAGATTGGCAGATCTCCAGATGAAATGAATACTTTGACAAGAGTCTAACTTATGATGTGCACAAAATAATCTCATGAAGGGTGAATTAAAGAAGTGTTCACACAAGTAACTTTGCAAATAACTGGGCAATTTAAGACTAATGACAAAAGTAAATTTACAAAAGCATTGTACTATAGTTGGTAAGGTTGCTTCTCGAGGGATTGTAAGTCAACAGCTCTGAAACCACTGTACATGTATGTATGCCTGGATAGACCAAGTAAGGAAATGGGTGACCAGTGAGAGCAGCCAGATTTCTCACTGTTGGAATGAGAGGTTACAGACCAGCAAAGGAGAAAGCTGGAAAGATAAATATGGTACAGTATAAGAGTTGTTAAGAAAAATATGAACTCATGTTTAAATTCTTTGTATAGATACAAATTGAAATATGTAAAATAATCATAGCTATGTGTATATTCATATCACACATTCTCTGGTTCTTCCAGCTGGGAGGGCAACTCTATGGTAAGCAGCACACCCAGCACCCAGAGTTGGGTTTCAAAAACCATTTTTTTGGTAAAAGGAACCAGGGCCTTTGGGGTAATGGTTGGTTCTAAGGCCAGAGCGGGGCATTCAGAAGATAAGCCTGGAACATTTTATAATGTCAGAAAGCAAGACAATGTTCTAAAATAGACATGATAAGGGTGTTCCAAATGGACACAGGAGCTCACCTGACAGAGCTCCTAGTGGCTGAAAATAGGACAATATGAGCAACAAAATAAATAAAACAGTATTGAATTATAATCTAATATTTGAAATAAATATCCATGAATTTATGGTGGTAGAAATATATGATTAGATATATAATAAAATGGGGGAATGTAGAAGAGACAACTCTCTGAATAGAAAAAAAATCAAATAATTCATAGATATCTCCCTCCCTCTGAGAGATGGAAAATAACTCCTCCCACATATTCATAGGCTATGCCTAGTAACTTGCTACCAAAGAGTATGATGTGGAAAACAGGTAGAAAAGCACATCTTTTCTGAGAAAAATCCTGAAATGCTATCTTAGCCTGGTGATCAAGATTAACATTGTCATCACTAATGTCATGTTGATAACACATACCCCTGTCACAGCGTGAACTGAATAGCAAATCACTTTTGAGGTTTTCCTCTCCAAACCCAAAATCCAAATTTACCTATGAGAAAGACATAGATAAATACAATTTATAAGACATTTTCTAAAATAACTGACCAGTACTTGTCAAACTGTCAAAGCCATCACAAACAAGGAAAGCCTGAAAAACCATCACTGTTGAGAGGAGTCTTAAGAAATATAATGACTAAAATGGGATGTGGTCTAATGGGCAGGATCCAAGGACAGAAAAGGACCTTAAAGAAGAACTAATAGATCAAATCAAGGGTGGAATTTAGTCAATAGCAAGGTCTCCATGTTTATTCCTTAGTTGGGACCAATGTACTGCATCAGAGTCAAATGTGGAAACTTTGGGGATATATGGAAATCAACTATCATAACTTCTTTGCAAATGTAAAATTATTCTAAAGTTAAATATGTATTCAAAATGAAAGATGATTACCTAGTAGTTCAGAAAAACATTCTATTCTAACAAAATTCCGTCTCTTCTGGTGTGATCATTCTGATCAAACACTTGGTCATCAGTGCACTGTCACGGGGTGACATGACATGATGGGTTTATGGAATTTCCCAGTACTTCTTCTTGAGCCTTCAGGAGGACCTCAATGTGTCAGGTAGTCCAGGCCCCATGGTGAGGTGGTGGGTTTCTCCAGACTCCTCACCAGCACACAGTCCTCTGTGCCCCAATCGCCTCCCTCTGTCTCTCCTTCTCCTCCTTTTCCCCCTCCTATTAATCTTATAGTTAAACATTGAAGCTATCTTCTATCATACTCAATGTGTACCAACATCCATATATTGTTTCCAATCCTCTAATTTACAGAAGAGAAAACAGACTGAGCCCTAGAATGTTTAAATAATGTGTCAAAGTCTAGATGGCTTTAAAGGTTTAGATGTCTGATAAAAAATGAAAAGTATTTGTCTCACCATGAACAGGTCCTCTGCACAGTAAGAATCATCTTTTTTTAATTTTTTTATTATTAGTTGTTCAAAACATTACATAGCTCTTGACATATCATATTTCATACATTTTATTCAAGTGTGTTATGAACTCCCATTAAAAAAACAAGGGAGAGAAATGAAGTACAGTAGATGGGGTAGAGAGAGAAGATGGGAGGGGAGGGGAGGAGAGGGGGGATAGTAGAGGATAGGAAAGGCAGCGGAATACAACAGACACTAGTATGGCAGTATGTAAAAACGTGGATGTGTAACCGATGTGATCCTGCAACCAGTAAGAATCATCTTGCCATATCTTTCTTAAAACATTCTAGATTCTCTCTGTACACCCTGATAAGTAATTGTAGCATCTAACTTTTGAAAGGAATCTGATCATTATTGAAATTGGGGGGTATGCAGGAGAGATCAGTTGGTTGAAGGAGGCAAGTAACCAAATCCTAGGTAAAGGTAACCTTCAAAAAACACAACCATGATATACAAAAATCACTCTCCCCTGGTTAACCAATGCGACTGAGTGAGAATTCCTAAGCTAGGCACCTTTCTTCATTACTCTCTCCCATAAAGAGGGCTCAAAAGAAACATCATTAAATGTGACTTGATCATTCAGTAAACCCTGGGTACACCAAAGATGCCCAATACTGGGTCCTCTTAAAAGAAGGAGTGAGGAAGCTTATTAAGAGTTTGGGGCTGTGCCAACCCAAGAACAGGGTAGTGGGAAGATCTGCCTCCTAGCTGCACCAGCGCTCACTTGCTGAAAATCCTAAAAGCTCAAATGCTAAGTGAGGACTCATTCAGATGAAGCTTTAAATTGATGCCTTTAAAGAGATTGAATAAACTCTTTATGTTACAATCTGGCATGAGCTTTTAATATTAACTACTACATATTTTATAGACTGTATTTGTTGCCAAGCACTAAAACAAACATTAAGATGCTTTTGCCTCAACTGGTACTATGAATGCTTCCAAAACAGTGGTATAAAAAGCAGTATAAAACACATCATAATCATGGAAATCATCTGCATTAAACTCACATTTGCCTTGAAAGTGGCAGTTATTTTTCATCTACAAACAATTACATCTCAATTACTTATTCTCTGTTAGGGAACATTTCATCAAAAAACTCTCATTTAGTTGACGTAAGGATGCATTTTGTTTGGAGAGAAACATAATCACTAATTTGCACTAATTAAAGCAATAGGCATTCTGAATTAGTGAAAGGCTGATGTCTTTTGAAAAATATGCATCTTTATTAGTTTCATATACAGAAAGTAACACAAATTAAGCTACAGCGAGTACAGTACAAAAAGAAGGATCTATGAGAAAATTATTACCTAAAAAACTAGGTAAGAGAAATGTATGATTTTCTACATTTTTCATAAAATGAAATCTTGAAGAAGTTTAATTAATAGTTTAAGGTACACCTGTGTTATCCCATTTAAATTTTGAATTTACTCGACAAGACTTTTTTTTTTTTTAACTAAGCAGTTATAATAGGCACATCTATATCATTATATAGGCAGAATTACTGGAGTTCAGAAAATGAGTTTTTCCTGTAGGGAGAGTGGTTTAGTTAAATCCTAAATGTCTCAACTTATCTTAACTTATATGCAAGATATGTATAAACTGTAACAAGTCAGTAATATACTGAAGCTAAAAGAAAGAATTAAGCCTTGAACATTTTTGTTTGTAAGTCTCTAAATGATTTTTTAAAGCAGACATTTCAGAATGCATGCTCTTAGAATTAAAAATGAAAATATAAATGAGCCATCCCAAATACATTTGGTTGCAATGGAATAATTTTCAGAAAATAAAGTACTCCATTGGTTTTCATATCCAATTGTTATCATTCTACCCTATCATTGATTATCATCAAAAGAATAAAAGAGAAGACATTTTCCTTATCTAGACCTCAGTAAATAGTTGCAAGAGGGTTTCAGATGAGAACATCTCTAATGCCCCTATACCCTCTACACTTTGTGTTTATTTTGTGTTCATCACCAACATCTCACTACAGAGCCTAGGACCGCCAAGCATCTTGCCCAGTAATCAATGTCAGGGGTAAGTCATCATGAGAGTAAGATGCAACTATTTTTAATATTACTTAAGAAAAACAGAAAGGCTCCATTACAGTAACAATATACGAACTAATATAAAACAAGAAAACGAATATTAACAAAAATTTAATAGTCTAAATGGAATATAGAAATGGCAATACTACCTTATGTGCTGGATGAATATCCATTGCTATTTAATTGAAATTGCTTTTATCCTTTTGGAATAAAATACGGCTTATTCTAAGGCCTTTTGTAATATAGAAGAGATAATTCAAATGGACTGCAATGGTTTCACAAAATGGGGAAATCCCAGAGGAGAGGAAAGGAAAAAAAATTGATTTTTCCCAGGTTTTATAGAATTTTTGGACACTAGTCTCTGTGAGTAGACCATGCATGGTTCTAGCTAGACAGTCACTTGCTTCTGACTCCTGACATTAGCATACAGCATATAACATGCACTGCCCACTGATATAAGGAGTGATGTGGGTGGTACCAGTTTAAGTCATCGGAGTAGAGTCTACCTTGGAATAGCAGCCAGATAACTGGTTACCTCACCCAGCAGTGCATGTTACATGCCACATGTCAATGTCCATCTGGCTAACAGAAAAGGCCACAGCAACAGTAACAGCATGCTGGACATAGCTATAGCAAATGCTATAGTTTGAACATCTTTTCAAAACTTGTGTTGAGGTTTGATTGCCACTGTAACAGTGTGGGGACCTGGGGCCTTGAGGAGGTGCTTAGGCCATAGAGTTCTGCCATCAAAAATGGACTGATGGTATTGCAGGAGTGGACTCCTGATAAAAGCATGAGTTTGCCCTCTTTCTGTCTTGAGCATGCTCACTTGCCTTCCCCTAGATTGTAATGCAGCACGAAGGCTCCTGCCAGGTGCTAACTCAATGCTCTTGGACTTCCTGGCCTCCAGAATTATAAGCCAAATGTATCTCTTTACTTTATAAATTAGCCTATGGTATTCTGTTATAGCAGGAGAAAACAAACTAAGACAGTAATGAGTAAGAAACAAATGCCGTTGATACTCATTATGCAAATATTTATTAAGCCTGTTCTGTGCTATACTTTAATGTTTCTAGAATTTACTCAATCACTAATTAGTAGCACTTTGCCTACATTATTCTCTAAATCCAGATTAAGAAAATAAGTATGCTGTGCCCCCCCCATATGTGGAATCTCCTGGGGTGAGAGGTGAGGGCAACATAAAAGAAGCAGGGAGACCCTCAGAGAAGAAGAAAGGAATCTGGGGAGGGAGCAGGCAGAGTAAGGGAGGGTAAAAGAGGTAGATAGGATCAAAATATGTAATATGCATGTACAAATATGCCACAATGAAACCCATTATTCTGTGCAATTAAAATGCACTAACATTTTTTAAAAGAAAAATAATAAAATGTTTTGATCAAAAGATACTTATTTCAATAAATATGTTAATGATGCCATTTTTATAAAACTACTTTCATTTCCAAAGTATCAAATACCTGATATAACTTTCAGTGATATTCACACTTCTTTTGTAAAGTTCTCTCTAATGCATATGCCAAATTTCACTCTTTCAGACATCTTTTGTCCCCTGGAAATAACAGGCAAACAAGGAAGCAGAAATTCCATTAGAAGCCTAGAAATCCACTTAATACTGAATTTATAATAGGGAGAATGGTAAACTGCATTTTTAAAGGTCTAATATATGGATTCTACTGGCTTATTACAGTAAAAATTTGATTCTTATCATAGGGATTTAGTACTTTATAATCCTTTTTGCATCATTTTTCATTGCTGTAGTTATATTTTTGTTGATCTATTCATTATAACCCTTGTTCTCTGGTATCTCAGAAATGATTGTGAAATTGATAAGATAACCTTCAATATTGCACTCATTTTTACCAATGATCTCTTTAATTTGTAGTTTGTATGCATAATAACCCCTATGAATAAAGGACTAATAACAATGGAGATGACTGATTTTTATAGAGTATTTTTAAATGGTTGACATGTATCATGTCATATAATTCCCATGGTTCTAATATAGATAGCATCATTACCTCATCTTGCAATTCAGAAAGATTTTAAAACCTTGCCTAAGATAAAATATTGCAAAAGGGGCGAGTTGGAATACGAACTGAGGCAGGTTGAATCTAAAGTGCACATTGTTAACAAGCATGTAATATTAAGTCCTGAAATAGCTGGTTTGTCTTTGGCTGAAAATTCATGTGTCAAAATTTTTAACTTCATCTGCTTTTAAGAACATGATAACTAGGGGAAGTCAAGCTCTTTGTTTAGAAAAAGGAAATTTCAAAATGTAGAAATTCAGATATCATGCCAGGCAAATAGGAGATGTGACTGGTATAGTTGTGTTTCTCCAGCCCTGAGATATTTTCCTATTTTATTCAAAAGGTTAGAGTTAGAAATTACTGAATTAATATACCATTTGAAGATTTCCAAGCAAGACACTTTTGGGATGAAACTTCATATTCTCAAGAACAGGGTGCGATTTGGTAAGATTCTGCCAAAAAGCAGCTCTGGCAGAAGAGCTCTGGGTAGACTGGAAGAGTGAAATATAGAGGCAAGATGATGACTTTTTTTTATTGGAAAGAGACCAGGAATGGATGATGAGAGGGCCTTTTTGAGTCCCAGTTCTTTTATCTTTCTACCTTGGAAATTTGAAAGCGTACTATTCCCCTGCAGCCTCAGACCACATTGCCCTTGGGGGTGAAAAATGTGCAACAGAACGCAAGGAACATTGTTGAGCTCATCTCTGGGTTAGTGCAGATCTGTCTTCAGTAACTCCAAACAGGCATAAAGGTCTGATGCAGAGGATTTGATCTGATATTATTGCAATAGGAACATTCCCTTTCATTAGCATAGGATGTGCTGCTCTGACCATGGCAGGAGTAAGGATGGTCTGAAATGCAGGAGGGCCCAAAGTCCCATCTGCTTTGTCACTCCCTGAAGCCCTAAGTCTTGGCACTTTGCAAAGCATAGGATAAAAACTTCTTATTGTGGAAAAAAAGGACACACAGTAAGGAATGCTATGACTGGGTTTCAAGTATTAATTCTCCCAGGTGATATGTGAACAGATTCCTGTCTCTAAATTCTTCTATCTATAAATACTGGATGATGAATTTGCTGAATATCTTTTGTGTGGCTTGACCATATTCAGTGTCAGAAAAACCCAAGATGGACTGCCACCATGGCTTTCAGTTCCCAAAAAACAGGACCTACACAGAATGGCCCACACTCACTTCTAGTACAAGGCTTTCCTCACCTGCAACAACAGAATCGAAGGGGTAATTTTGCTCTCCAGCATAATTAGCAAAGTCTGGAGGGTGTTTGGTGCCATACTAGGGAAGGAGGCTACTGATTGATGGGACCGACGTTGCTGCTGAACTTCCTATAATTTACAGAACAGCCCCAATAAATAAATAAACAATGATCTGGTCCAGTATCTCCATGGTGCCAAGGTGGATAAATCCTGAGTTAAAATAAAGCCAAAAGGATACAGAAAACCTTAAGGTAGAACAATACATAATATCTGACATCTTCTGAACATGAAGACTGAACTGAGTTCTTGTTTGTATACCCAAACCTCTCAGACCTTATTCTTGGTCTATTTCACAAACTCATTTCAAATGTTTTCTCAAATCCTTCCCAAAGCTAGAACTTGATCTGGCATGGATAGTTCCACTCATTTTAAATGTTTTTTTTTCCCCAACATGGTCAATGGCTTTCTCCTAGTACAATCAGCAGAACTTGGTCTCTATAATGGTAGCAGCCAATAACAGGAATACTGCTCTGTGATACAGAATTTGCTGCTACCTTGTTTCATGATGTCTTGGCTTGGACTCTGCCCCTGACTTACTATACTCCAGTGATGTCCAGAACATAATCTATCTCTTCTGCCCTACTATATGGACTAGGAAAAATGCAACCCAATACTTTAAATGTCCCAGATATTTTGTCAAGATAATCATAACCACCCACTTTACCAATTTTGTCCTTCCAAAATCAATTTCAATTTATAAATCTCTGTAGTAAATGTGTACTTCATTACATACTGCTATTTTTTTTAACTCCAGTTCCACGTAGTTCCCTCTTCCTTTCATCATACCCTAAAAATTGTGTTTTACATATTGTAGTTGACATTCAATAAGAAACTATCTAGAATATTTTGAAAATACTTGACTACTATACACATTTCTGTTGTCTTTGCTCTTTTTTAACAAGTTTACTCTGATTCTAACTAAACTGAGTTTGCTACAGAGTCCTCTGCTTGGGCCCCTAATATTAAGAAGTCACAACGTCCATATGGACTTAAAATCTCTCTTGGTCCAGATTGTGTAAACTTGTCCTTGCTCCTGACTATTCACTTGTGGCGGAACCTAGGCTATCCCGTGGAATTAACTTATCTCGTGATGTTCTACTTGATATTCATACCAGATGCATTTTGAAGGGTTCTGCATTGCTTCCTCTGCCCCATTCAGCTCTGAGTTTCTAGTTCGGGTATCTCTAGGATGGCTTCCTCATACAGTCTTCATTAGGGACAGATGATAAGAACCTAAGTAAGGAGATGACTGTGAAAATGGGAGGCTTTCACAAGATAAGTCTGTCAGGATAGAAGGAAGGCTTGGTAGTCGAATGCCTATGTACTTTAGAAGAAAAGACTCAATTTGGGTATCATCTTTAAGCAAAATCACCATGGGGTTTGATAGAAAGGGCTTGTACACAGGACAGTCAAGGAAGGACTGGGTAGGATGTTCAGTTGTATTTCTTCCTTACTCAGAAAATTAAGCCCTTAACCCTTTTTGGTAAAATAAAAATACTGTCTGACATCAAATGTCAAATGAGATACTAAATGCTGAGGTTTGAACAAGATCAGTTGTTGAACATTCTGGCTCCCACTACTTGCCTTGCAGGGAAGTGGCTTTAAAAAAAAAAAAAGTAAGTTTATGGATATAAGAATTTTTGGCACTGGGTAGGTGCTCAAAAGATATTTTTTTTCTTATTATGGAAAATTTCTATTCTTAAGGAAAAAAAAATACTCCTCCACACTTGAAATAACTTTAAAATCTTTTCAGCCAGACACTAATGAAACAACTTAGCAATAAGTTACAGCTATATTTACATTTCAAAAAACCAACTTTCATCTCCCCTGTGGTCTTGAGTGCACACATACACACACACACAACCCAAATAAAATCCTTTGAAAAAATAATGTATTTGGTTTCATTTCTCTTAGTGACATCTGCAAGAATGAGAGCTGTGTGATTATGTATCAAGTACAATGAAACATTAATATTCTGAAGACTATGCGGAAGACTATTGCTTCTCCACTTTGCAAGGCTTTAACTTACTTCTTCCATTTTCCAGCAAGCTCCTGCTGACCATGAACTCCATGTCTGTTATAGCACTAGACACCAAAGCTGCAATGACCAATGAGAGACTGCCTTTACCTCAAGGAGCTTGCAGTCTGGCTGTGGAATGACACGCAGTGGAAGACGAATAGTGTAGAGAACAGGGTGAAGGGAGAGGGGAAAATATGTAAAGGAACATAAAAGTAGTGGTGTTTTGCAGATGCAGTAATGCACAAAGAAGTGGGTCTGGGAACGAAAGAACAGGGAACAGGAATAGCTTCAGAGAGGTGGTAAATTGTGAACTGGGGCCAAAGTAAGGAGCAGTATCTACCAGGCAGGAAAAAAGGTGGGACATTCCTGTGGAGGAATGGTATACTTACATTCCAGGATCCACAGTAACAGTAACTAGTTCCTCAGAGCTGGTGGGAGCATGAGAAAGCAGAGAAAACTCAAGAGGAGGCAGGAATGTGAGCTGTCCATTTGAGTTTTATAGCAAACTTATCTGGCTCCACACCTTACCATCTCACTTACAAAATAAGAAAAGAGTGATTACTTCCTTACTAAATCACCATAGGATTTAGAGATACCCCATCAAAGTTCCTAGAGATATGCGTGTGTGTCATCATCAGTGAACTTCGCAATGGTGAGGATGAAATCAGTCACCATGGCAACAAGTATGGTGGTGGTAAGCTCTCTGTCTGTTTGCCTCATACACCCCACCACCTGCAGCATGGTCTTCTTTCCCCACTCTTCATTAAGCTTGCTATTACTTGTCCTTCAAGTCTCAGTTCAAAGATTCAAACTCCTATCTACAAGTTGGAAAAGGTGTCTCTTCTCTGATCTCCTGAACACATTCTGTGTACCTTGGTCATGAAACTGCCCACACGCAATGGTCCTCCTCATTCATCCTAGGAAGAAGGAAAAACAAGCCACACTGTCAACTTTTTAAAGATTGGCTAAGACTCATGTCTTGGTACCCAGCTTTTTGCAACTTATCTCTCTTATACTTCAATAAATATTTGTTGAATAATCATAGTTACAGGAATAACACTGGAAAAGTAAAAGCCAAAAGCATCTTTTATAAAATAAAATGCTCTTCTACAGGGTTTCTGATGGTGAGTATTGCAAATAGAGATACAAGTTTTTCAGATGAATAAAAATGCTTCATCTTCTGTATGACTTAGAGTCTAGCAGCAGTATCAGCAAAATTCTGACCTTTGTTTATTGGGTTTTGCAAAACTGACATAACCATGACCAGAACTTAGGCAGAATCCATCAGAACAATCACAAATTAGAACTAGAAAAATATTATGGAAATTGCCATGAAAAAAAAATCCCCAGGTAATGAACATATCAAGCACAAAGAACATGGTATGGCAAATACCTGGGTTTGTTTTAGACTCAGAGAGAAAGCAAGTTTGTTTGGAGAATAGTGATTAGGGGGAAGAATGACATGCAACATGGGTAGAAGGAAGAAGGAGAGCCAAATGATACATAGTTGTCAGGGTAAAACTAAAGATCTTGGGTTGTTTTCTAAAAGTAAAGGTTTAAAGTAGGTGTGCAAAATAATTAAAGTAACATTTTAAGCCCATCACTCAGAGGGCAAGTTGAGATTTTCTTGTAGTGAAAAAGTCCACTGGAATCCAGGAGTCCACTAATGTTTTTTGCCATAATTCAGGTGGGATGTTACAGGACAAGGAGTTTAGGTGCTGCTGGTGGAGGTGGAGAGATATGGTAAGACTGGAGATGCATTTAGGAGGTAACTGTTAGGCACTCATTGGTGAATTGGATGATGGACTAAAAAGAAGAGATTCTGAGTAATACTTCATTGTGTATATATATTACATCTTATTTATCCATTCATCTGTTCACAGGCATTGAAGCTTGTTTCATAGCTTGACTATTGTAAATTGTGCTATTATAAACATTGATGTGGTTGCACTCCTATAGTATGATGATTTTAGATCTACCTGGTTCCACAAAGAAGAATAAAATTATGGCATTTGCCAGTAAATGGATGAAATGGGGGACCATCATGCTAAAAGTGAAATAAGGAAGACAAGAAAGTCAAAGTTTGAATGTTTTCTCTGATATGCAGAACCTAGACCAAAATAGGAAGAAAGGAAGGAAGGAAGGAAGGGATTGGAAAATAGAAGAATGATCAGTTGAGGAGAGGAAGGGGCTTGAACAGAGGGAGGAAGGATGGGAAAAGGGAAGAATGGTGGAATTAATGTAAACCTAACTTTCTGTGTGCATATATGAATAAACACAGAGAATCTCATCTTCGTGTATCTACAAGGCACTGATTTAAAAAGCAATAAATAAGTAGCAGAAAGATCAGTACAGTAGAGGTAAGGGAAAAGAGAGAAAAAACAGAGGGGAAAGAGATACTTGGGACTAAATTAGAACACATTATATTCCATGCTTATATAAATATGTCAAAAATCAACCCTAATATTATGTGTGACTAAAATGAACTAATAAGAAAAGAAGATGAACCTTAGGTCTTTGGCTTACATGAGTAAAGGATGGTGGTAACATTTTTAAAAGTTAAGTAAGAAAGGGTAGGCAGCAAAGATGAGAAGTTCTGATCTGAAAGTATTAAGTTTATGGTGCCTATCAGACATTCAAGGGACAATGTCAAGCAAAGTGTGGATATGAGAATAGAGGTCAAGCAAGAGGTCTAGGTGGGAGTCCTAAATCTGTTGGTATTTAATGTAGGGCAGTTAAATCTATGGGATTTATTGGAATCATACATCCAGAAGTCACAAACTAAAGATCCTAAGCCCTCTAAGTCATTTTGAATGTGGCCCCATATGTCTTATTGTCCCCCCACAAATTCCCCTGCAAGGCCCTTCTTTGGGGAGAAGGAAGAATTTGCTCTGTGCACCAGCAGTGCTCACTTCAGTTAATAGTTTCATCTAACCATAGTCTTCATGTTATGTCTTAACCATGAGGCATCTGGGTTGAAATGCTTCTGAAGGCTTAAGGACTCCAAGAATCTAGAAAGGAGGTCTCTGTGACAGACCTGAGTAACCCTTATAATTCAAAGAAGAATATCATTATTATTCTCCTTCATATTCCACAGATCATAACTCAACGATGTGCAATAAAGAAAATACAATGCAAAATTGATTGTATACTGAGTCACTTAATACAAAATAGTCAAGTCTCCTCTCTTCCTGCCCTTTTATTCAAAAGTGATAGAAGTCTTCGCTGTGAAGCAATCAGAAACAATTTTGCATCTTGGTTTATCACACCTTTGTTGAAACAGTGCTTACTTAGAACATGGCATTGCCTAACTTTCCCTTTATGAACACTACTGTTCATCACATTCTAAAATCTTCTTTTCCGATGTCTGTGGTAAATACCGAACATATCTTTTGTTATCTACCTCTAAACCACTGAATCTCCCTGATGATTTCTGAAACAATCCCAAATTTAGTTGTATAATCAGCTTCTCTGCTTGCCCCACATAACCACATGTATCATCAAACACTTGGACCAGGAGTTGTAGGACTTCATTCTAGCCAACGAGAGTTGAGGGAAATTGTGTGGTGGGGAAAGCTTTCTTAAAAAGAAACCCAAAGGAAGAAACTTCTTTTTATCTACTGGACGTTGTCATTTATCATGTCATGTTGAATGCTTTCATTTCATCAATTTTGAAATGAAAACAACCATGTAGTCACCATGACAAAAGCTTTGTCTGAGACAAAGAAAAATTCAAGGTCCCTCCAACCTAGGTCATAAATTTAGGCACTGAATTAACTGACTCTGGAGGTTTCTACCAAGGGATTATCCATTTTCTGAAATTATTTTTTTTTCTTTTTCTTTTAGTCAATTCATTTAGAATTTTGGGTTATTTTCTGATGCTTCTAGCAAACAATATCTCAATTACTAAAATTTACATGTTCTTTAATTTATTCTAAATCTCAAAAGGCTATGATCCTTTGAAGGGTGAAGGATAGAGAGGTAAGAACATAAATCTCATAGCCACACTAAGTGTTATGAGACAATCTTACATAATGCAGATCCAGAAACAGACATAAAGACATAAGATTATAGTTCCT
>NW_026000021.1:5187372-5244057 GCF_001458135.2 Marmota marmota marmota
ATAGAGAAACTCTCTCATCACCTATTTTCCCTTTCTAATTCTCAGATTTCTTGTCTAAAAAACAAGTCTTGGCTAGCCTATCTCTAAAAACCATCTAAAATTTCATGGTTGTAGGTTGTAGACTTACAACACACAAAATGCATTTTAATATTTGCTGTATCCTCTGGGAAATGATGTGAGCCATTAAGGAAGATCCTTCAAAAAAGTGCCCATGACAATTTTATTAAAGACAACACATGGCTTAGATAAACCATACAACTAGGAAAGAACGTCTGCATTTCCACACCTGAAATCTCCAGGTATTCTTTATGCTTAAATCTGATGCTGCTCAGAGAGATCATTCAAGTATTTTTAGGTATTGCAGAAATGACAAATCGGCAACCAATGTCCAAGAAAATGGTTATCTGTATGTTATCTGAAAATATTAAAGAGGAAAATTTTAGTACTGCTAAGTGATTGACATTAGTCAAAAAAGACTCTTCAGGATTAAAAAGTTATCATTAAATCAAAGCCTTTAAAGACCAGCTATTAAGCTATTATGAGCATTCAGGAAAGTGGGTGGTATCTTTCTAAATCAAGCTAATGAGCAAACCTTTTGTTCTTAATAAAATTTACCACCAGCAAAGCCTATCTGGATTAAAACATCTTAGATTCAGTTAATTCTGAAGGATGGACCAGGAGTATGTTACCATGTTCACTTTCTACCTGAAGTCATAAACCTCCAGAGGGCTTCCAAGGTCACCAACATGAGCCCCAATTTAGATCTCAAGATCTGGATTTACACTATTTGCCCATAAGATTTGTCCTCTGAATACAGTAAAATTATTTCTTTAATTAATTAATCTTTTTAATTTTTGTTAGATATACATGACAGAGTATATTTTGATACATAGAATGTAACTTATTCTAATTAGGATCCAATTCTTACATGATGTGGAGTTTCACTGGCAGTATACTCGGTACAGTCAAATTCTGAGAGAGAACACAAAATCCAGCCTCCCCACATGTTCATGAACCCTCCTTTCTCACACCTCCTAATTACTTGCACTCTACAATCCAGTCAGTCTCAGCTATTACCTGCTCTTGTGACCAGTGCAGTGCTGCCTCTTCTCCTTGTTTTCTTCTGCTTGTTTTCTCTGCCTGGAATATATTCTTCCCCTCTTTTTACCAACCTAATTTCTATGTGAGGTTGTGTCCTGGGCTTAGAGAATGCTTCCTCCCTAAAAGCTTGTATTTACCCACTTTGCACTTGATATTGTAACTGTATTAACTTATATGCTAGACCTTGCTCTGAATTACTACCCTACTCAGGTTCTAATGCTCTTTTACTAAATCTTGAATGACTAAAACAATGAAAGAGAAAAATCTAAGGCTCTATCCATCACACTACATTATGCTTACCAGTTGACCAAAGTCACTAGTTCTGGAACTTATCTTTCACTTGATTTTATTTATTTCAAAGAATTTATATAATGGGGGAAAAATTGCCATATTTGCCCTTCCCTGATCAAAGAATGCCCCCTTGCATAATCTTTCTGCCCTAATTCTTTTATTGACTCAAAAAATATTCAAGTAAAGGGCCCACCTATTAAAGACAATAAATACTTTCGTGCTATTTACTTTCCATCAAAATATAGTGGAATCCATTTTTCTTAGGGCAAAATCCTAGAAACCAGACTTGTGAGAAGTGGTGTTTTGCAGTCTAGCAGCAGTGATTGATCTTAGAAATTAAGGTTTCCAATGAGAAAGAGCCTCTACACCAAAGTGTTAGTAAATAGTCCCCTTGCAAAGCCATATCCATTCAAACCAACAACAACTGGAGTCTGCCATACTAATTCAACCTCCAAAACAAAACAGGTTCATCTGTATTTGGATACAAGACACCCTGCAACTATGATATAGAAAGATACTCATAATGCAAAAACATTTTCTTAAATATACTGAAGCTATTCATCCTTAAGAGGAACAGATATCTATTGTCACAAATTCTGACATGCTTTGTCATTTCTCCAAATGTTATGTGCATATTTCAAAGTAAGAGGTTTGGTTTTGTTTAGGTCTTCTTTGTTCTTTTGTTCAAAGAATATTAATCAAGCACCTGCTATGCACCAGGTATTGGGATGGACACTGGAATTAGTGAAAGTAAAAGAGGCTCTGGAAGAATCCCCATGAACTAGTGTGAGACATCCATGGAAATAAATGTAATTCTAACTCAGAAGCTCAATTATTTATTAAGGAGATACAGAAATTAGATGAGAGCATAGGTGATTAGGTGAGAACTTAACTATATCACAAAGAGTCTGAGAATCCTCCCCCCAAAATTCTGCATGAGACTTAATGTAAGAGAGTAGAGGTTTGATAAAAGAACCATTGTGTGGGAGATTCCATGAGAAGGAAACAGTGCTGGGCTGCCTCTTCTTGTTTTCTTCTGCTTGAAGACAAAATACAGAAGCAGAACAGACAAAATACAGAAGCAGACAAACAGTCCAAAGACTTTATCCATCCCACGATAAAACTTCTCAATTCAAACACATGTACCATCCAAGAACCTAACCAGGTATTTAACATTTTGGTAGCACAGCACTGGGATGAGTAATTGTGTTTTTTATTGGATTAATAAGTTCTTTAGATGGCATTTGAATCCAATTTCCTTCTTCCCTCTACTGTCTTGGTACAGGTCCATGATGAAATCTTACAGATGTCATAATATCAGAAGATTCTTTTCAGCTCTCCAGAAACTTCGAAATGAGTTTTGATCATCATTATAGTTAATAATAATTGCAAATAAAATTCTAAGCTTTTATGTCATAAAAATTGATTCTCACCATACACCTCTCTATGAAAATGCCATATCCTTTAAAAATTGCTACTAGAACAAATTATAATACAAAGCTCTTACATAGCATTTTTGTTTGGGGATATAATTTAAGTTTATTGTCCTTCTGTTAGGGGGAAGAAATGACTTATCAGGGTTGATTGTCTTCCCCCAAGCTCATATGATTCACTATAGTACAGGGGGAGTGAAAATTCAACTTAGGGATGCTGCTTCAGGGGAAAAACAATCAATCTGCCTGTACTTTGTTTGCATGAAGTCAAATAGTTTGTGCACATTTAATTTTAGTTCTCAACAGTAACTATAAAACAAGCAAAAACAACAAAGTGCTATAAAAATTCTCAAACAAATAGGCCTATTTAGAAGGTAAGTTTCCTTTATTTTGTTGCTTATCACCAAGTTTAAATCTAGTTCTGCTAATGAAACACCATGCCGTGTGTCCATGGGAGGTCAGGTTTGTTGCTAATGGTAATTAATTTTGTTCCTGTGGAGTACTGCTGCCAATTATGTCCTACCAATCCAGCATATACTTAAGGGTCAAAGAACATTCATGAAGAAAAGAAAGGCTGTGGTGATCTTCCTGCATACTATTGTTTTGACGAGTTTCAGATGAAACTGGCATTCTGCTTAGTGTGACTGAAATCCCCAAGGCACCCAAAGGTACTGATTGCCAAATGGCCCCAATCCAAGATTAGAGAATAAAACTACTGAAAGACAAACAAAATGTCAATATACTCATTTGAAAACTTTGCTATAAACTTAAAACACAAGGTGTGGCTTCCAAAACAGTTACCTGTTGAATAAGGCATTAAAAATTTCCTTAACTCTTCTTAGAACTAATAGAATTTGTTGATTTAACAATTAACATATATATATATATTCAATGTCTCATATATGAAAAGCTTTGTGTCAAGTAATTCTTGTGGAGGACAAAAGACTTAATGAGGTCTTCTTCGCTCTCACAGATGCAGGTTTTCAGGTGTTCACATCTGTGATACCCAGTTGTGGACAAATCGTACGTGTAGAACAAGCACAAATCTTGTCTTATTTGGTCGTCCTTCAGCTCAGTGGTTCTGAAATGCCACTGTGTATCAGAATCACCTGGAAGGCTTATTAAATTAGGTTGCTAGGTCCCACCTTCAGAGTTTCTGATTCTGTAGGTATAGATAGAGACAAATCATTTGCATTTCTCATGAGTAACCATGAAATATTGACACTGTTTGTCCAGGGAACATATTTCCAGAACCACTGCCTTAGTTTCTTTATCCCATGCTTCATTTGCAGACCCATCCTGCCTTTTCATTGACAGGTATTTTATTAGCAACAAAGTCTTCAATAACTGACCAAAATGTGAGTTTAGAAAAAAATCATTAATACATCACTTTTCCAAAGAGAAAATTAAGTAATATTAAATATTTTATGAAATCTTCTAAATTTGCCCAACAACACACTATATGACAACACTTCTTCAGAAATGATTGTGAAACATTATAAAAGTCAAAAAAAAAAGAAATTACCTATTGAGAGAAAAGCTAATAAAACATAGAATTGTTCAATTATTTTACATTGTCCTTCTTTATTAAAAAGAAAAAAATCTTTAATGCTTCCTTTAAAAAAACAGTTGACTTTATAGCCCTTTGAAATAAAATTGTCCTATAATCATTTAAAGGTTTAAAACCTTAGCCATAAATGAAAATTGTAAATGACTATAAATTTGTCATTAGCAGAATTTCTAACTTCTGGTTCCCTTCATGCTTAGTCTAAGATAGACTGTGATTTTGCCTCAAGCATATGAAGAAACTATGTGAGAATAATGAAAAAGATGTAGAACACTTCTAAAAGATATAAAAATTTGTCATACAAACAAAATATTCTTCATCCTTAATTGTTTATAAGTCCTCTCTTTTTGTTTCCTCTATCAACACTTAGAAGAGCAGCCCCTTCTCTTAAGACTGAAGGGAAACCTGTACTTTGCTGAATGGAACCGCAGAGTTCACTGATGTCCTTAGTAACTACAGAATTTTAACAGTAACTTCTTCTTTAGTGCATGTCTGAGTCTGTATTGTGGTCACACTTGAAGGAAGTTTCTTTTTTCCCCGAAGACCTAAAGTCCTTAGGATTAGGAATCAAAAAGAATAAGACACCACAGTACCATATAGAAATATTACACATTACAATCTTTGCACTTAGAAATTGAAGTAATAGGAAGCATGGGAGAATCGTACATTTTGCATATGTATGATATGACATGTATAAAAAGATAATCTTTTTTCTTATATACTCCTTGTGTTGATAAACTCTTGTGGCTATCACTTGCATATATAATTATGACATACTCTTAGGGACTAAACTGTAGTATTAGCTCATTATCATATAAAAATCAGATAAGGTGCCCATCCCTTAGGTTAAGGGCATAGAATTAACAACCAGTGAGATGCCATAGTGCAATTTCAAGCCAGTCTCACCATGCCAATTCAGCAGTGTCATGCTCCAAATCACCAATTTGTTAAATGAAGAAATTATTGCCCAACCACCCTATCCTCAAATCTACAGATTAATCAGAAAATAATTCTGAAAGATTTCATTCTCTTTGACCCAACTATTTTTATAATTTTATTTACACTTTTGACATAGTGTTTGTAAAAAAATTATGGGATACAGTATAGTAATTCTACCCATTTATTTTCTCTTATTTCCTATAGCGAGAGTGTGTGGGATGGAGTCTTTATTACTTTATTAGCATATTGACTCATCAACATTGCTACATAAAATTCAGTTGAAATTGTCACGAAAAAAAATTGTCAGCTCAAGATGATGAGCAAAATACAATATATATGATACAATATATATGATTCCTGACCTAGGAATCACTGACTCCAGATAATTCACTCACTATTTCTAATTTCAAAACAATAAAATGAAAATTTTCTTCTACTTCCTTAGACACACTGGGATACTAGACTTATATTAAAATATGAAAGAATTTTTTTTATATTCTCTGTACATCTTAGGGGCAAAGTTCTAAATAAGTAATTCCACTGGGGTAGGGGGAGTGGGAGCGAAACAAAGATTTGGCTGGAAGATTTAATTTATTTTCAGCATAACCAAGAGAAGCCAAGACAGTAAAGACAAAAGCAAGTTTGTTCCCCAAGGGGGAGGAAATTCTTGAAAAAGTTTACAATAATGCCAATGATTAAATTATATACGTATTTGACATTCCCAAATAGTCCCCCTAAAATTTTCCATTATAGATTTCAGACTGAAATATTCCCCCCACTCTTTTTTTTTTTGAGTGCTACTACCTTATAAGGTTTATAATCATTTCAGGAAAAACTTTACAAGCTCTGAATTTGGAGGGGGTTTCGTGAGAGAACTGCATTTAGCATCCATCCAAAGTGATCTGAGAACAGGCTTGGTACCTTTATTTTACTTCTTCTGTTCTCTTCTCTCTTATAAGTTTTGACTATAGGAAGATACCTGCTGAAGTCCATCAGAAAAATTGATTCAGAGACTAGTTGAACTGAAGAATGGCCAGAATGACAAAATCAAACACCAAGCAAAGCAAATAATGTTGCCAATCATTCCATTATGATTCTTCTCCATCACTCCTTCTCCAGATTGACACTACTAGGACCACAGATACCTTTCAGTGGCAACCACTACTGAATATGAGAACTGCAAATTTCATCACTTTTTAAAATTCAAGTGGGATACACAAACACCACACACAAACACACACACACACACACACACACACACACACTTCCTCCTTCTACAGATTTTTCAGCATATGCAATTCACTTTTATCCATTCCTATTGCATTCTTTTTTAGTAGTAGTTATACCATCAAGAGAAGAAACAGCCAGCATTTACTACAGTGACAGGTTGGGAATTCTCCCTAGAGGTTTATTACACTGAGCTATGTGTAAAAAGCCCTGAAGGACTTAAAGTTTCTAAAATGGAGCAATATGCCAGTTTTCAAGTACCTGAGTATTCCAGAGTCCTATAGTGGGTTATCATTATCTTCAGGCCAATCAAATTCCATGAGAGGGATTTATTTTAAATTGTCAGATAGTAACATTAACAATTAGGGAAAAAATAACTCTAAACAGCCATGCTTGAACCTTAGACTCCAAAAGTTCAGAGTCTTTTAAACCCTGATGTACCATAGCTTTCCAAAAGCCTCTCATCATGGGGTTTTTCTTTAGGTTGTTATTGCATTTTACTCATAGGCTAATGCATTACCTAAATATAGATAGCCATTTTTAGTATAAATTCCAAAAGCCATAAATGTTTCATAATTGAGAACATAATTTGAAGTAAGAGAGCTTTTCCACTCATCCCTTTTTACTGTTGCAAATTGGAAAATACTCAAGTAATTACTCCCTTAATAGTTCAATGCTTGCAACTATACATACTTTATGAACATCACAAGCATCCTTAGCTCCCCAGGGCAATGTGGGGGGTGCACAAAAGAACTTAACTTGTACAATTAACCAAATCACCCAGAGCTTTGATTCAAGATTCTTTCATTAAGCCATTAATATAACACATTGCTAAGTGGTGGGTTGTCCAATTTTTATGATGCGTTTCATTTCAATTCAATGGCTGCAGTTAGAATAAAAAACCAGCATCTGCAAGATCAGCAAGATGATGCAAAACCCTTATACTAGAAACATTTCTTTTTTTGCTCCACAGTTTGTCTGAGAGCAGTCAATTCCAGAGCACTAATAAGAAAAGTGATTTTTAAGTCCCAGAAAGTAGCATTCATTTGTGCTTACCCAATAAAGAATAAGGCAAATAAAAATGCTTGATTCCTGTGACCTCAAACACTTAAACAGAAAGCCACTGGTCATTTATGGTTTTCTGGACAAAGGTAGATGGACAGTCTGTAATTCTATCTCACTTTAAACTACAACACATATTTCCAAATAGAGTTTGTACATCACAATATGGAATGCCATATATTAACTATTTTGGCATTGTTCAGTGATGGTATGCTTATATAATTGATGTATGTGGAACTCTGACATGTAGAAAACAATTTAATTCCTAAAGCTCAACATTTATTTCTAAACTTGGATGCAGTACAGAGAATCCAATGCTGAAAAAGATTCTGCTTTTGCCATTAGAGAAGATGTACATTTCTGAATTTGGACTTCATGTGATTTCAACTAACTTCCTATGTTTATATATGATGGGAGTTTAATTATAACTTGTTAGATATATTCTGCTGACCTCATTGCTTTTAAAAATAATTGCAGATGACTGGAGTAAAATGTTTAGTTTGGGGTTTATTTATCATTGAAAGTCTCTGACTTAAGGTAGGAAAGTTCAGAAGAAAAAAATGTTGCTGAAAATTAGATTATTTTTGTAATTACAATCTATACAATATTGTCAAGGGCCAGAGATATAAACCAGATAGTATTGTAAATCACAAAAATTCAAGCTTCTTAAATTCTGGCATCTTAATAAAAGGTAGGCACTTGCATAGTAATGAGAGATAACTGAAGATGACACATCAGGTTATCGGTTTTCTTCATGAATGAGTTTCAGAGGAACGCATCACTATGGCTCAAGATGAAAAGTAATCACATACAAAATATAATCCAGTTCAGACTGATGGAAATATAGAGCAAATCCCTGATTATAAGCATGAGGCTGCTTAAAATTAAAAGTATCCTAAATAAAATTATTCAAAAGGAGTGACATAAATATCACTTAACACTGGAACAGAAAAAAAATGAAATTTTGAGAATTTTACTTTTGACCATGATTTGTGATTTGTCAGAAAATCACAAACTTATAACAAGCTTTGGAAATAAAGAATGTCTCAAGTCATTTCACTGACTTTGAGCTAAGTGATGGTATACATAAGAACATGTGGTTTTATGCTCTATAGCTTTTACACTGTCTCACTGAAGTCACATTAGTATAACACTAGTTCAATGCTCACAATGAGGGAGATGCTTTTCTTTGGAAAGATAAATGATCTAAATCCATATGACCATAAAGTGCAGTTATCAAATTTGTAGTCAATTTAAGTTTATCTTCACCAGTTCAATGGCTGCAGTTAGAATAAAAACTGCAAATTCTTCAAGTAGTTTGCAAATTCTTCACCAGTTCCATTAAAGAAAACTGACATGGACTAGCAACTCTTAAAGTTTATTTCTTAAAAAGACCAGTAATCAATTCTCAGTCAAAACAAAAGCCAAAGTCATCAGGATATAGAATGATTCAGTGGAAACTACTCTTTGGTCCACGAACACATGCAAACAGAGCCTAACACTTTACTGAGATCCAACTTTCAACTCAAACCAACTGGGTATCTCCACTGTCAGTGTCCTGCCATACAAACACCCAGCTGTGAGGTAGATGAATGAAGGCACGTGCAGAAGCAGAGAGCAGAGACAAAAACCAGGTCCTACCTTGATTGTTTTTGAAGGTTGACACTTGATGTGATGGGAGACGCTGGCAGTTTGGTTCATGTTTCAGGACCCTGGACAGTGCACGATCCCAGGCGGAGTTCCAGGATAAACTAGAGATCAAGTCTCCTCTATTGGACTTCAGCAGGGGCTGCTGCTGTTGCTGCTGCTACTGCTGTTGCTTCTGCTGCTTCTGTTTCTGCTGCTTCCTCACTCCGGAGGCTGAAACGCTGTCAGATTGGAGGGATCTGAATCTCACTTAGCCCTAAATAAAGCCTTCACTTGGTTCATCCTTCTCAAAGCTCTTGGCAATGTATGAACAGAAAGCCAAAGACTGTTTAAATTCACATGCACTGTATCTTTTCAGTACTGAGATGTGACAGCTCCACAGTACAGCCAATGATCTTAGCTCTCATTCTCCTTTCAAAGGGACGAATGAATACCAGAAAACATACAGAGATCAACTGCAGTCCTACAGTTTAAAGGGACACACGCAATACCTGTGGTTCCAGTTCCATCAGATTATACCATATACTTTTTTTTTTTTGCAGTGCAAAACAACCTTCTCTCGTTCTTTCACTCTGATTTTTTTTTTACTATAATTCATTCTCATTCAGATACTAAATTTTATTCCTTCCTGGGAAGTGTTGAAAATAGAAACCAGTAAATGCTTGAAAACTACCTGTTGCTTGTTTTAAGGTTTAGAGGTTTTACATCTGTATGGTGAAAGACTGACAGTCTCTATGGATATTTAAGGAATTTCACTGTAATTGTCAGGTAAGAAGCTAACCATTTCTTCAAGTCAAGGAAAACTGAAAGTATATAAAAAGTTTTAAATACAATAATTATTGTTGTTCCTGAGTGGTGCACCAAAGCAAGAACACAATTTATATATTCCTTTTTTTTAATAGTCTTTCTAGTTAAGGTCACATTTTCTGATTGTCTGGGACAAAATAGTAGATAGCTCATGTTAGTCCAACTTTCTAAATGGCACTTAGGGAAAAATAAATCATAAACATTTATGAATAAGGCTTGCACAATCAGAACTCGTAGTCACATCAGTATCAATTAGGGTAGATAAGAGATCCAGTTGGCTTGAATAAATTAAGAACATTGTTTTCCAGTCTTTATTACAAAATATTTTACATTTCCTAGACTGAATGTGTATATCTCATGTATTTTTGAAAACCAACATTTTTTTTTTGCTCATTGGAAATAGATGCAGTTGATGAAATGCCAAGCTTATAAGAGTCAATAGCATGAACCTTTATGATTAGGCCAAGACTGTCAAAGATAAATTTTAATGTGAGAAGTTTCAAAAAATGATTTTGGTGAAATAATTAACCTCAAACATCATTTTGTGCAATAGTACCTCTTCTGAAACAGAAAAGGGATCTAAATATTCTGGCAAAGTAGTCTGTGAATGAATATGAGAATGTCTGAAGTCACAAAGATTAATGGCAAGAGTATTAGAGAAATTAAAAAAAAAAAACATGAGTAATGAGATGAAACAAAGAAGATCCAAGCAAAAGGTCATGTTCAAGACCTAGTGGAGAGTATCAGGCATCACTTGGAGCATAGCCAGGGTACCTTAGGACCAACAGATCTTACGTTTCAAAGTTTAGCAGTTTAAATAAAAAAAAAATAATGCTAGCATTTGTAGTTTTTTATTGTACTATGCTGCTGTAAATAATCCATAAATAAAAAAGGAATTTATATTAGATGATTCCAAACATTTCCCATTCCACAATAATGAAAACAACATATCAAATCTATAGTATGAGCCAAAAACAATATTTAAAGGGAAATGTATATATTTAAGGATGTATATTTGAAATGCAGAAGGCATAATTTTAATAATTAATAAGTTAAATATTCATCTCAAGGAGTTAGAAAACTCATGATAAGATAAACCCATGTAATATAGAAAAGGAGGAAATAATAATGAGAAAGGAAGAAATTAATGAAGCAAAAATTAAAAATACAAAGTCTATGGCCCAGTGAGCAAACCCATGAGCATTTCAACATTTAGTTATCAGTTTGATAATTTCTGAAGAGAGGATTGCACCCATGGGAATGGCTTAGGTCCTCTCTCTTATGTAGTACTTGGAAATAAATATCTGTGGAACCTTCAAACTAAATGATCTAGCTAGTTCAAACAGGAAGGGGAAGGCAGATTAGTAGAGTAAAAAAGTTCAGAGTTCTTCATTTACATCAGAGAACAGTAAACTGTGGAAGGAACCATCAATACCCCAGGGAATCTTAATTGGACCCAGTGAGAGATCCAACATTTATATACCCACAACAATAAGGATATGGGTGACTGGACCATAATAACTGTGGCCACATGAAACTTCATCTGTTCTCTACAAGTCTTCAAAACAATGTCCCATCCCCATCTGAATGGCTTTTGGATGCAAGAAACATATTGGAACTACCAGATATAGGTAAGTGAGAAGAGTCCATCTGGAATTCCTTTCCAGATTTGAATTTTGAAAATAGAGAAAATTCACATGAAAAGGGTACATATTTTATACCTATCCGCCTTTCCCCTTTCCCACAGTCTAACATTCTATCCATCTTTAAGTCCCAAAGAAAATCAATTTTCAGAGGACAATATATTACCTAAGTCTCATTTTGGATTTTGTTTTCTTTTCTGTTACATTATCATTTCATAAATCAAGGAAATGAAAATATAGAGATTTTAAAACATTTCTATTCAAAAAATGTATAGATTTTGTATAATTTTATAAAATGTTCTGCCTTAATACATTTAATTGGAATATAAAACTGAAAGATGATACAGATAAAAAAATCATTAGTCAAAACCTAGAAAATTACAGTTGCTATTTCATAAGGATAATTCATATACATTTCTTCTAATTGGGATACATTGGGCTTATATGTTTAGTGTGAAAACAGCTGCAAAATTACATCACAGTGTATCACATGGTAGACTTGTTAAAAAAGTCTACTCAGGAATGACTACACAGTGAATCATAATAAGAAAATCGAGGCAATTTAATCCCAAAGAACAATTTCAAATTTAATCAACACTAGTGATAATCAAATAAAAATATGTTGTAGGTTCCACAGCTTCTGGAAAAATAGGAGTTTCTTGTACCCTTTATAAAAAAGAAGGAAAATAGCTAATAATTTCAGAAAATTACCTATAATGTCTCTTAAACAGCTATTACTTTATCTGGGAAGTGAAAACCTAGAATTGGCTTAGTGGAAATGTCCCATTAAAAATTATGTCAAACTCTATTGCCAATTGCACTTTCTTTGTTTCAGGTCCCATCTGCTTTAGCAAGTTCTAACCAACTAGTCAAAATGATAAACCATAAATTTCAAGCTTAGTCAAGGCCAGGTTCCTTGTCAACAGGAATATCTGAAAGGATGTTGGACTGTTTTAGGAGCCCACTACAAAAAAAAAAAAAAAAAAAAAAAAAAAAGTGAAACTCGCATTTTTCATCCTATCAATAGGAATCATTTCAAGGACTGCCCGAAAGTGCTCAAAGGTGGTATTATGAACACACTTTTATTTTGTGTGGTCATTGGCAGTGTGACTCATTATCTGAAAGCCACCTCTCTAGAATTACGTCCCATGAGATTCCAACCAAACCATGTGTTGAAGGAATTATGAAGGTAGTGATTTAGAAAGCCATGTCATAAATGTCTTTCCATTTAAATAACTAAGTGGTTTATTATTCTTCCAAAGTCATGAAGTATTGCATTAAGCCACATAAAATGTGAGAGCAAGGATTAAAATCAACAAAGAAGTGAAATTATCATCTAGTCTATGTCAGTCTGGCTCTCAAACTGCTTCCCAATTTCTATATCCAAAAAGAACAGAACAACACTCATTATTTCTCTTTATATCTCTCTCTTTTGCATTTGCCTTCTTGACTTTGCCTTCTCTCCATCCCTTGTTTCATATCCTAATGGTTAACACAAACACTTCAGACTAAACATTTGGCTGACCTTTCACTACAATTTGCTCCTAATCTGAGAACTACTTGCTTCCAAGTACACTAGATACAAACTTTGTGTGATGCAAATGAACCTTGGGGTGCATGACTGTCACAGATCATAAAGACAGAAGTTTCTGAGAGGTTTCACTCCCTCTCCTCATCAACCAGAACAAAAATGCAAGCATCTCAGAAATTATCTCTTACAAAATGGAGTTCCACACCAATTAAAAGCCATGATGTTACCTCCACTAATGTCAGTCACTCTTATATTTTCCTATTTAATGGTGACATTTTGGTTTTGTAGAATAATTCTCTTTGCAAAGTTTTTAGTTTAAAATGTGGTCCAAACCCTAAGTCTATTTAAAAAAAAATAGATGTCCATGATTTTCTCATGAGGAATTTTTGGAGCATCCCTTCTTATTTCTCCAGTTACAAGTAATTCTCTCCAAACAGGACCCCTCAAAGTGGCTTAGAATGTCCAGTTCCATGTACAGATGTTTCCATGAACACACAGAATAAACACTGGAGGTAACTCTTCAAGTAAGCATAACAATCTGCTCTGTAATCCCTGACAAATACCTTCAATAAATTCTCTCTGTAGCCACTGTCATAAATCACTGTGAAGACTGAATGTACACATAAAATCCATTGCACTATAGTTCCCTGGACACCCAGGAACAGACTACTTCATCTCCTTCAGCTATTAGTGACAGTAGTCCCCAAGTCACCCTATACTATTTTAAAGTTCCAGAATCTGACTATTAGGAACTTTGCTATAGCTCCCTGGTCACCCATTCCTCCTGATCTCATTCCTTCCTGTTCTGAGTGTTGTCCCAACATTATGACCTGTAAGGAGTTCAAGTTTAAGATTGATAATAGATGATACCAATAAAATTATAATTATTTAGGGAGTTAGGGCAGGCATCCAGACCTAAATCCCACTGCATACTCCACTTTTCCCAAACAGTGGAATGCAGAGCCAATGTTTTCCAGGACTCAGTTCCTCCCTGTCCCAGTAGAAACAGCCTTCAGCTGCAGACAGTGCCCATCTCAGGTACTGACTTCTACCTTTACAGCACTGAAGAGGTGTCATGCAGGTATTTTCTGTCCCATATAAAGCAGCAAAATGCATGTTAGCAAATTGTATTCTATTCTAATGAGATTATGGTCACAGAACAAGTGTTCTGGAATATAAAAAAATGTCCAAGGAAAAGCATTAACAAATTGAAAGTTTTTATATTTGGGAGACACCAAGTAAATGACCCAAATTATAAATATCTCCTCTTCCAAACCACTTATTGCTTCATTCCAGAAGAACCCTAAAATCAAAGCTAAAAGGGTTACTTTTCAACTTCAAGCAAAAAATATCTTAAGAAAGTGCTCATATTATTCCTTTCCTGCTGTCCTAATCATTATACATTCTTTAATGCTTTTCTGAAATATTACTTCTGAGCTGGGGATACAGCTTAGGGGTAGAGCACTTGCCTACCATATGCCAGTCCCTGCAAAAAAGACAAATGAATAAAATAAAATGAGGTGTCCTTCTTCAATTTTTTTCTTCTTTTCCCAATTAAACGTTACCTCTATTTCCCCAGATTTGATCTTTGCCTCTTTTATGGTTCTAATTACATTCTGTTTTTGTAACACTCTTGTATTGTTTGTATGACTATTAGCTTGCATGTAAGTTTGTTGAGGGATAAGATCGTAGTTCAAAATTCTTTCTACACTGTGCAACAATTACCATGTCCTATGTGCACGAGATAATAATTGCAAGTGATATTAACTGATTAATTAAATCATCAAATGAGTTTTGTTCATTGAGTTTTTCAGTGAATAAGCCACATTTAGCCCTGATTAGAGCAGTTTTGGTGGAATAGTAAAAGAAATAATCAGATTTCAACGAACTGAATAAAAGGCAAGCAAATAGACACAGGATACATAAACCACTATGAAGAAACTTAGCTATAAAAAGGAAAGAATTGGCTTAGAAAAGGTAATAGTACCATATGTGTGAAAGTGTGTGTATGTGTGTGTGTATGTGTGTATGAAAGTTATTATTGCTGTCAATACATGAAGTCTTTATAAATTGCTTAATTTTTCTTTTCTCTAAAAATATTATTAAATCCCTGTTCTCTCCCCTGAAACAAATACATCAAATGAGAGTCAGAAAAGTAACCAAACAGCAGATATGCTACTGAGCTTTAGAACATTTTAGTAAAACACACAGCATCTGGAGTATCAGTAACCAAGGAGGCAGAAACATGAAGGAAATCGTGTTTCATTCTGAACTTTACAAAACCAAGATATTAGTTCTTATACAGCATTTTTGCTTGTACCATATGAAAAGTTACTGTATTCTAAATTAAACCAGTTCAATATCAGTGGTTTTTTTTTTCTTCTTGAACTCATAAGATTTAATTAATGCAGTGGTTTAGAATGAAGATATTCTAAATTTATGTTTTCCCATTAAGGGATTTTGGTTGAAGGAGTGTTTGAACCCCAAGTTTTCAGCTCAAAGTACAATTAAAGCATTCATTTGTTAACTGAGTGACATTTTAAATACTACATTCTAAGCAACATGCTAGGGACTAACAGTACAAAAGTGAGTTATATATTCCTTCTCCTCATTGATTCAATTACGAGAAAGACAATTTAAGTGGCAATATCAAATATGATGCAGCTATCTCTGAGGGTATGTAGCCAAAGAAGGCTTCAGAAGTGACATGAAGCTTTCATTGGGTCATCAAGAGTGAGACATGGGAATTCACCCAGTTGAAAAGCAGAAAGAGCTGGGTGCAGTGGCGCACACCTGTAATCCCAGTGGCTCAGGAGGCTGAGGCAGGAAGACTGCAAGTTCAAATCCAGCCTCAGCAAAAGTAAGGTGCTAAACAACTCAGTGAGACCTTGTCTCTTAATAAAATATAAAATAGGGCTGGGGATGTGGCTCAGTGGTTGAGTGACCCTGAGTTAATCCCCAGTACCAAAGAGAGAGAGAGAGAGAGAGAGAGAGAGAGAGAAATAATTCTGCGATTTTCAAAGAACATATACAGTGATGAGATTAAGATTATTGTCAGTATAATCAGTCATTGTGAGGAAGTTTTCTTTCCCTTGGAGACTAGAAAGGAAGTCAGTTGCAAATCTGCCTATGCATCAGCATGAGAATCTGAAGCACATAAACAGATTCCATGCTGAGTAAGATATAGTCTGCTGAGAGAATGAGGCATGGGTTTGGACAAGAGAGGTATAGTGAGAGACTGAAACAGCTACAAAAGAGAATTGAGCACAAGTGGACCAATAATAGATGCAAATATTTTCTAGAAAAAAAAAAAAAAAGGTCAACCTGAAGAAGTTCCACAGGAGTAGCGTTGAAGAGTTGTTTTGGTAAAAATATCAAGATCAACTTGATAAAAGAGTCAGTAACCTGAATTGTGTGGGTGAAAGATTACACTAAAGTTCCAAAGTTCTCATTCAGCTATTACCAATGACACAGAATGTCTACACTTAAAGCATTCAGTTCACTTTTAAAATGTAGGAAAGGGCAAATTTAGAAACAAAGAGAGCAAATTGAATGCACACATTTAATTTTGATCTCTCCAAAAAACCTACTAGACAAATAGACTTGTTTTTTTAAGATATAAATTGATAAGGATGGAAAGAAGAAGACAAGATTTGATAGCACAGCTTGCTGTGCAGCTGAGTGGTAGAGCACAGGCCTAGCACGTGCAATGCCCTGAGTTCCATCCCCATTAGTGAAATTTAAAAAAAGATTCAATAGCAATCAACTGTTGAAAGACTGAATAATGAGTATGAAATAATTTAGCAGACGAAAAGCAATGGATGCTTTGGCTGGTACCATGAGAAACTGGGAAACAACCATATTTGCAATGCAGAATCATAAACAGGTCCAGAAAGTGAAAGTGCCATACACCTTCAGAACTGTGAGTGAAGAGTGTTTATAAACAGCAAAATGATAATTGGTTTAAAGTGGCTTAAGAAAAATTAGGTCCCCAGGGCCCTTAACCACACTGTATCTAGGCATCTCGGGAAAATTCAGCTCTGGAATGTATGGAATAGAGAACACAAGGGAACACAAGGCTCATCAGAGAACCTGGACACTCTTCTAAAAACAATGAGTGAAGTACCCAGATGCGTATGGAAGATGCTGACCACTCCTTGGTTTTCTCTTTGCTTTATTTCCAGAACCCTGGTAGCAGACCTATATTTTCCAGACAAGAGATCAGAAGAATCTGCTCAAAGAAAAAGCCCAAAGACACTGACATTAAGGGATGCTAAAAGCCCACCCTGATCAAACCCTAAGGGAAGATCGCAGTCCACAAGCTCTGCTCATGTACCCTGAAGTGTCAATAACACTTTGAGCTTTTATTTTACATCATGAGCAGAAACCTGAGAATTAGATATTTGAGGAAAATCTGCACCTGTTAGAAAGAGACCAATAAAACAGAAAAGCAACTAAATTGAAAGAACCAAGAACAATGAAGGTAGAAAAAAAATTTAAAGAAACTCTTTAAGAGTAATAAGAAGATATTATAAGTGTGAAAAAATGACTATTATTTTTAAAATAAAAAAAATATTGAAAAGAAAGTTCTAGTAATAAAAACATTATATCATATTTTTTTAAAAAATAGACGCAATAGGAAGTTGAGGGAATATAGAGTATCTTTAAAGAGACAGAGCTGGGTGTGGTGGTGTACTCCTGTAATCCCACTGGCTTGGGAGGCTGGGGTAGGAGGATTGGAAGTTCAAAGCCAGCCTTAGTAATTTAACAAGGCCTTATACAACTTAGCAAGACAATATCTCAAAATAAAAAAAAAATTAAAATGGCTGGGATGTGGCTCAGTGGTTAAACTCTTCTGGGTTCAGTTCCGGGGATTGAATAAAATAGAGACAGAAAAATGAAGAAAATGAGAGGACTTAGATGCCGTATTCTTGCCCTATATTCAAATGCTAGCTTTTGAAAGAAAGCGAACAAAGAATAGGAAGAAAGAAATGATTGACCAAGTAATTCCTGATATTTTCTAGGAAAAAAGGGCCAGATATTTTGAATCTGGCCTAATTAGTACCTAATATAAAAATAAAAAGATAACCTCAATGAGTCATAGCACTGAAATTTTAAAATACTGGATACAAAGATATCAAAAGCTTTCTTGGGGAAAAAAAATCAAAGTGTTATTATTATGGTATGTCCTCTAAAGGCGTATGTGTTGCAAGATTGGTCACCACATTGTGGCACTACTGGGAGGTGGTGAACACTTGAGAAGGTGGTGCGTGGTCAAATAAAGTTAGGTTATTGGGGGCATGTCCTTGAAAGGAATCTTGAGACTCTGGACCCTTCTTTTCTTCATCTTTGCTTCCCAAACCTCAGAGGGTGAGCAGTTACTTCTGCCATATGCTTCTCACCATGATGCATTGATTCCTCACAGGTCCCAGGACAATAAGAGAATAAATAAATATTTCCTCTTTTTTAAGTTGATATTCTCAGGTATTTTGTCACAGCAATGAAAAACTAAGACAGTTAGTATGAAAAATAAGAACTCATACTAGCCATGTGTTTCTGAACAGTAATTCTGGAAATTGGCAGTCTGCATGAGATAACATATTTAAGGGGAAATACTTCTAACACAAGATTCTATAACTAGCCAAACTAGCAATCAAGTAGGAAGATAGGATAACGATATCTTTAGACATGCGAATTACAAAATATTTACTTCCCACATATTCTTCCTTACAATGTTTCTGTAGATATGTTCATCAAAAGATAATTCTTGATGAAGCAGTATATAAAGTACTTCTATTAATAATCAACAATGGTTGTGCAATTAAGTTGTCAGTCAATGAACTCCTTTTTAATATTTGCTTGAAAGAACAACTGACAGAACAACCGTGGTAATTCACACTTGAATATTTGACAGACATAGTCTCTACAATGAACCCAGGGAGACTCTCACTCTAAAGGGAATGATTGACAATAACTGCTGCCAATGATAAAATTGGAAGCTCCCAACCAAAATTCAAACATGGGAAATGTGTTATCATGTGATCTTAACATCTTTTCAATACAGTAAGATTGGCAGTGATATTAACAAATGTATTTTTGATGTTTTATAGTTAAAACAGAAGATATAAGTTAGTAATTAAACCAGTGTTTTCCAAATGGCTAATACATGATGTTTTAAAAAAAAATCAATAAAACTGACAAATATCAATAAACTTTTCATTGTGAAGAGTAAATTGGGCAGATTCCATATCACAAATAACTTTTAAGAAACTGCTGCTAGTTGGGTTTGGAATCTTAAAAAAAAAAAGAACCACAAATATCTGTTAGGGCTATAACATATTCCTGGTTTCTCCAACTAAAATTTATTGGGAGGTCCATTTTCTTCATATACTTTAATGAAAACAACAGAATCTAAAATAGGAACAAAGACCCATGTGTTTTTTCTTTTTTAAAAAAATATTTTTTTAGTTGTAGTTGGACAGAATACCTTTATTTTATTTTTTAAAATTTTTATGTGGTGTTGAGGATTGAACCCAGCACCTCACACATGCTAGGCTCACACATGAGCCGCAACCCCAGCCCCCATGTGTTTTTCTCTTAAGACACATAAAAAAAGTTTCTCTTTTGGACACTATACTCACTTTTCATTAAAAAATACAATGTTTTTAGAAGCATTAGGTTAAATGCTTTAAAACATAAAAAGCAGATCACTGTGATTTAAATGAATTAATAAATACTTCAAAAATGTTCTCAGTTTTAATTTCCAGTACAAGCAGCATGAATAGATAGGATCCATATTAACAAAAGGTTTTTTTGAGTCCCCAAATTTTGTTGTTGTTTTTTTAAGTATAAATGTCTCTGACACCAAAACATTTGAGAACAACTGGTTTGGGGGAAAAAAAAAAAGGTATGGGGTCATTTCTATGGAGGTGTCTAATCAGCCACTAGTACATCTCTCACTTATCAGTGAGGAAGAGGAAGTTCAGAGATGGCAAGGGACTTGTCCAAGGTGGTTCCAGCAGTTGACGACAGAGCCAATTCAAGAGTACACATCCTTCCTCTCACTAAGTTTTTTTTTTCCTTCCACATTTAGTCGTCTTCTCAACCTCAGTTTTCTCATCTGTATATCATTTTTATGAATGACTTAGATGGCACGAGTCAATAAAGAATTTTAAGCAAGATATTACTGAAATATCAGTAACAATGTCAAATTTGTCTTACAAAGTTTTCTGTCTGTGAAGAAGATTTTTTAAAAACTATATCAAATGTGCTAGAAAATAACAAGGAGTCAACTGAGATGCTTCCTGTGGTTTATGCAGACTAAACCTTAGTAAATATAAAAGGCTTTAAACAATTATTATGTGTCTAACAGATGAGGTCTTCTCTAACACAAGTCACAGGAAAAAGACTGTTACTTCTCTAAGGCTTTGTCTTTATCCACATAGCAGTATGATAATTAAGGCTCAAGAATGAATGGTGATTAAACTCTGGGCCTGATATCCAGCCAGAGCTAAGAGAGGCCTGAGATTCATGATCTTTCAGGACAAAGTCTGCAGCATGACACAGACCCTGCAGTTCAGTTTTTCTATCCTTACAGTCACTGAAGATAGAGGGGGACCTGAAATCACTCTCCAAACACTGATTCTTTATTTATGGGGCCTAGGAGACAGAGGACATTAAGTGAACTTGAAACGGTATGTTGCGATCAGATTTTCAGCTGTTCTGTGTCACTGGAAACTGCAAAGTGAAAAGAACAGCCCTAATATCAATAATAAATGCCTATCAGAGAACTCCAGTAAGCCCACAAGGATTGAATAACACCAAGGAAAAAAGACAAAGTTGGAAGATACTTCCCCTCCCTCCCCCTCTCTCTCTCCCTCTCTCTCTCCCCATCTGTCTCTCTCTCCATCTCTCCGTCTCTCTGTCTCTCAACGTGCCCAGGCTATTGGTATTTCTCTACTTCCTCATCTCCATGTTTACCAGTCAATCCCAAGCCCCAGTCCCAGCCCATGAGAATTTGTTCAGATCACAGGGTAATTGAGATCTTGAAGGAACAAATATGATTTCTAGCCTTTGAACCTCTCTATGACCAAAATAAATAATGCAAAAGTTGATGACCCCATTAATGTCCAGATGTGGAATCTTTCAAGACAGGAGGAAAGGAAGTAGATATTTATGCTAAACAACTATGAATCGTTCTTCCTCCGAGCACTTTATATATGTTGTTTATTCTTCTAATAATACAAAATTTTTTCAAGTAAAAAAACGTTCTCATCTTGCAAATGAAGAAACTGAAACTCAGAGAAAATTTGCCTGAGGACAAGTAAACATTGGAGCTACTAAAGACTGGAATCAATCAACAAGTACATGAAAAAATGCTCACCATCTCTAGCAGTCAGAGAAATGCAAATCAAAACCACCCTAAGATACCATCTCACTCCAGTTAGATTGGCAGCCATTATGAAGTCAAACAACAACAAGTGCTGGCGAGGATGTGGGGAAAAGGGTACACTTGTACATTGCTGGTGGGACTGCAAATTGGTGCAGCCAATTTGGAAAGCAGTATGGAGATTTCTTGGAAAGCTGGGAATGGAGCCACCATTTGACCCAGCTCTTCCCCTTCTCGGTCTATTCCCTAAAGACCTAAAAAGAGCATGCTACAGGGACACTGCTACATGGATGTTCATAGCAGCACAATTCACAATAGCAAGACTGTGGAACCAACCTAGATGCCCTTCAATAGATGAATGGATAAAAAAAATGTGGCATTTATACACAATGGAGTATTACTCTGCATTAAAAAATGACAAAATCATAGAATTTACAGGGAAATGGATGGCATTAGAGCAGATTATGCTAAGTGAAGCTAGCCAATCCCTAAAAAACAAATGCCAAATGTCTTCTTTGATATAAGGAGAGTAACTAAGAACAGAGTAGGGTCGAAGAGCATGAGAAGAAGATTAACATTAAACAGGGATGAGAGGTGGGAGGGAAAGGGAGAGAGAAGGGAAATTGCATGGAAATGGAAGGAGACCCTCAGAGTTATACAAAAGTACATACAAGAGGAAGTGAGGGGAAAGGGAAATATAATACAAGGGGGACAAATGAATGCCAGTAGAGGGGGCAGAGAGAGAAGAGGGGAGGGGAGGGGAGGGGAGGGGGGATAGTAGAGGATAGGAAAGGCAGCAGAACACAACAGACACTAGTATGGCAATATGTAAATCAATGGATGTGTAACTGATGTGATTCTGCAATCTGTATATGGGGTAAAAATGGGAGCTCATAACCCACTTAAATCAAAGTGTGAAATATGATATATCAAGAACTATGTAATGTTTTGAACAGCCAACAATAAAAAATTAAAAAAAAAAGACTGGAGTCAGTTCTGAAACCTGGATCTGCCTGGTACCAACACCCTCCTAATGACTCCGTCTTTTCCATCAGCAAACCATAATGAGCTTCCCCAGATTGCCTATTTCTCATCATTATCTGGGGACTGACAACTAATAGAAGGTCAATAAATATTTGTTGAATGAAAAAATAAGAGAATGTCCTTTGGGGACCCATGATATTGAGAAGCAATTCAGAAATGAGACATAAGTATCAGGAAAAACACAGCAGCACTACTTCTGAAGCATGAGGAATTTCTAAGACTCTGATAAAGAGCTTAACTTGAAGGTCAGCTTACCTGGTAGAGGCAGTAGGCTAGTTACCTCCACAGGTAACTTGCAGTTTGTTTCCTTTGAGGTATCAAATGCTGGTGCTTTGGATGTGTTATCTTTTATCAGTGAGCAAGCACCAGTTGGGAACTATAGCTATTTAACTAGTATTGCTAAAGTATCACAAACTTTTGAACAATATTGGTTGTAGTCAACATTTGCAATTCATCTAACAAATACAGACATGTTGCAGACTGAGCTTGGCTAAATATTTCAGAAGAATTTTAAGCTACAATTCATTCCTGCACTGCCTCTAACAGTCGAAGTCCCTCTAACATAGAAGTCCCTCTAACCTCAGTAAGCACAGGAGCTATCTGCTTCCTCCTCCTCCCCCTCAGTCTCTGGAATTTTCTCTCTTAAGTTCTCTTGTTCTTATCCTCCCAGCTCAGATGCTGGAATTTCTTCTTCTCTGAAGAATAAAATAGCAAAACATGTGACAGTGTGTTTAATGTCTCTTCCCATTCTCTGTCTAGCACCAACTAGATACTATTACCCTAGCATTTCTTCCTGCCTAGACACATCTAATCCCCAGAGGTAAAGCCATGGGAAAATGAAAGCATTTCAATATTAGAAAACTTGGTATGGAACATGGAACATATTGGATGAGTATCAGCACCGTCCTTCCCCAAATGGATACAGAATTGCTCTGATCTATGTGTAGCCTGTTCTTTGCTTTCCTTTTTGCTGTTCTTTCTCAAAACTGAGCTTCTCAGCAGTACACAGTTCATTTAATTTCTTCTTACAGAAGCTGAAGTGTTTTGATACCATATAATCTTCTGTAGAGTGAAATTCACGTCTCCTCAAATTCATATGTTGAAACCTGATCCTCATAGAGTACTTAGAGGTGGGGTTTCTGAGGAATGATTAGGGAGTCTTTATAAAGGGACCCCAGAGAGCTCCTTCAGCCCTCCACACTGTGAGGACACACTGAGAAGACAATGATCTATGAACAAATAAGTGAGCTCCCACTCAATACTGCATCCACTGGAGCCTTGATCTTGGATTACCCAGGCTCCAGGAGAGTATGAAACAGGTTTCTGCTGCATCTAAGCCACCCTGTCTATGGTATTCTGTTACAGGAGACCAAAGAGACTGAGACAAAACTTCTGATTTTGTTCCCTCCTTGGTAAGGTTGTCATATTGGGTAGAGTGAGGAGAACTAGGGACACCAGGTATGATGGGGATAGGGACTTCTCTATAGGGTCAGCAGCATGTCCAGTGCTGGTATGGACTTATCCTTGCACTACCCCTTACTAAGAATTGCCCTACATAGCCTTTTATGGAGACTGGCAGAAATTTTGGTTGAAATAATGAACATGAATGAACCCACAAGAATAAATTTGAAAGCAATGTAAGACCTGTTGAGGTTTTAAAACATTGTATCTTCTAGGACACAGTATGGTTTATAGAAACAATGCCTAAAAGATGTTTAAAAGTTAATCTATTGAGTAATACAAATCATGCATACTCATCCCAGTTTTCCATTTCTAATCTCAGTGACCACCTGCCCAGATGAGCAAAGGGAACAGAAGGAGATAGAGGAGGCACAAAACATCACATTGAAAACACTAAAAATCTAACTTCCTCCAGATTCTGATAATAAAGGGACATAAAATTTTCCTACTAAGTTACAGGCAAGCTGTAACAATAACATAAAGGACAAGGAAACTTCCTGCTCAGAGAAGCAACATGTGTAAAAATAATGAAACAATGGATTTTTTTTTATACCCCAGATGTTTTCCTGTACCACACCTCAGCTCTGTTTTAGTAACTATGCCCAATGCCCAATCCTGAAAGTGCCCATCCCACCATATTGATCACCTAAACAGTATTGTTATTTATGTCAGATTTGGCTTATAAAGGAGGAAGCAGATCCAACTCGCCTGATCATTACCAAGCCAGGACAAATGTGGAGAAGATGGTCATTCATGTTGAGTAATTACAATGCATCAGGAGGAGACATTCTAGATACAGAATGATCAGCTTCCTGTCAATTTCACATTATCACAAATTGCACATTATAGCGTCATTCTTTGTGGACCTTCCCCATGTTTTCTTCTTTATAAATTATAACCATACCTACCATCTGGTATAATTCATTAAAGAAAACCTGTATTTATCAATTCCTTCACTCAAGTGTATAGTGGGCATGGGGAACGGAGGAAAAGAGTTTATTTTATTTGCTAAAATTCTGCGTAAGACTGGGTTGGTTTAAATTTTGTTCTGACAAATACATACTATTTTCGTTATTTTGATCAAAGAAAACTGTTGCCCACACTTCTGGAGTGTTAGTGGCTTATCCATTAGTACCAACTATGCCTTATAGAAGATAAGATTGCCACTTCCTGCTCCTTCATGACATCCCTAAGAACTGTGGATTTGTATCCTATCCTGAAAATAAAATATCATATTCTGTAAATGCTAAATGATAACTCAGAGCAAATTCTGAATATTAGAAATCAGGAAACTAGGTGAAAAGTCACTTGTCTGTGATAATATCCAACAGACACAATTTGAGTGCCCATTTCCTTAATCACAAATCAAAAATATGCTGGAGATGCAGCCACAAGTTTGAATACACACACACACACCTACACACACACACACACACGACTTATCACCTTGTGTAAACTTATTCCATACCAATAAAAGGGTTGACCCAATTCTATATTTAGTTATACTCAAAGTGAAACTCACAAACATGTGCATTTAAATAGAAATTAGTACTCCCAAAGAACCAATTTTTTTGTTTTGTCTATTTTTTAAAATGTTTTCTTGTTGTTTCAATTTCTTGATTTCATCTCTGATTTTAATTGTTTCCTATTTTTTTTTGTATGTGTTAAGAGTTGCTTTTTGGCCTACAATGTGGTCTATTTTAGAGAAGGATCCATGTGCTGCTGAGAAGAAAGTATATTCAGGCCTTCGTGGATAAAATATTCTATATATGTCTGTTAAGTCTAAATTATTAATTGTAATCAATAGTTCTATAGCTTCTTTATTTAGTTTTTGTTTGCAGGATTTACCTAGTGATAAGAGAGGCATGTTAAAGTCACTCAGTATTATTGTGTCGTGGTCTATTTGATTCTTAAAATTGAGAGGATTTGTTTGATGTATGTAGGTGCTCCACTGTTTGGGGCATACATATTTATGATTATTATGTCTTGTTGATGTAGAATTCCCTTAAGTAGTATGGAAAGACCACCTTGGTCCCTTATCATTAACTTTGGTTTGAAGTCTATGTTATCTGATATGAAGATAGAAACCCCTGCTTGTTTATGAGATCCATGTGAATGACTTTTTTTTCCCCATCCTTTTACCTTCAGTCTGTGGATGTCTTTGCTTATGATATGAGTGATATTCAGATTTAACACAATTCCCATTAAAATTCCAATGATATTCTTCATAGAAATAGAAAAGCAGTCATGAAATTCATTTGGAAAAATTAAGAGCCCAGAAGAGCCAAAGCAATCCTTAGCAAAATAATAATAATAATAATGGAGAAAGCATCACAATACCAGACTTATATTGTATTACAGAGCTACAGTAACAAAAACAGCATGGTATTAGCACAAGAAAAGACTTGAAGACCAATGGAACAGAATAGAAGACACAGAGACATATCCACATAAATACAGTTATCTCATTCTAGACAAAGATGCCATAAACATACATTGGGCAAAAGATAGCCTCTTCAATAATTGGTGCTTGGAAAACTGGAAATCCATATGTAGTGGATTGAAATTGAACCCCTATATCTCACCCTGCCCCAAAATCAAATCATTGTGGATCAAGGACCTTGGCATTAGAGCAGAGACCCTGCACGTACTTGAAGTAAAAATAGGCTCAACTATCCATCATATTGGTTCAGGAACAGACTTCCTCAATAAGAGACCCCTAAAGCACAAGAAGTAAAACCCAGAATCAATAAATAGGATGGCATCAAACTAAAAAGCTTCTTCAAGCAAAGAAAACAATCAAGAACATGAACAGAGAGCCTACAAAATGGGATAAAATCTTTACCAGCTATAACTCTGATAGAGCATTAATCTCCAGGATATACAAAGAACTCAAAAAACTTTACACCAAAAAACTCTAATTACCCAATCAATAAATGGGCAAAGGAACTGAACAGGCATTTCAAAGAAAAAAAAAATTATGAATGTTCAAAAAATATATGAAAAAATATTCAACACCTCTAGAAATTAGAGAAATGCAAATTAAAACTACACTGAGACCAGGCACAGTGGCTCCGTACCTGTAATTCCCATGGCTTGGGAAGCTGAGGCAAGAGGATCATGAGTTTAAACCCAGCCTCAGCAAAAGTGAGGCACTAAGCAACTCAATGAGACCCTGTCTCTAAATAAAATACAAAATAGGGATGGGAATGTGGCTCAGTGGCCGAGTACCCCTGAGTTCAATCTCCGGTACTCAAATTAAAACAAAAATAAACTACACCAAGATTCCATCTCACAACAGTCAGAATGACAGTTATCAAGAACACAAGTAACAATAAATGTTGGCGAGGATGTGGGGAAAAAGGTTCACTCATATATTGCTGGTAGGACTACAAATTGGTGCAAACACTCTGGAAAGCTGTATGGAGATTTCTCAGAAAACTTGGAATGGAACAGCCATTTGGTTTGAAGTCTGATATGAGGATAGAAACCCCTGCTTATTTATGAGATCCATGTGAATGACTTTTCCCCCCCATCCTTTTTCCTTCAGTCTGTGGGTATCTTTGCTTATGATGTGAGTGTTATTCAGATTTAACACAATTCCCATTAAAATTCCAATGATATTCTTCATAGGAATAGAAAAGCAGTCATGAAATTCATTTGGAAAAATTAAGAGCCCAGAAGAGCAAAAGCAATCCTTAAAAAAAAAAAAGTAATGGAGAAAGCATCACAATACCAGACCTTAAATTATACTACAGAGCCACAGTAACAAAAACAGCATGGTATTAGCACAAGAAAAGACTTGAAGACCAATGGAACAGAATAGAAGACACAGAGACATACCCACATAACTACAGTTATCTCATTCTAGACAAAGATGCCATTATCCCATTCCTCAGTCTATACCCAAAGGACTTAAATTGGCATGCTACAGTGATGCAGCCACATCAATGTTTATAGCAGTTCAATTCACAATAGCCAAGCTATGGAACCAACCTAGATTCCTGTCAACAGATGAATGGATAAGGAAAACATGGTATATATAAACAATTGAATACTACTCAACTATAAAGAAGAATTAAATTATGGCATTTGCCAGTAAATGGATGGAATTGGAGAATATCATGCTAAGCAAAATAAGCCAACACCAAAGGTCAAATGTTCTGATACATGAATGTTAACCCATAACAAGGGAGGGAAGGGAGGGGAAGTATAGAAGTTAATTGGAATAGACAAAGAGGAATGAAGGGAAAGGTAGGGAGGAATGGGAATAGAAAAGAGAATGAATTAGAGATATCTTTACTATACTCAAATATAAACATACAACCAGTTTAACTCCACATGTTCAACCACAAGAATGGGATTAAGATTGTAATGGGTACCACCTCATGTATGTATAATATGTCAAAATACACCCTACTATCATGTATATCTAAAAACAACAAATAAAAAAATTAATAGTCTCATTTTGCAGGCTAAGGAAATTGGGACTTAGAAAGGTTATGCACTTTTCCTGAAATCACACAGCTAACAAATATTGGTGATGGATTCAAGCTCACATATTCTGTCTTCCAATCCAAGGGCCCTCATCAAAATTTTACTAGTCATTCTTCTCTTGGGATTTATTGCAAGAGACAAGTGACAATCAGAAATGAAACCATTTTGTTTTATCTTTCTAAGATTCTACTCCAATATCTTTTTGCTAAATCATAGTGATAAGTTTATCAATGTGGGGCTTATTTATGCCCTTGATTTTAAATATTCTATTAAATATCTCAGAATTTCCTTGAACCAAAGATGAAATTTACTTGGCAAGCCATATAGCTTAAGTCATCTCTTTCAGAAAGGAGTGGAGAAAAAAAAAAGCTCATTAGAGATAGAATTTTTCAATATTCTCTGATATCTAATTAAAACAAGAATTAAAAATCATAAAACTGATTAAAGTTTATGTGACAGAAAATAACTTAACCTTTGAACTACTGGTACTTATCATTCCTGGTGAACTCTCAAGTTAAAAAATTCTGACCAAAAAAAAATCGAACTCTGCTGGAAGTGTGTTTGGGCTTGCTTTTCATGCTTCCTGATAAATCTTCCTAAAGATGAGATTTCTAGTAAGCATCCTAGTTTGCGATTCAGGTTAGAAAAAAAAAGATAGTCTTTGAGCATAGAATAAAATAAAATCTTCTGTTTTAGAATTATAACTACTCTTATGATTTGACCTGGTAGGGATTATTTTGTGTTCCCCCAAATGTATATATTGAGGCCCTAATCCCCAAGTGGCAATGATTGGAGATGGGGCCTAAAGGAGGCAAGTCAGGTTAAAGAGATTGTAAGGGTGGGGCCCTGATGCAACTGAATTAGTTTCCCCTTAATAACAATGAAAAGCCTTCTTTCTCTCTCTCTTCCTTCCTGTACTCACAAACAGATCACATGAGCATATAAGACATGCATTTGTGGAGGTCTCCTGTGCAAACCAAGAAAAGAGGTCTTTGGGCACTAGAGAAGGATAGTGTTACCTTAGATTAGGTAGAGGGAAGTGAGAGGAGGGGATGGGATGTGGGGATAGGAAAGATAGAATGAAACAGACATTATTACTTTATGTATGTATGTGACTACATGAACAACATGATTCTGCAACATGTACACTCAGAAAAATGAAATTATATCCCATCAATGTATGATATATCAAAGTACATAAATGCATTCTAATATCATGTATAACTAATTAAAACAAATTAATTTTTTTTAAAAAAGGTCTTAGGATAAACCCACTTTGCTGGCACCTTGATCTTGAACTTTATAGTCTTCAGAATGGAAAGAATATAATTTTCTGTGGTTTAAGCCACACCAGTCTGTGGTATCTTGTTAATGGTAACCAAAGTAATTCCCCATGCAAGGAAATTTGACTTCATTTTTACAAATAGACAATTTTGAGCAAAAATATTTTCAGGTAAAGAAATTTAAGGTTGCTATTCTGGGTACAAAGTTTTACTTTGACTGAAAACTGTTTTTGAGAATGATAGTATCAACTACAACATAATTAATATGGAAGTTATCACTCTTTTGAACATTACTTTGGCAGACTATACAATTTATGATGATACCCCTCTTTGAATTTCTTAATCTCAAAAAAAAAATGAGTAGCTGACTGTCAACCTGGTCTTTCTTTCTGTAACATTAGAGCTTTCCAACTGAAATGATTTCACTTAGCAAAAGCATAAGTTTCCCTTTTTTCATAAATATTGGTGTTAAAAGAATTACATGAGAAATTAGGAAAATTAGTGCACTTTCCAGGGAGGTATTTACATTATAATTAAATTTTACAGGAAATGTAAGAATGGACACTCAGTCTACAGGCAAATATTTTCTTCATGTTCCCTTGAGCCAAACATAAAGGCCTACTTTCCTGCCAGGCCTTAGAGCAGCTTCAGAATCCATTTCTACACAGCAGCGTTGGCAGCCCTTCTAACTGACTACAGTTGGCCTGCAAGATAAAACTTCATTTCTATGCCTGAGCATAATTCAGTCTGCCATGTTTTTACAGAGCCATAGACCAAGGTATGGAGGAAACTGGGATGAATCTAAGAAAAATTAGGCTAAAAGCGAGAACAATTTAAAACCACCAGCTCTCATATTACTTTATTTGGGACATGAGAAATATTAATAATTCATTATATATTGTGTGATCTAATAATTGCTTATATAATATTTATTCTTAGAATGGCAATGGGTCAACACTATAGGTTGGCTAAAGCAACCTTCACTTTTAATCTCCTTCCCTTTGCCTGACTCTGTTATAAAGGCCACAAAAGCTGAAAATATGTTTATTCAGTCCCCTTTATAGCTTGGTGTCGGGGGAATATCTGGGATATAAGCAGAAAGCTGTTGGATCAAACTGTTCTTTGGTCTGAAATGCAGCCATTAGGTCTGGAGATGTGACATCTTCTAGTGCCCATGAAAGAACACATATAAGCATAAATGCCAGTACACTAAGGGTGGTGGGATAGAAACATGGGAGAAACCTGAGTCCCTCAAGTCATCACTATACCTACCTGTGTTGAACTGATAATGTCACTCTTCTTATGTGTGGCGAATATGCCTTTGGGTTTTTAATGTAGCCCTAATTGGTTTTTTCATATTTTGCTGTTGAAAACATTCCTGTTTAACACAGTAGCTTTAAGTTTAACAAAATCTCAACACCTAAAAGCAACACAAGATTCTATGCAATAAATATTACTCATGAAAATCTTTAACACCTTACTAAGTATCTCAGAACCTACCTATAGTTTGTGATTCAGGCTAGAAAAAAAAAAAAGATAGTCTTTGAGCCTAGAATAAAATATTATCTTCTCTTTTAGAATTATAACAACCCTACAATTTGATCCTATAAGGATTATTTTATTTTGTGTTCCCCCAAATTCATATATTGAAGCCCTAATCCCCAAGTGGAAATGACTGGAGATGGGGCCTACAAGGAGGCAAGTCAGGTTAAAGAAATTGTAAGCATGGGGCTTACAGTAGATGAGCTTCTCACTTTCATCATCTTCTCTTGGGACAGGAAACCAACCTTCTAGTAATGTTGAAGGAAGCAATGAATTCAGGCTAGAGCTTCATAATTCTATAATTTTATCCACTGTGTCACTTGTTCAATCAATAATTCTATGTGCTTGCTCTAATTATTTTTTCTGTATTTTTGATTGGTACATTATAGTTGTACATAATGATGGAATTTGTTATTTATTTGTACATGTACACAACATAACAATATAACTTGGCCATTACCACCCATTCCTTGGTCCCTTTTCTCTACAGATCTCCCTTTGATTTTCATGGGATTCCCCACACACCTCTCCTATCTTCTTCCTCTCTAGCTTCTGAATATGAGAGAAAACATATGGACCATTATCTTCAAAATTTGACTTATTTTCCTAAACATAATGGTCCCTAGTCCCATCCATTTTCCTGAAAATGACAAAGTTTCATCTTTCTTTATGGCTGAATAAAAGTCCATTGTGTATTTATACCATTTTATTTATCCATTCATCCATAATGGACACCTAGGCTGGTTCCAAAGTTTAGCTATTGAGAATTGTGCTGCTCTAAACATGGGTATGCATATATCACTGTAGTAGGATGACCCTAAGTCTTTAGGATAAATACTGAGGAGGGTTATAGCTGGGTCATATGCTAGTTTCATGCCTCATCTTTTCAAGAAACTCCATATTGATTTCCATAAAGGTTATACTAATTTAAAATCCCCACTACAGTGTAAAAGTGTTCATTTTTTTCTACATCCTCTCCAGCATTTATTAAGACTTATTATTATTATTGCAATTATTATTTGTATTTTTCATTTTTTTTTTGGTACTGGGCATTAAACTCAAGGGCACTTAACCACTGAGCCACATCAACATCCCCAAACCTTTCTTAGAATTTTTATTTTAGACAGGACCTTGCTAAGTTGCTAAGAGTGATATCAAACTTGTGATCCTCCTGCCTCAGGCTCCCAAGTGGCTGGGATTACAGGCATGTGCCACCATGCCCGGCTATTCTTTATATTCTTAATGACTGACATTCTGACTGGTATGAGGTGAAATCTCAGTGTAGTTTTGATCTTCATTTCCCTGCTTGCTAATGATGTTGAATATTTTTTTTCATATAATTGTTGGCCATTTGTATTTCTTCTTTTGAAAAGTGTTAACACATTTGCCCAATTATTAATCGGGTTATTTGATTTTTTTGGTGTAAAGATTTTTGAGATTTTCATATATTCTAGACAATAAACATCTGCCAGAGACTAACAAATATTTTCTCACATTCTGTAGGTCTCCAGTTTATATCCAATATTTACAACCTTTATAGGCTGCCAGGACAGGAATTTCAGAAAATAGGTCAACTGTATCCAGACATTGACCAGATCTCAGTTATGCTTGGCAATATTCAAAAGACCCAGCCCAGTCAGTTCATACAGTGTGAAATTTGTCTTATTTCTTTGTTAGTAAAAATCTCTCTATATAGCTACTAAAAACAAGAATCCTTATTCCCCAACCATACTTACACTAACCTGGTGACAACCCAGACCTTCTTAGTATAAAAGTGCTTAGTACCTATAAATAGCACAGAACCATCACAGACATTGAGAAATATTTCCATCTCCCTTCTCCCACTCCCAACTATAACATGAGAGCACAGCATTCTCTTGCATTTAAAATCATCCAAACATTATTCACATAATTGTAGTTTGTCATAAGCTACACAACATACATGGACACATATTTTTCACCTTTCTAGAGGGAAAAAAAAATTAGGACAGAATCTGTTGAAGTGGATATAATCAATTTTTTAAACAAGAAGTATCTATGTGCTATTATCATACAAAGCAAAATCATTTGTCATAAGTGGTCACCTCAGCTTACACAGCTGCGATTTTCATCACTGATTTGATATTCAGAATAATCAGAGCACACTCCACTCACATCCAATAAGAATCCAACCATGTTTTGATTATTTATAGGTCATACCCACAGGGGTATACACTTATTCCAACAACCACATTTTTATCATTAAACCGAAAAATAGTTGATATGGCTCTTTATGAATCACATCAATCTGTTGTTTAAAAAAACTAGTAGAATCATTGCTGTACCAAATACTTCCAAAAAATTGAAATTGGAAACCATTATATCAAGAGAGTAGCATTGGAAGTGGGCTTGGATGAGGGTGGGTAGGGGCTAGAAGAGGAGAAGGAAGAGAAAGTTAAGTCTCGAAGGCTGAACTTTCCTACGTCCATCTTTATCCCAAAGCCTCAGCTCTAATCTTTTACTCCTTGAAGGAGATACATTAGATTTGACTCACACAGTCAGGATCTGGATAGTCCCATAATGGCTATCTGCACTCTGCAGAGCCAGAAAACCCAGTTGATGCTCCCTCCAAGAATCTGGAAGCCTCAGAACAAGAGGAACCAATGATGCAGCCCCAGTCTGGGGCTGAAGTCCTGGAAGCCCCCTGAAAAGTCACTGGTAAGAGTCCACACTGAAAAAGTAAAGGAGTAGAAGTCCAAAGTCTTCAAGGGCTTGCAGCAACAATAGAAGCACCTGATAAAAAAAAAAAAAAGAGTTTGTATCCACTAAGGCTTTCTCCTTCTTCCAATTTTTGTTCCCTTCAGGCCCCGAGTCTGTTGGACAGAGAGTCACCTGACATTCAAGGCAGGCCTCCCTCCTCAGTTTGTCATTCCATATGCCAATCTTTTCTGGATACACCCTCACAGACACACCCAGAAGTAATCTAATCCCAAGCATTTCCCAATGCAATCAAGCAATAATCCAGATTAACCATCACACCAGATTCGTGACCTACTTCTTCTCACACTCTTGTCTGAGTTGGTCCCTTCCCATTAGCAGCTGGATTAAGGTTCTCCTTCAAACTGAAGGACTTCTTAAACTATATTACAGCTTTCTTTGGGAACCCTGTCAGAAAGAATGGTCATAGAATCATGTAGTTTTTTGTGGGATGGAGGATGCAGAATCCAACCAATAAAAGCAATATCTAAGTAAAATTAGGTTGTAAAGCAAGTTACCTTCAACCTCAGCACAAGGGCAGGATTCTGGCTTTCCTCTGCATGCAGCTTTCTTGTGTAGAAAGTCTATCATTTTGACTTCAGCAAAGTTTGTGTCAGAGCATTCATTTTGCAAGGGGAATTTCATTAATTCCTATTACTCCAAACTGTGCAAGGGGAAGCTTCCCTAATCCTACCCTCTCTTTTCTCTGTCATTGTACATTCTTACAACTCACCTTCTGTCCTTCAGAATTCATCCAAACCATCAGGTTATATTTGTTACATTTTCTCAACATTTCTCACCACATACCATGTAGTGAACTTTCTGCATTGATCAAACTCCAGCTAGAGAAAGATGTTATTGTCCCCTCCTTGCAGGTACCTTTGGTGTCTGAGTGGACTCTTTGAGCGCCTTCCTCAAGTGGGTAAATAGAGGGGTGGAAAAACTTTCAAAGGCTCCAAACATCTCTGAATCCCTCCAAACTATCTTTCCCCATATTCTTTCCTCCTTTTATGTGGATTGATGAAGCAGTGAGGACAAGGGTCTCGGGGATGGTTTGCTATCCTTTATTAAGTCCTATGTATGTGACTCTGCCACTTCCCTCTTGCTTTCCATTTTAATGCTCCCGCCAGAATTACAAAAGAGAAGGAAAACATGCCACTCAAATGTTTGGTGTACATTCAAACAAGGTGAAAAGTTATATGTAGACTTTGAAGTTTTGTTTGTTGTTTATTTTTGCAGTACTGAGGATTGAACTCAAGGACACACTACCACTGAACTATATCCCCAGCCCTTTTTTATTTTGAGACAGGTTGCTGAGGCTGGCCTCAAACTTTCTATCCTCCAGCTTAGCTCCCAAGTCACTGGGATTGTAGGCATACACCACCATATCAGCTAAAGGTTTATTTTAAATCTGGCTTTTGAATAAAAAAATCAATAAATTGAATATTAGAATTTAATTAAAAATAATCTTTTCTATAAAATTACCTTCCTGTGCAATTTAAAATAATTCAACTGATCCTTGTCCCCACTAGAAATTCCTGCCTCTATCCTCCACCCCTCAGAGTAGCTTATTCAGCATTCTGACTGATGTGAACCCAAATCCACACTTAGCTCTGTCAGGCTAAACACTGACTTGGATTGCTGACCACCCTTGACACTCTAAGAAGCCAACACAAAGCACTGAAGATTCCTCCCAGGCCACATGTTGTTGCTGCTGTTGCTGCTGCTTCTTCTTTGCTAGCCCACCATGAGGTCTTGGTTTGCCTTGTGGTAAACCCACAATTTACAACCAATAAGTTCTCAAATGTGTGAGACGTGTCAATACAGAAGACGAAATATTTCTTCTTGCAAGATCTTTCTCAAGGGAAGACATCAGTGACCAGATATTTAGTGCCTTTTTTTCAGGCTTTCAATTCCTTCATCTTCCCCAAACCTACCCAATCAAAATACTAATGTACAAAGGTTTGGTTTACTATCCAGTCTCTTGAAAGAGGGAGGAAAATAACATGTGTCCAAATATTGGATTTTGATACCAAAATTTTTGCTCATGGACTTATAAATCACATTATTTTTTGCTTTATTGTATTTCTAAGCCAGAATTAATAATGAATACATTTATTGATTCACCTAATGCTTAAATAAATGCACCAAATCCTGTTAGTTTGAGAGACCTGGAGCTAGAGGGCTTCTATTTTTGCACAATGGCAAAGACCTAGAAGCAAAACTGCTAGATTTTTTTTTACTTCAATGTTTTCTTAGGAGATTAAGTTGAAAGACCTGCTTCCATATTGTTACTGTTCTAGTCTTCAAAAATGGCACTTAACTTCTGTGCCTGCAACGAAAGCAAAAGTTGGAGGGCAATTGAGCATTCTTTTTAACCCACATTTTTCTTTAAGAGTCTAGAACTACTGAGAAAGAGTCAGTCTGGAGTTTGAAGAGTAGAGAGAGATCTGAAGACCACAGTATAGAACAAGGACTTGGGGGTTGGAAATTTTTTGTGATTAATACTCAGCACCTTTGTCACCAGAAGAGGGAAACTGGGTGGGGGGGGGATAATGAAACCATAAACTAAGAATCCTGGTGAAAGATTTATAGGTCCACACCAGCACCAAGAAGCTGGAGTTGTCTACCTGGGAATGGAGTGAATAAGCCTTTGAGAAGTCCCCAAAGGTTGTGGAAATGGGACTTTACAAGAGTGGGCATAATGACAGAATCCTTCCACCTGGCTCCAGTAAACTTTGGATTCTTGTATTATCACAGGAAAAGGGAAATACTTTCCCAAAGCATGAGTGAGGTCGAATTAGCTTATGTTCTCTCAAACTAGGACTAATCTAGATGGATGTTTAAAAACTTCAGACATTTTACATTTCCCATATCTGCTTCTTAGGTAGGAAACTCACTTTTACTTCTCAAATAAATGTAATAAGGCATTTGTGCCAAAAATAAACGCATGAAGACAAAAAGGAAGACATGGATAATCTTCCTAGGGAAACAGGAAGATGCATAAGAGAAAATAAAGGCTTTCTATCTCACACTTTCTCAAGTCTTTCCACTCTTTATAATTGTTCATATTCAATGACCATAGAAAAACTCAAAGGTATATCAGCAGGGGTGCTCTAGCTAATATGAATGGGTAAATAAATCTACATATGGACATAGTGGCTTATAATGCATTCAAGTGATCTCTTCTAAAGTGATCACCTCATTTTATTAATAGGGTAATAGATTTTTAATTATTTATTTCATGAATACATTTCACAGTGCTTTAACCTAAACAAAGGCGTACAGAGTAAATGTATTAGTTCTGATCACTGGAGCAGTCCAAGACACCTGTCCTTCCTGTGTTAGCACCAGGTTAGTCCTTACCTTATATGTTGTTGTGCATGGTTATAGGTAGACAGAAGTAGACTGATTGCTTGACTGACATATTAGACTGAAATTAAAGGAATAAATTGCACTCCTTGTTTTTTTGTATATGTGTAAATGTATGCCTATGTATATTTTTAAAATATTAAAAATAAAGGAAGAAATTTCAACAACTATTAATAGTAACTGTTTTATTACATCAATGTTTTTGCCTTCTCATATTTTATATACTCAGTATTTTTCAACATATATCAGCATTATTTTCTTCAAATCTTTCACGCTTGATTGTGCCTTTTGTCTTTCATTTTCCATCAACACATTCACAATAGACATTTATTACTTGATAATCAGACAAAAATTAAAATTTAATTTTTTTTTTACTGGAGATTGAACCCAGGGGTGCTCTACCCTCTGAGCCACATCTCTAGCCCTTGTTATATTTTATATCCCAGAGTCTCATTAAGTTGCTAAGGCTGTCTCAAACTTATAATCCCCCTACTTTAGCCTCCCAAATCCTGAGATTATAAATATGGATCACCACACACAAATAGAATATTTATTTTACCCCCAATTTGGAGAGCTGACAAAAGAGAAGAGGAGGGAGAATTTCCATTTAGCATCTGGAGGTAGTGGGGATTGTAGAAATAAGATTTCTTGCAGAATGAGCAGACAAGCTATGTAACTCAGAAAGTTCATGGTCTGTAGAGTCCACAGTCAGTTTATGTGTGGCGGGGAGCTCTTATGACCTAAGCTGTTGGGCTGACTCAGAATCCGAGCTCATTGGTACCTCAGACATTTACATGCCCTTCTCTTCACCCAGACTCTCTGATAGGCTGCTACTTTATGTCATTGAAGGATTGACTCAGTCCTTAATTTCCTTCTCCATCCATTCTAAAATAACCCCATCATCCTTACCCAGAAAATCCCACAATCTTAAATCACATTATATATTTTTTCTTTTCACTAAGTTTCCCACTAAATGGCAAGTTGCTGAGGACTAAAGCTGTATCTGAATTGTGCAATGCTATATTGGCAGTGCCTAAAACTACATTTATGTGAGGAGCATTCAACACATTTTTGGAGTTAATGATTTAAATGATTTCGTCTTCATTATACAAAGTAGGCATTTTCTGGGTACCAGTACTCCTAAATATTTAGAAAACAGTTACACCACAAAGTCAATGGATTTACTCATGATTCAATGATATGTTTCTGTAATTAATTGAATGTCTCCTGCTCTGCAAACTCAAGGTACAAACACAGCCAAATATCTTTCCTTTTGCTAATTAACCCAACTACCCTATAAGAGGAAATTTTAGTATCTTACTCTATCCCTGTTGAAGTCAAACACCATCTGATTCACAAAAGGATTTGCTATTCAACCTATATTACCTCATCTTAACAAGACTTTTTATTCATACCTTTTATTATTTCACTTAAAGGCACTTATGTGAGCTTATATTCTCATAAAAGTTTGGGAAAACTGACATGTTATTAATTGCATTTAATCTTTTGCAAACAATATTTTTTTATAAAATATTTTATACTTTCAAATGCCCTAAGTATATAGTGTTTTCATATCAACTGTGGCCCTGCTCACTTGGTTCAGTCATTTCATGGATATAAATTAATGCCCTTATTATATTAGATAAGCTAATGTATAACTTAGTTGGCTAAGCCAGTCTTATTTTCATATCAATCTACAAATAAGACTATATTTTTTCAGTACAAAAATATGTGATTATGTATTTAAAGGAATATTATAGACAACTACTGAGTACAAATCACATTTTTGAAAAATAGATTAATTTGAAACAACCTTTATGATTTTTTTAAGAGAGAGGAGAGAGAAGAGAGAGAGAGAGAATTTTTAATATTTATTTTTTAGTTTTCAGTGGACACAACATCTTTATTTTATTTTTATGTGGTGCTGAGGATCGAACACAGCGCCCCGCGCATGCCAGGCAAGCATGTTACCACTTGAGCCATATTCCCAGCCCTATGATTAAAAAAAAAAAAAAAAAAAACTAATAAGTCTGGCACCTAGCTAGAAAATTTGTATCAGATGAATAGAGGATGACATTTAAACCAAATCAGGAATGTTTGCAATTGGGATAAACGTAATTTGATTAAAAATAAGTTTGTAGCCTTTATATGACACCATACATGAAATAAATTACATGAAATGTAATTTTTAATTGGTTAACTTCATTGACTATAATATGAATTTGGTTTCATTCTAGAACACATTCAAAATTATTGAAAAGGACTAATTGTATGGCTGTTGGAAAATGTTTTTCCTTACAGCACATTACAGGGCATTGAATTAAGTATTAATGCTAGCTGAAAAGAAATGCTTACTTTTTAAAAATGGAAGATAGTTTTCCTGTGTAGTGTTTCTTAGTATTTATCCCTGATGTTTGCTTCTATAGGATTCTTCCTTAAAGTGAATACATTCTTTGACAATAGTTGATGGGAAAAAGAGAAAAATATCACTAAGGGAATATTATAATTACTGCCACTATCCATGTGTGTATACAGAGATATACATACCATACATGTGAAATCAGAATTCTAATTCAGCCCCCAAATTTCTTCCTTCTGACATAGATCAACCTTAACACAAAATTAATACATGTAAAACTAAAAAGCCCTGAGTATTTTTAGTTTCTTATCTACCAACAGAGCCCTCCCTGTAGATGCCTTGGAAGATTCCTGTGTCATCCTGTTGATGTGCATGTGTTTTGGAGAAGGTTTGCATGTATTTTGGAGAAGGTTTGCGTGTGCTCCCCAGGGTTTCACATGTTGGAGGCTTGGTTTTGGGTGTGCTGATGTTTAAGTGGTAGAAGCTGTAAGAGGTGGAGCCTTTTGGGAGGTTCATATTCCTTGGGGGTGCTGCCCTCAGAAAGGATGAACTTCCTTTCTAGGATCCCTGAGTCAGTTCCACTTCTCTCTCTGGCTTGCTTTCAGGCCATGTGGTCTCTGCCTCTTCAGCACTCTCCTGTCATTGCAATGACACTCATCATAAGGTTCTCATAACCAAGCTGATGGCAGCATGGAGCCCTTGAACTCCCAGAACGAAGCGCTGCTTTAATCACAGGCAAATTCTCAGGTAGACAAATTTTAGGAATTATGTACAAACACACACACACACACACACACACACATGCACACACATAACACACAAATTAAGGTTCTGGAAACTGACCTTTAGTGTGTATAACATGCACCAAATTTAAAGACTGATTTTTAAAAATGTACTGATCCATTTATTTTTTAAACATTTAACATTTTATAGATACATTATAATTATACATAATAGTGGGATTCATTATGCCATATATAAATATGTATACAATTTGATTAATCTCATTTCCCAATATTTTCTTTCTCTTTTCTCCTCCCTCCCCCTGATCTGCTCATCTGCTTGCTCAACTGATCTTCCTATTATTATTATTAATTGGTGCATTATAATTATACATATTATATTTATGGTTCATTGTGGTATATTTTTACATGAACATAATATAATTGGGTAGATATTTTTCCCCATGACCTAGAATATGTCACTTGACACACTGGGGTCTGGCTACCCATCCTCCCTCCCTGGGGCACTACTTCCTTTTAAACTCTTGAATCCCAAGGGTCTCATGACAATCCATTTACCTGGGCAGCTGAGCTACTCACTAACCCTCCACTGAAAGTTATCAGGGACTGCAATGAGGTCCTTCTGCTGCCTGTGGAGTGCAGCTACCTCTCTTAGTCAAAGGCCATTTGACTTTCAAGGGAAGATAGCCCAAGTTATTCCAAGAAGCATTGCTTACACATATCAGCTTGAAGTAAAAATCATTTCATCTTGAGAACTAAAAATTCAGACTTCATTGTGGGGTAGACAAAAGAACTTCACGTGTTGGTGACCATGACTGTCCCCCATTCTTTGCCAATTTAAATAATGTAAAAGTGGTAAGTACAGTGGAAGAATGAGTAAAGAATTTGGAATTAGATCCTGGCTCCCATCTCTGCTTTGGCCTTTGCCAGATACATGATCATGAACAAACAATCTCTGAGTTTCAGTGTCTTTAACTATAAGATGAAGACTAAATTACCAACTTCATAAGATTTGTGAGGATTAACTGAATTAGCATCTGCAAAGACCATAGTAAGGTACCTGGAATGGCAGTCATTGATAGAATCTTGGTGCCTTTACCTTATGTGTTATTCACCATGTGAAAATATATATATATTTAAAGAAGAATTGAGGAAGAAACACTTCTCTCAGAGAGTACAAAATATTGAGAGGCAGCCAGATGTAGGGGGAAAAAAAGTTAAGCTGTTTGGGAATTTGAGGCAGGAGGATTGCAAGTTCAATGCCAGCCTCAGCAAAAGAAAGGTGCTAAGCAACTCAGTGAGACCCTGTCTCTAAATAAAATACAAAATAGGGCTGGAGATGTGGCTTAGTGGCTCTTGAGTTCAATCTCTGGTTACACCTCTCCCCCACAAAAAAAGTTAAAGTAGAGTTGATAAAAGGCCATAAAAATATGATTAAAATACCGAGCCAGGAGTAGGGAAGGCAGCCATACAAAGGTCATTCTGTTTGGTTTAATTCAATTCAATACAGCAAGTCATCCCTGAGATCCTCCTGCCCCCTCAATACTACTGGGCATGGTAAACCATTCAGAGTAAAAACTGGGAACTCTGTCCTTTAGCAGTTGATCATTTATTTCAGAAGACAAGACTTAAGGAAACATATCAGTTTAAAAATATTTATTGAATGTCTATTTTGTGCCAAGAACCACACAGGCAGAGGGGATACACGGTTACCTCCAGAGTTATGGTCTATGGGGGAGGCTGGTAAGAAGTTAATCAATCAAAATATTAGTGCCACCAACTGATGACATGCCAAGAGGTAATAGAGAGTGAGCACTTCTGGAGGACGTACAGGGAGGGAGAGAACATCAGTCACTGTCAGGTTGCTTTCAAACTCATCCTGAGTGTCCAGGCACTCCTCTCTGTATGTGTGGAATGGGGACTGAGGTTATATAACATATACAACTTTACACTTTTCTATATTCAAGAAATCCTTCTGGATTTTATATATCCTATAATTTAACATCTTTACTATGCTTTTCTTTGAAAGTATAAGTAATGAAATGATGGACATATGTATGTGACCTGAGAATTATCATGCTCTCCAAGCTTCAAAGTGTATCCCACTTGTGCTATATGAACCATTAATTCTTATAAGCCAGATCTCCTGTGTGTGTGTAAACATGATTATTATTCTAGCTATTCTAAACTGTGCTCATACATGCTAACTGCTTTGCCATCTGGTTGAAGATCACCGATTTTGTCAGGTGTAGAATCACAAGAATTTACCAGGCTTAAGAAATATTTTAAATACCAACCCCAAAGGAGAGTCACAACTACAGATACCAGGTTGCTATTAAATATCACTAGAGATCATTGCACTGACATAAGAGTACAGATCTTGATGTAATGCCTTTAATTTTTCTAAGCAGAATATATTTTTATGGTAACATGAAAAGGCAAAGCACATAATTCTCAGCCATTAGAATTAAAAGAAACTGTCAAAATTAAAAGAAATCTCCCAACGGAGCTTAGAGCTAAGAAGTATTGTCCAATTTCATTGGCATTTTTTACTTTTGACTTTAGTGTCTTAGAGATACTTTGTTTTACATGTGTGGTGATAGAATTCAAAAGGAAAAAAATCATCTTTCATATCTTTCTTCTCTACCACACTGCCCACACCTCACTCTTACCCTGTGTCCAGATGCTCTATATTTGGGAGAAGAGAGAGTGGCAGGGAATAGAGAAGGGGACACTGTAAAGATGCAGATGTGTGCATAACTCTTGACCCTACCACTTGTGTGTATGTGACCTTGAGAATTATCATCCTCTCCAAGCTTCAACTACTTCGATAAAATGGTGAAGATGGAATGGTCCGTGCAGGATTATTTTAAGAAGGAGGTAGTAGCCACACAGTTTCTGGAAATCAGTGAAGGAAGTTGCTACCATAGAAGATTGAAATGGCTTTTACTTGAGGGCAAAGCTATTGTGTTTTGTGGGAAAAATAATCACCACAAAGACATTCTCAAATACAAAATAGCTAAGATAAAAAGTGTCCAAGAACACTTCTTTAGAGAAAAAGGAAGACCATCTCACACACACACAAAAAAACCCACTCAATCAAAAGCTAATGTGAGAAGCTGTACTCAGAGTTCAATAGCTGACTCAGAAGTCCATGATGCGGTGTCTACAGAGATCTGAGGGACAAGGGCAACGTACATACCAAGGTGCTCTTGAAACACAATGGCAACAAACAGATGTTCTTAATATGCAAGAACTCAGAGAATGTAACTCCTAAAAGCCATTTTGATACTAAAATCCAGCCAACTGAGGGATAATAAAAATAATGTGAGCAGGAGTAGGGAAGGCATTGCAGAATGGCCTGACACTGAATTCAATTAAGTGAAGGAGAATTGCATACCTCTGGGAATTTGGTCACTGAACAAACTGTAATTGTTATAAAACCTGAATTTGTAAAAATAGTAATATAATATCCAAAACTAGTGAGACAGAAAGAAGGTGAAAAAAATGGTAGTGTTAATTTCTCTATTTTTCATTGTAGATTGTTAATTGAAAGATTTAGAAAATATAATCACTGCAAATTCTTTCTACATTTTGCTTTCTTTTGTTTTTAATTTAGAAATGTATCTTACATTATTAAAGACAAATATATCTCCGGAGGTACAAAACCAAAGATCTGAATTTGTACAAGCCTTTCCAATGGATTTCCAGGTTTTGTTATTTTGTAGAATAAGAAAAATGTATAATAAAAAGTAAGCTTATCCCATTATAATCAAATTTTATCTATTTTTCTATCACCTATTCATGTACATATTTTTCTGTCCCCATTCTTATATTTGAGGTGTTGTCTAGAAAACTATTCTACCTGCTGTTAATGATTATTTCTCAGTGCTAGGAATTTTAAGTAATTTTTTTAACTGTTATACTTTTCATTGTTGTTTGAATTTTAAACAATCATAGTGTGCCATTTTCAAAAAAAAACAGTGAAATCATTTTTTTTATTTAACAATGTTTAAAAAGTGGTTTATTTATGGAATAGAACTTGGCTAGAGAATGATTATTTTCATATACAGTTGTCCCTTAGTATCTGTGGACAATTCATTCCAGGATCCCTGTAGACACCACTCAACTCCCTATGTAAAATGGCCCAGCCTTTGCATATCACCTAGGTTCATCCATATACTGTAAATCATCACTAGGTTGCTTACAGTACTGAATATAATGCAAATGCAATGCAAATAGTTGTTACATTGTATTATTTAGAGGATGATGAAAAGGATAAAAGTCTACATATGTTGGGTACAATTTTTTTTCAAATACTTTCAATTCATGGTTGGTTGAATTCATGGGTCCAAAACCCATAGATACAGAGGGCTGACTTTAACCCATCTGGTAGTATTTGGGAGACAGGTTGTGTGTGTGTGTGTGTGTGTGTGTGTGTGTGTGTGTGAGAGAGAGAGAGAGAGAGAGAGAGAGAGAGAGAGAATAGTTTTCATATAGTATACAATGACTTTCTAATTTGTCTCATGTCAAAGAAGATACAGATTGAGAAATGAAAGAAATTAAGAAAAGAAACTTATCTGTTAGGACTAGGCTGCTATTTGTTCACCTCTTGGTGAACTACTTAAATTCTACTTGCCTAACTGCTATATGGGTTCCACCGTTTCACCCAGGCAGAGGTTCAGTGGGGACTCTCGCTCACACTGTGCCATGCTTGCCCCCTACCTTGAGGTTCCTAACAAGAGTCCCACCTAGTATCCATGCATGTGCAACCTGAGCTTGGAAACATTAACTCCCTGTGGGACAAACTGTTATTAGTGGAGTATAGAAGCCAGCAGATAAATCCTCCCTTCTTTTACACCCCTGTAGATGATCCTACGACTCCATTTATCTCCTGAAAAGGAGCATTGGATTTCATGTTAAGTACTGTCATCTCCCCCGAGGCCTTGACACTAACCTCAGCCCTGTATCATCCTGTTATCCTTCACTCCCACCCTATGAGATTAAACTCTAATATGAAACAATAAGCTTAGATTTGTTCTGAGAAACTGCTCTCTGGACCAACCAGGTAGGACAGGAGCTGCTATTTTCTACATAACAATAGGGAAATCCAATTCCACTGAAAAAGGAGGCTGTGCAAATTACCGGGCATCCAGAAAATGATTTCTCTCTCTTAGGGGGTTTAGACAAAGAACTGTCTCTTTGGGAAATGAGTATTTATGTTCGTTAAGAGTGTGCGCACACATCTGAGGGAAAAGTCATGTTTTGAAGTTGGAGTCACAAAGAGACATTCTGCACCTTTCTGGAGAATACATGGAGCCACCTGCAGTGTCATGCTATCCCCATCGGCCTTGGACCACCTCGACTTCACCTTCTCTCCTCTCCACAGGACCCTGGATTCCAAAAGGCCATCCTCATTGACAACTCTGGAAGGGCCTCCTTTCCCTAACTTATACCTCCATTCAACCTGCACTCCAAAGGATTATGAAGGAGTGACTTAGACGTGGAGTTGTGTACCAAGAGGTGGCCTTGTGGACATCAGTGTGAGAATAATCCCACAGGTGAGAAGGAATATTCCAGATGTGGATGGATGGAAGGTCAGAAGACAAACATGAAGGAAAATTGCTTTTGCTAAAATTCAGTCTGAGGACTAGGATGCTATTTGTTCACATTATCTGGGATATTTATAAAGTCCATCAGTGAAGCAGCTTTTCGGTTATCAAGCAGAGTAGAGGAGAAAACAGAATAGATTTTGTTGTGAGAAAAGAAGTTTATAAAATATCATGAGCATTTATTGAGGATAGAAAGCCCCAGTAGTTTTGCCCACTAGAATCTCTACCAAAATAATGGGGCTGAGATTGTTACTAAAAGTATGGATTAGGCATTTTATTGGAAAGTTGAGAGTAGGAAAAATTTTTCAAATCATATTCAGAAGATTTGCCTATAATTTGATTTGGCAGCAGCAAAAATAAACAAACAACAACAAACCCAGAAATCTTACTTAGCTACAAGTAAATCCTAAAATGTGAGCAGTTAAATTAACAGGTATAAATCATCTTTTCAAAGAAAATCAATTTGTGTACACCTTTCTTTTTTTCACAAGGATTCCAACACAGCCACCTCACACATCTGTGAAGATTGCACATGACAGGACACACCTTAGTCTAAGTGAATGACACCCCAAGGGTTGTATGTGCACAACCCTCACACTTTATGCAGCTGCCCTGCACTTACAATTTATGTGCTTCTAAAATTTGGGACATTTGTCTTTTTATGGGAACACATTCAGTTTGAAATGTCTTTTAAAGAGTCAGTTCTTCAGAGAAACTATCCCAACAGTAATACACTCAGTTGAAGTAGATCTATCTCAGGGTTTATTTTTATAATCTCTTCCCTGACTCTAAACAACCTGAGATTCTTGACCTCTGCATTGATTTCACATCATGGAGGATGTGGCTTTAGGGAAGACTTGTCATCAGACTAGTAAACAGAACCTATTCTTCTATTCCATGTTCCTTATAGACAAATTCTAGATATAATCCATAGTTACATGTTCTCCGCTGCCTTGGATATAGTAAGTACACAGGAGTTATTAATGGAGTGAGTGATGGAAACTAAATCTGCTCTTTCTTTTGCATCTTCCCACAGCTACTGTGAAGGGATAACACCCAAAGGCAACATATGAGAGTCAACTGAAAACTTTCCTCAATAATAGAGATTCTTCTTTCAGAAATATAGCTTAAAACAGCTAAAGAACTAAATGAGGTTTCTGAAATGAAATTGAAAAGCAAGTCTGGCAAAGGAGTTGCTTCCTTCCTAATCAGGAAGCAGGTCCCCTGGGTGGGTGCTGCTTTTCAAGCCCACATGCTCTGGTTACTTGCACTGGAGAAGCTGGCATAGTGGAGAAGGTCCTAGAGAAACCCTGTGGAGACTCTCAGCCTGATTGCTGGGAGTTGCCACCAGGGGCAGAACCTAATTCTGGAGATCTGCTAGGCCTCACATACCTCCTCTCTGGGTTGTGATGGATGTCTGTTATTTAAAACTCTTGAAATGAAAGGAGAAAGTATCCAAAATGAGCATGATGAAATGGAGCATTATTCAATTAGAAAGGCGAAGCCCAATTCTGAGAGGCAGAATATAATTACAGGGTTGGAGCTTTTCCAGGAGTTGTGGATGGCACCCCAGCTGACTGTAGAAGCAATTCTCTCTGGCTGAGCCTGGGCAGATGGTATGTGTCATTCCTATCCTCACCAGCACTATGGACCCTGGTCTTGCAATGACACAGCATCCCACAGTGTTAGCTGATATTCGTGGCTCTGAACATTTATAAAGCCATATCCTCAAAACACTGAAGAATGCTGAACTCATGACACTTTTTTCCTTCTGCTGTGGGCAGGCGTCAGATTGAGTGAATATACATAAAGATATCTTGGAATCTGTAAAAAGCTATTTAAATATGGTTATTATTATTCATATTGAAAAGTTTTATCATTTTATAACTTCTCATATTCAGAATCCTCACATTGGAAGCAGGGTTATATATTCAGAAAGCATTGAAAACAAGGTTAGACTTATTATGTATAATTATTATACAATAATAATTCTCTATCATAATACAAAATACTTTGCATTATATTCAATAGGACTTTATAAGCTTTATTTATTATAAAAGTCAATGTTTAAATTTTATATGTTTCAAATTTAAGTTTGAATATTTGAAAAAAATATTGTTCCCCAAAGACTCAAGAGACAAGAGAGTAATCAAATATGAAGAAAAGAAAATGAGGTTTCAACACAGGAGTCAAGAAGGGGAATGGTGTTCACAAGATCACTTGTGATTACCATCCCAATTAGGGCTGAAAAGACTATCCTACCAAGAACTCAACAAATTGTGTAGAATTCAGGCCATGCTCCATGTGGGATGGGTGTTATCTTCTCTTTCTAACTCATCTACTTTTTTCAGTCCTGCTGGGGACCAGACTTTGACTTCAAACTTCCTGTATTTACTTAACATTTGAATACTGACTCCTTTTATTCATTTTAGCAATCATTTTCTTGAAGGTCTACATCCAGCAGATTTTCAGATTTTAGCTTCCAAAGCAATTACCTGGAGATCTTGTTAAACCAGGTTGCTGGACCACATAGTTTCCCTTTCAGCAAGTATGGAAAGAGGGAGCAGGAAATCAAAAGCGTGTTTCCAGTCCACTCCCTGGTGATACTGATGCTGCTGGTCCAGACCCACACTTTGAGAAACACTGGCCTCTCACACACTATATGCTATAGTTATATCAGCGCTCTAAAAATCCTGAAAGATTAGACCTCTCTACTCCCATTTTATTAATGAGGAAACTGAGACTCACAAAACTTGAATACATTTCTCAAAGGCACACAGCTAATGAGGATAAACTAGGATTCTTACCTCTGATTCTCTAATACCAAAGCCTAAGTTCCTTGAAATCTGACATTCTTATTCTCATCATATTCTCAAAAGTTAAGCAACTCACCCCACCCCAATTAATGTACTTAAAACTATTTGTTAAAAATGAGAGGAATCTTTACCCTTTTAATCTACAAACTTCTTAACACAAGAATCTGCCTTCACTCATGGGTGTGAAAACTGCAAGCTGCCCACCGTTTAAAACACATCTCTCTGGCACCAATGCCCCCCTCATCAGATTAGCTGTGTGACAAGCAATTAAGAAGAGCTCTACCAGTTCTCAACACCTGCAACTCATTACAGAACCAAACTGCTCAAGTCCAAGGGTTCCATTCAGAAGAATGGTATAAACAGATTATGCTGGGTTTGTCAGAGATCCCCAAGGCCAATAATCAACTTCCATTATGAGAAACAGAGATTTATGTAAAACCTATCTAATGCTGTCCATATGGTAGGCCATAGACAGGAAATTCAGCTACATTCTGTAAGAAAATAGTTTTTGCTGTAAGCCTGTGGTCTTTTGAGGATAAAAATCAACCTTTTTTTTGCACATGGAAGAAGACTCATAAAAGTTGTATTGCAATGGCTTGGGCCAAAAATCTACCTCAAAGTTCTAGGAAATGCTTTAAATTATTCATAACCAAAGAGAATCTTTATAATCCATAGCTACACATACTACATTAATCTGGCTGGCCATTTAAGTTATATCTGTTCTTAGGAATGTTGGTATCCCCTGCCATCCTTAGCTGACTTTTAGAAACTGCTAGCTTTAGTCACTCTCAGAGCAAGTAAATCTCAAATCAGGTATTTAAGAAACTCCAGAGCCCTGTGTCGAGATTCAGCAACAAATTTTGATTAGAAGAAATTATCCAGTGACATAAACATCAAGTGTTTGAGGGAGGGTGGTGTCTAGTGCCACACACATGCTTTTGAATGGTGTAGTGTGTGTGTGGATTAGGTGTGGAGTTCAGCATGCCTTTATCTCCATCAATCAAAACTGAGTCAGGTGAGTCCCCAAATAAATATCAAGCTTATGATTACAAAGGAGATGCCCAAGGGCAAAGAGACGGGAAAAAAATAAAAAAGACATCTACTTATAAACACCTTCAGTACCCAAAGAGGAGTTGATTTGGCTCCCAATCTTGCTGAGAGGGCACCTAAGTAAAGAAGCTCAAGAGATTCCTTGCCTTTTGATTGATAGAGGATTGCTCACCCTCAATTATACCTAGAGAAGCTCAGAAATGAAAAGGACCCTCACTGTTCTTAATGGAGGATAATACTCAAAGGAAAGACCTCAGCCTGCCAGTTTATCTAGCACCTGCCTAATGGGAACAACAACAACAAAATATCCATCTAAGCCTAACACCTGCCTTCACCCATGCCAATTACCAGATGAGCTGCTAAGATGCAGGGGCAACTCACACCTACTAAAAGGCTGCTAAGTCTAGGGACATTAGATAAATGAATAGACACAAAGAAAAAAAGGAATTATAGAAATGTCAAAGAAATTCTATCTTGAGATTAACACCAGTACAAACCATCAGAATAAGTTGCAGACTAAACCAATATGTCCTGCCAAACACTAATGCTGTAGCCTCTATCTGGCCCAGTTGATGACTTATGCAGCTCATATCACCCAAGTTGAGCAGTATATTCTCTTTGTCCAAGAAAGGACAGTGCTAGAATAAAACTTTGAAGTTATAATGAAACCACCCTTAGGTGACCAATTGTGTTCTATTCCAGACTCTAAATATTCTAAGGATACCAAGTTATAGTTAGGATTAAGAAGCTCTGGTACAGTATTTAACAGTAGGGTCACTGCAGATGATAACTAGGTACTCTATATCTCAGAAGGCCAGAAAAGGATATTGGATATGTTTACCATGAATAAATGGTAGGTGTCTGAGGAGATGGATATGTTTAACCTAACTTAAATATTGCCCAATGTATATTTATATTGAAACATCACATGGTACCATATGAATATGTACAATTTTTAAGTTTTTATGTAATCTGTTAAAATATAAACTAATTAACTTAATTAAAAGTAATATCTTACTTCAGAGGAGGATGCAGAGAGATTCGGAATAATGAGGTACCCTTAAAAGTGTGAAATTTCTCTCATTGTTTAGAAATTAGGTTGAAATCAGATATTCTGTGTTTGAGTGTCCAAAAAATTAAATCTTCTAGATGCATGAAAGAAGACAAAGGAAAGAAAATGTGCCCAGGGATCTAGAGGCTGAGGACAGGACCAGGAGTAGCAAAGCCAGATCAGGTGCAATTACACAAACCATCTGCACTCTAAAGGCCAGTCTCCCCATCCTGGTTGCTCCTAGAAGTAATGCTCCAATTACAGCCTTTTCACTGATCAGGCATAGCCTGGCTAAGTCAGGATCTGGGCAACACTCTGGCCACAGTGGTCTTCTTCTAGAAAGTAAGCAAGACCCAGTAGTTATTCCACAGCATTGGCGAGGACAGGAGAAGGCACACAGTAGATTTCAAATTTTTACTTGTTGAATGAATTCCGTCCAAATCATGCAGTATAAGCAAAGGCACCAAGCAGATGCCCAGTGGTTATTTGTTGAGTGAGTGGTGGTATTTGACAGTCTGTATGATTTTAAGTAGATTGTGGACAGTGGGGAATAAGGAGTTGAGGTTAATAAGGTTAATAATTCATGGGAACCATTGATCAAATGTTTAGACGTTACCCCAAAGGCAGACGGAAGCCTCTAGATGATATTAAGATGAGGCAGGACACAATTCTATTTATAGTGTAGAGAACACAGTCTGATTACTAAAAGGAGTGACTCCAGGGGCAGGGAGAAGTGCTGAAAACTATTTTTTTTTTTTGCAATGTTCTAGCTGGGACTTGAAAAAAGTAAGAATGAGTGTTCGGTGATGGTATTGTGACTGATTATTATAGTAACCTTGAGTTCTTAAGAGACTCAGTTTTCTGAACAATCCAGTTTCTTCCTCAGCAAAGGCTTGAGTGATGAGGGCACAATCCCTAACACTTACCCTGGTGCTACAGGCTTTGATTTACATGTGCCTCCTTGATCAGATTTATTGGAAATGAAGTGGGCATTTGCCGGTTACTCTTCTGAAAACTGGGGTAAGAGGGAAGATGATGGCCAAAAATTGCCAGTGTTTTGACCTGTTGAGTCCTTGACAAACCTTTGCTGACTGCCTTTCCCTACCTCACCACACTCCAATAAGACAAAGGACTCATAAAGCCTCAGTTGCTAAATTGGGATGAGCTTTATTTGTTAGCATATGCCATAACCCCAACAGAACTGGGGCTCAACCAACCACAAAGGGAAACAAAGCGATACAATTGCACATGCCACATTTTCACCCCACAACACTGCTGTTTTAGTGAAAGTCTGAGTTCATGAGAATATAAATTTTTCCAACCGATATATCTGCTCAGAGTTTTATAAAAATAAGTTATTTTACATTATTTCTTCTCTACTTTTTCTCTCTAGTCTTTACCCTCAGATAGCTCACAACCTTTCTCTACAAGGATAAGAGTTTGTGCTGTCTTCAGACACTAGTTTGTGGTATTCTTATAATAGCAATAGGTAGCAAATTTATCAAATCTCCAGTTTAATGTCAAACACCATTTAACCCCCTTGTTTTTCTAAACTAAAATGAGAATATATATTGAGCAAATTATCATGAAACCTTTTAATATTTATTATTTTATTTTTTTAAAGAGAGAGAGAGAGAGAGAATTTTAATATTTATTTTTTAGTTTTCAGCGGACACAACATCTTTGTTTGTAGGTGGTGCTGAGGATCGAACCCGGGCCGCATGCATGCCAGGTGAGCGTGCTACCTCTTGAGCCACATCCCCAGCCCAAACCTTTTAATATTTAACGTTATCCTACATTGTGATAGGAAGTATTCCTAGCCAATGAGAAAGAACATGCTTATAATGGTTTAGATGAAGTGTCCCTCAAAAGCTCATGTACGAGACAATGCAAGACAGTTTAGAGGTGAATGTTTGTATTATGAGAGCATTAACCTAACTAGTTCCCTAATCCACTGGTATGGATTAACAAAGTGGTAAGTGTAGGAGGTAGGGTATGGCTAGAGGAAGGTCACTTGGGGCATGGTTTGGGGCTTTGTATTTGACTTCTATTGAACAGAGCTCTCTGCTTCCCAATTGTCATGTCCTCAGCTATATTCCCCCTCCACCCTTTCCACCATGATGTTCTGCTTAATTTTGGGCCCAGAACAATGGAGTCAGCCATCTTTGAACTGAGACCTCTGAAACTGAGCACCAGATAAACTTTTCCTCTCTGAAATTGTTCTTATCCGAGCTTTTGGTCATAGCAGTGAAAAAGCCGACTATACCCTTTCATGATCTAGGAGGATTAGTCAGCTGTACCATTCATTCTACAACAATGAACATTAGCAAATCACAGTGTCTCTACTTTCAGCCAAAGTTGAGCTTTACTTTCTATCTTTGGTTGGAATATTGCCCTGTGTGTTGTTCACTGAGATTTCTCTTTTTAACATTTAGTTTAAATAAATACAGAAAAATGTTGACCCCAATGCTGTCAAGGATTGAAAAATGATGGCACTGAGCCCACGTACACACATATGCACACAAGGAAAATTGTCCTGCTTGAGACTCTTAAGGAATTGCTTTCCAGGAAATATTCTAGAGCACAGACACTAAAGAGTAGCAGGCAGAAGGGGTGAGCTGATGCACAGGCATGAGAAAATCTATCAAAAATGTACTCATGATCTAGAAGGATTAATTATCCTTCTAGTAGATAGAAGGAAACAGGTCAAAGGCCCATCATTAGTTTAGGGGTAAAATGAGAACAACAAGACAAGATCATTCTCATAAATTCCATAAGGATCATGCTATTAGAATTCATATAACTGAGGCACAGAGGATACCACTTCCTTGAGGATACCACACCCTCAAGGCCCAGTAGGAAATGTATGAGGAACCAGCAGCAATGCGTAAGAAGTGATATGGTAAGAAACAGGAACAGGATACTGCAAGAGTAGAGGTGGGTCAGCCATTCTGGGAGGTGAGAGAGGCTTCCAGAAGATGGAAAGGGGCCAGCTGAGTCTTGAAGGGAAGTAGGATTTGTGAGGCAGAGAAATAGGAGGAACAGAATAAGCAAAATGGTGGAGATAAGACCATTTGATACTGAGAGCATGCTAACTTGTACCGTTATTTCCATTTTTAACTTCATCACAAATCTAACCAAGTGTTAGTTACAAAATCCATGTCTTATGCCTCTTTAAGACCCTAATACTTGTAGCATGTCTCCGAAGGGAAGAAACTGGAAAATGATTAGCTGATCCCGTGACTTGTTTTTTCACGATCTGACTCTGCCTTTGCCTTGGTTGCTGTGATTACCAGGTCCCACTTTCCACCTGTTTATGCCTCAGCCATACCATAGGGTCCTGGCAGTTCCAGAAAAAAATGTCTTATTCCTTTATATTTTTGTCTTTGCCCTTGTTATTTCCTCTCTGGGGAGCTCCCATTCCTTGTCCTTCCTCCCTTATCTGCTTAGTGAGCCAGTGATGCTCCTTTAAAACTGAGGTCAGACCTGATCAGAGTTGCCCCTTTCCCAAAGAGAATGAGAATTAAAGTCCCTACTGTGTTTCCATTGTTCTCTTATCACCCCACTTGGTTTTACCTGTTACTGCTTTTCATCCATTTCCATCCACATGTGCCTCCTGCCTCTGACCAGAAGGGGGCTTCTTCAGTTCAAGGACTGTGTCTTACTCACTGTTGTAACCCCCAATTCCTAACATAGTCCTTATATTCTAATTGTTAATTAGTATTTGCTTGCATTATATTTTTAATTTTATTTCTATTTATTTTTAATTATGCTTTTCTTGTTATTAACTGTTATCCAATAAATGTATCTGGATGATTTACTATAACTGAAGCATTTGCCTAGGACCCAGTGAACAAGATAGGTAAGACTAGAGCTTAGATGTTAAAGACAAAATAAAAGCAGAAGTAAACGGTCATTACAAATAACATGATTTCAGATAGTCAAGCATACAATGAAGGGCAAAATAGGATACTATGAAGTATGATTATTAAACTGTATTATTGAATTCAAGACAAATTTCAAGACAAATAGCCACATATGGTTTGTTACAGAATTTCAAAAACTTAAAACTCCAATTTTGTATAATCAACCCTTATTCATGCCGCTATACAACTTGAATTATTCAAATTCCACAAAGAAACTAAAAAGGACAACAATTTGAAGCTAGAAAGATCACAAGTCATTCATCCTTGTCTATCTTCTTGGCTCTAGTAAGAAAATAAAAATGAAAAGACACATATGATACCAAAACATAAAATACACAAATCAAATAGGTAATCGAAAAAAGAAAAGCTCAGGCATTAGTGGGTGAATAGCATAGTCATCAGCAGGTCTGTATCTAGTGGGAAAACCTAAATAACACTTAAGAAATTACTTTGGAAAAGATCTTGATTTAATAATGTCAAAGGAAATCTAGCCCTACTTCAAATGTTCTTCTCAGGCAGGTTAATAGATTGGTAGAAAACAAACTAAAGCATTGTATGGAAACAGGAAGACTCACTAGGAGCCTCTATTTTTCAATAGAGACATTATTTATGCCTACAAGAGTCAGGTACTGAACAGGTAGCTCTGCCTCCAATACAGCCAAAAACGTCTTCTATGTTGGTCTTATACAGGATGCACCCTGGTTTGCTTTTAGTGAAGTAAGGAATAGATCAGGAGTCAGCTCTTTTTAACCTTCTGTCACTTAACAAGCAATGTGATCGCAGATGAGTCATTTCACTTGCAACTATGTGGGTCCGTATCTTCTTCTGCAAATGGTGACCAGATAACCTTTTCCAATATAAGTGTCTGTGATTCTAAGTCATTAAGAAGTTGGTTTAATTTACATATGCATGGGTTCCCAGGTTACTCAGTGCTATCAAACAAACTGTCATGGACCCATATTATCATCTCATTTGTGAACAATACAAAATCTTATCAATGTCTCCTTTTCCTTTATATTTTTTAAATTTTTATTGTTGGTTGTTCAAAACATTACATAGTTCTTGATATATCATATTTCACACTTTGATTCAAGTGGGTTATGAACTCCCATTTTTACCCCAAATACAGATTGCAGAATCACATCAGTTACACATCCATTGATTTACATATTGCCATACTAGTGTCTGTTGTATTCTGCTGCCTTTCCTATCCTCTACTATCCCCCCTCCCCTCCCCTCCCCTCTTCTCTCTCTACCCCCTCTACTGTCATTCATTTCTCCCCCTTGTATTATTTTTCCCTTTCCCCTCATTTCCTCTTGTATGTAATTTTGTATAACCCTGAGGGTCTCCTTCCATTTCCATGCAATTTCCCTTCTCTCTCCCTTTCCATTCTCACCTCTCATCCCTGTTTAATGTTAATCTTGTTCTCATGCTCTTCGTCCCTACTCTGTTCTTAGTTACTCTCCTTATATCAAAGAAGACATTTGGCATTTGTTTTTTAGGGATTGGCTAGCTTCACTTAGCATAATCTGCTCTAATGCCATCCATTTCCCTG
>NW_026000021.1:5247428-5299996 GCF_001458135.2 Marmota marmota marmota
GGTCGGTCGCAGGTCTGCCTACTTTGCAGGCGCAGGCGGCGGCTCTGCTCTGCCCCTCCTCCAATTGGTGTGACGTGTCTACCACACCCGCGGACCCCTGGGACTGTTCTGCCGGTCGGTCGGTCGCAGGTCTGCCTACCTTGCAGGCGCAGGTGGCGGCTCTGCTCTGTCCCCACTGCAATTGGGGTGACGTGTGTACCATGCCGGCAGGCCGCTGGGCCTGTTCCGGGCGTGGGCGGCGGCTCTGCTCTGCCCCTCTGTCCTTTTCCTTTAATGAGAAAAAAAGCATACCTTTGGTTTTAGTCAGCTTTTTTTGCTGCTGTGACTAAAAGACCCAATCAGAACAATTATAGGGCAGGAAAAGTATATTAGAGGGCTCTTGGTTTCAGAGGTCTTAGTCCCTAGAAGGCCGGATCCATTTCTTGGGACTTGAGGGTGGCATCATGATAGAAGAGTGTGACAAAGGTAAGCAACTCACAAAAAGATCAGGAAGCAGAGAGAGAGAGCCTTCACTCACCAGATACAGAATATACACCCTATAGTCACGCCCCCAATTAACCACTTCCTCCAGCTACACCCCACCTGACTATAGTTACTAGTCAGTTAATCCCATCAGGGTGTGTATTCAGTAATTAGGTGAAGAGTATGACCCAATCATTTTTCCTCCAAACCTTCTTGCATTGTCTCACACGTGAGCTTTTGAAGGATACCACAACCAAACCATAACACTTTGACTTTGCACAATAGTCCAGGACCATAAAAATGACTGTGAAAGCTGATACTAAGCAAACTTTAAAAATTACAATTGTCCTTTGACCTTTAAGATTTTGGTCAAAATATTATTATTTAGCTATAAATGAATAGCAGTATGAAAAAACACTAATATTTATTTGGGTAACAAATTTAAAACATTAGAGACAGTGAGAAAGCATTTTATTTATTTCTAAAATAGGGTTAAGAAGGCTGGGGTGTAGCTTGTGGGTAGAGAAGTTTCCTGTATGAGTGAGCCACTGGAGTCAATCACCACAATAATAATAACAACAACAAAATTTTAAAAGTATTAAGAGAATTGAACAATACTTCCCTTCACATTGTGTAACTTACAACTGCAATATCTTTTCTTACATACCTATTCTTATTCTTTTTAATCCTTTTTTTCAGCACTGAAATTATTATAGATAATCTACTTTCCAATTCAATCTCCGTTTCTCCCTACATCTTCATTTCCACCCATAAATTAAGAAGTGTTCTTAAGCATATCTTATAAAAATAAAAGTAGCAGAGAAATACTAGATCACAAAAAAGAGGAACCATAATAATAGGAAACCATAATAATAGGAAAACTATCCTTAACTTCTTAGATCCTCAAAGACTCTGAAACTTCTTTCTGATGTTTTAAAGGTCTATGTTTATTTTCCAATTTTATTTAAATTAAATGAACTCTTTTCAGAAAAAAAATGAAAGATGTTGCTATGTTACAAATAAAATAAACATGTACTACTTCACCTACTCTGTCTGGTCAATAGGTACATGTGGATAGGTCAGGAGAACCCAATATTATTTATAACATTGTTATATTCACCAAACATCAAAATCCAATTTATGAATGAGCTTTCAAAAAACAACTTGTCAGAAAACAGTGTCTCTAAAATAATAATAGCAAGAAAACATATACAAACAAAACACAGCAACTTAACAACAAAAAAGTTTTTTGTATACACATCTTCCTCTGAGACACAAGCAGACTACATTCGTTTTTGCTGTTTCTTTGAATTTTAATATTCTTGTTTTTCTATCTTAGTTTTCTCTCTCCCTCCCTCTTTCCCTCCCTCCCTCTCTCATTGTGATTCCACATAAGAAGACAACCTGTATGCTCTTTTTTTGCACCTACAACACTCTTGGTCAAAGTTAGGGAACATATTTCATACAGAAACAGGGTCCCTAGGAAGTGTTGGAATGCTTGTGGATCACCTTAAATTTGTATTAAATGAATACTACTTTAGTACATAATTTTATGGAAAAGCATTTTGAAAGAATGTCTTTTCAGGGGCCGGGGTTGTGGCTCAGCAGTAGAGCACTGGCCTCGCACAGGCAAGACCCTGGGTTCGATCCTCAGCACCACATAAAAATAAATAAATTAAATAAAAGTATTGTGTCCAACTATAACTAAAAAATGAATATTTAAGAAAGAAAGAATGTCTTTTCAAATTGCACATTTTTTGGTAGCTAAAATGTGGACCTGAGTGACAGTGATTTCTGAATGCCAGATATTGGAAGTGACTTTTTCAATTTGCTCATAGAGACAGATTCAAGAATTCAGGCATCAAGTCCTCTAGACCTTCAACATTCTGAATGACTGAGTTCCTAGACAACCTCCAAATGATTCCAGTCTACCCAGATGAAGATGAAGGAAGGGCATTACAAACTTTCACCAATGAAAAGAAATCCAGGAGAGGAAAATAGCCTGAGATTCACACAGGATGCTGAGTCTGGGAAGAAAGATGAGAGAAGAAATGCTGTCATGTAGAGTAAAAATTGGAATGGTGCTGGCTAGGAAAAGATAAGAGAAAATAAGATATATTAAAGCTGAAGAGGATACTAATTGGTAGAAATGGTTTTCCAATCCAGAGTTAAGACAAAAAGATCCATGCCCATCCCATTGACCTAGAATGACAAGCCAGGACTCTACCAGAACATTAAAGCATTATAGAACAAGCAGAGTCAAAATCCAATATAGGAGTTATATAGCTATTGTATTCTCTGCTTTGTGTTTTTTCTATATTTTTATTGGTGCATTATAATTGTACATAATGGTGGGATTTGTTGTTACATAGTCATACATGAGCACAATAAAACAATGTAATTTGGCCAATATCATTCCTAATATTTCCCCTTTACCTCCCCTCCTCCCTCCCACTACTCCCTTTCCCTTAACACTACTGATCTCCCTTTTATTTTCATGAGATTCTCAATGTTTTCTACTTTAAATTTATCTGTCAGCCTAAGACTACTCTGAGAGTCCAGGGTGTGATCCTATCAAAAGATGCCTGAGGTCACTAGGTAAAAACCACCATGACCAAGAAAGAGACAGAAATTAGAAATCCCCCTATCATTGCAGAAAGATAGATAGGTGCTTTGTGCTACTTTAGGTCACTGTGTCTGGTCCCATGTGATCACTTTCCCCACACCCCATCCTTCAGTCATGCTCAGGCTGGGCTGGAGCCAGGCCAACTACTAAGATAAAAATAATACTGAATCCAAGTCAACTTCCAAAGAGCCAGCTAAATTCTTCTCTAAGTCTACTTATCTCCTTTTCTAAGATTGCTAGTATGCTCACAAAAGGTTCCAAATTTGCACTTTATTTCCTCCTGAATTATTCATCACCTTTTTCTAGTGTGGCTGGACTGTACCACATTAGAATTATATCTTGTATTCTTTCTCTTTATTTTCCAATTCCTCCAGGGAAAGGTGTTTCTCTTTAGTCTCTGAGTGTACCTGTCAAAGAGCAGCCTACAGTGATAAGAATAATCGTTTAATATGCTCTTCTAGAGAGTCTGCAATTCCCCAGAAAATAAAATCCTACATCATAAGAAGCAATAGAGGACACAAGGAAATTAGTTTGAACCAAGGCCTAAAGCAAGGAGAGAAAAATGCCTTTACTAACTTTTGTTTTCATTCTTTATTTAATATTCATTACCAGATGTTAGTTCAGGGCACTCATCTCCCATCTGGCAGTCAGTATGTGAATTCAGGGCATCTGATTCAGTTAGAACATCCACACTCTTCTTTGTTACTTGTTAAACTGGTCCTGTTTCTGCACTTGGTGATGTGCTCAGAGCATCAATCACATTTATAACATGCTAAAAATATTGTCAGTTTTTCCACTCAACCCCCTTATATATACATGCAGGTGTGCATGTATGGATATGCATATATGGATATGGCATCTGTATTTACAATGTGCATTTCTGTCTCTGATACACACACAAACCTGCACATGTGGTTCAATAGCACCATTTTCCCTTTGCATGTGTTTAACATTCATAGTATGTCTAATAGTGTATTGTATTTAATTAAGGAAGTATAAAAGAAGTATAAGTGGTACTTGTATACATGGAGTTTACAACCTAAAGGAGAAAGCAAGTGATATTTAACTGTGTGACACAATAAAACATGCCTTCAAATATTTATTTGTGGTAAATGTGTCTTTGTCTTGACAGATTCACCTGATAAATTTGGAGAGAAGATACAGCAAGGAGATGTCACTTGGTCTATCCAGCTAAAAGAAAAGTGCGTTAGGGAACATGTTTCCCATAAGATCAATTTAGCCAAGAGAGTTAGAAAAATACCAAATCAACTTCTTGGCCCTTGTTCCACAGTGCTTTTACAAAGAATGTCACAGGCTTAAGGTTTGAAAGCACTAAGCTGCCCCTCACCCCAAAAGCAATACAGCTACCAATTTGCAGCTCCTAAATTAATACTGTTTTCCAATTTGTATTATACAAAGATCTGATGTGGATGATTGTATCTTCCTTCTCATTCCACTCAGGCAATTAAGTTTATAGAAAAGTGCAGTTTACTACACTTGACTTGTAAATGGTATCTGAGGTCACTGGGAGCCTGAAAGTCACTGGGAGCCTTCACATGCTATGCTCCAACGTCAGTCCAACTTACCTCTCAGCAGTTCTTTAACATCCACAGTCTGGAAGCTGAAGATACTAAGGCAAATCTATGGAGGTCAAAACACTTATATCTTAATTCAAGTCGACTCTCAACTATATGCTTTATGTTTTGAAGGTCTGTTTCAAGGTTAGTGATCTTCGTTCCCCAAAATGTGCATCTCTATGCTTAGCCAGTGAATATTTATTGAATTATTTTCACTGCCAACTATTTTTAACATTTATCTAAAGTGCAACTGGGTGCTTTTTTAAAAAAAAATTAATAATGCAATCAAATGACACACAAATGACTTTTGGATGATCTGTGCTAATGCTCCAAAAAAAGTGTATATCAGAGAGGTTGTCTACTTATGAATACTTCACTTCCTACTATAAATGAAGAAATAGGTAGGAGTATTCCATTATCCCAAAGAGACACAAGTTCTTTGGTGAACAGAAAGTAATGACTGCTAGATTGTAAGTCAATAATTACCAAACTTGGCCACTCATTAAAATCATCTGAATAACCTTTTAACTATGCCTTAGCTATATCAACAGGAATTTTTATTTAATTGGTCTGAGGTGGGGTTCAGCTGAGCATCTGTCCAAAGTTCTGCAAGTGATTCCAATGTACATGCAAGGTTGGTGACTACTATTCTAAGAGGACATTTCTGAAAGATCATTTTCTTTCTCAGTACCCCCCTCAAACACTTCACAGGTGTTCTGGCAAAAGCCCTTCCATCCCTGTAGTATGAAAAGAGTAAGTTGTAGAATTGCACTCCTCCTAGGACAAAAAAAAAGTTTCCCTTTCCTAAAGTACTGTAATAATCTTTCTTACATTTTAGACATCCAATCTCTGAAAGTGCCACAGGGCTTGCAAAACTTAACCACCACTCTAAGAGAAGCAATGCATTTCTTATGCAAGTGAGGTAACCTAAATAACAATTATTAGCCACAATTGTGACAACTGCTGTAAATAATGCACTCCCTTTTATCTTGGTCTTTCAAAGAGATCTTCAGGGGGAAAAAAAAAAAGAAGAAAACTGCATCCATGATTTTGCATTACTTAGCAACTAGCAATCCATGGCCTGGAACTCCAAACTAGTGTCTTTTGGGGTCTCTGTTAACTTTGTTCTAAACTTTACACAGCTAATTAGAAGTGTTCAAAGGCTCTCATTTTAAACCACTTAGTTGATGAGAAATGCATGCTTAATGCGCATCCTCAAAGACAATTTAATGAATCCAGAAGGAAAGCAAAGCAAATTGATTATTATGCAATGACTTGCAAGAACTCCTTGTGACCAGCTTGTAAATAGCAGAGCACAGAGGTAACCAGGACATGAATGTTGTCAGCTCAGATTATTAATGAGGACACCAATTGTGCTAATGATCAAGCAGCATTTTAAAAAATTAAATCTTTAGGGGCTGAAAGAAAATATTCCAAGTTAATGTTATTCAAATACTACTTTGAAAAATTTTGCTTAACCCCCATGAGCTATTTAAACAGCTTGGATAGGGAAAAGGGGAAAGAGTTAAGAGCTATTGGGTTTCCTTGGCTGAGAAGACTTGAAAGGTATTCTTCCCCTAAGAATTCTATGGCCTCCATATCCAAGGTGATTATACTAATCAGTGGTGTTTGAGCTGAGTTTCGTCTATATCAATGTAGCAGGGTGTTTCATATTGTTTAACTTGTGTTAGGAAAATGAAGGGGAAACAAAGTAAGCATCATCTTGATAACTTCTTAGGAAGGTAACCTATCACACTAGTTTAATAACCTCAAGATTGTTGGGCTAAGATTCTTAATATGTCTTCTTTCTCCCTTCATGGGTTCAGAAGAGAAGTGCAAGTCACCTAAACCTCGAGGAGAAAGACTTTGCTTAAAGCAAAATTTATCTTAACTCTTCCCAGCCTGTACACATCTTTCTCCCCTTTGATGCTTCAAGCATGTGCAAGTGGACACGCACATTTACATTTACATTTAGAATATACAGGGAGAGGTCTAATCATTTATATTCAAGAAAGGAACTCTTCTTTTAAATAAAAGTACCAACTCCTCTCTTTGTGGGACAACCAGACTAGTCATCAAACTCAGGATCCTGTCCAGTAATGGTCTCACTCACACACACATACAGTCTCTGTCATCCACATTGACTTTGATAAGGAGAGCTTGTTAAAATGGATCCCTAAGTCTCACCCCACCCCCGCCCCAGTCTCTGGTTTAGTAGGTACAGGGAGAGGTCTAAATCATTTACATTTTTAACAAGCTTCCAGTAATACCGATTCTACTGGTCCAGAGACTACACTTTGAGGATGACTGTCTTGGATATTCATTTATTGTTGACAAACACATGGAAAATTGTGAATATTGTCTGAACACACCCTGTGTCTTTAGATAGCACGCCCAGCCCCCTCTTCACATGCCCAACCTCAATAAGAAAAGACCACTGACCCTGTACCTCATGCATAGCCTCCATCCTAAGTCACTTACTTGGCTCATCTTGCACCCCACATCTAGGCATGTCCCTAATTTTCTGACACCTGGTACTTAGCACTGAGACAGATCCAAGGATTGAATTCTGGGCCCTTGTGTCTTTTATGTTAGCACAGGCCTTTGGGGTGTGTATATACACACAAATTCATACATACACACACACCTACACACACACACATAGAAAATGATATACCCTTTATAGCACATATAAAAAGCAGAGTGTCAGCATAGGGAAAGATAAAAAAATTATAAAGATAGAATTACAAATTATAAAGATAACAGATTAAGTTATTTAATGTATGCATATGACATTTTTAATTCTTTCCAGAATAAAATCTACTTTTTAAAAAATTCACATTTATCTTTTTATAGATTTTAAAAGGCTCTCCTCTCCCATGGCACTGATCCTCTTTCCTCAGGACTATCTGGTTACTAGATTATATCCCAATTTGACTTTTGACTCACTTGCTCCTCTCCTCATACAGCCCCCTTTGGCACTCTTTTATTGAGATCTAAGAGGAAGCAGTGTAATATTCTTATGGCTGGTCCTTTCAAGAAAGAAAGTCTTCTTTTCAATAAAAGTACCAACTCCTCTCTTTGTGGGATAACCAGACTAGTCATCAAACTCAGGATCCTGTCCTGTAATGGTCTCAGCATGCTCCAGGCACTTCCCAGCTGCCCTCGCCTGCAGGAGAGCCCAACAAGGGGTTTCAGCAGGCACTGGTCTGAGAATAAAGTGACCTACTGCCTTGTTGTACCTGAGCCTGGACACTTTTACACTCACTCACTTTATTTGGATCACTCATTCAACGGTCCTTGGCCATCAATTTAATATGGCCCAGTCCAGGTCTCAGATACAATTATGCCTTAAATGGTCATAACTTTGGAAGTGAAGATCTCAGTGGGAGATGGACTTCCACATTGAAGGAGGAGCCTGGACTGCTGCTATTTACCTGTGGGCCATCATGAATGGACAGAGGAACTTGGGAGGTAAAATGAAAATATTGTGCAAATAACAGCAGTGATAAAGAGAAGCACCATAGTCCTATTTTTTTTTAAATTCCCACCCATTTTAGACTAAGAATTGTAGACATTTCCCTTGAATAGACAGAACTTTCCATAGCCCCACAAGTCAAAGTTCCCATATTTCTCTCTATCATGGTGTAGGCTCCTGCTGTCTTCCTTCTGGATTTTTTCAATTGCCCCCTGTTGAACGTCCTAGTCCTTGGTGTCCTCTGTCCTCCACCTCTTCCCCCTTACCCATCCTTTGTGCTACCTACAGAATGATCATTTGGAAATGAGACCTCTGCTTGGGGGCTTCATGCATACAAACACTTTTGAACAAAAGCTAAGCCCCCTGGTATTTTACACACTGCCCATCTCAACCTGGATGTATCTTGGCTTCCCAGTCCTAGGTTCTTCTATTATCACTCTTCTGGAAAATCCCTCAGTTACACCAGATCTTCAGCTTCCTCTCACATCACTCTCCCTGCTGTCTGAACCAGGCTGTTAGGCCTTGGTTATGAACTGAATGCTTGTGCGTCTCCAAAATTCCTATGTTGAGGCCCTACTCACCAAGAGGATAATGCTTGGAGATGGCACCTTTGGAGGTAATTAGGGTTAGATGAGGATGAGTGCAGGGTCCTCATAATGGGATTAGTGCCCTTATAGAACAAACACCAGAGAATTTTCTAGCTCTCTCTTGCTCACCCTTGTGCAAGTGCACTAAACAAAGACTGACATCTGCAAACCTTCACTAGGACCACACTGGCATACTGATCTCATAGATCCACGCTTCCAAACTGCGAGAAAATAAATTTCTGTTAAGTCACCCAGAGTTTGTCATTTTGTCATTGCAGCCTGAGCACAATAATATACCTTTTAATGTCTCCAGTGCAAAATGGCATTCGCACGTGGGGCTTTACTTTGTTCACATATGCAATTTCACTGGCCAGAACACAGCTTTCTTTAACTTCTCACCTGGTTAGCTCCAAACTGCTATTCATGTTTCAATTGGATCTCAATTATCAATTCTCGCTCGCTTTATAAAAGCCCAGATACAGAGAGAAGAAAACAAAATGGATTATGGAAATTAGGATAAATCTGCTTTTGGCTGGAGTTCTTCAACCTTCTCTGTTTGTTAGCACATAAGCAAATGTGTTAGCAGATGTGCCTAATTAAAACAAGCTTCCTGGTTAAGTATATTTCCCTTACCCAGGGATGAGTTGTATACCTGCCCTCCTATAGTACCTTTGCTGCTCATTGTGGAGGGCTTTATCAGATAATGCTAAATAGTTCACAAATTTGAATGCATCCCCTTAATGCATAAATCCTTGAGATTTAGGGATCATGGTAAAAACAATAAAGGAATAACAAGTTTAGTTATAAAGGATTGAGAGGTCTCAAATGCCAGACTGAGGACATATTAGATTAGTGGGCAAAATTCTGTCAAGTTTAACAGTGTTAAAAGCAGCTAGTTGTTCTAAAGGTGTGCAAGCTCACAAGTATATCCTAGGACACTAAAAGAATATTCAAAACTTATCATAAGGCAAATATTAGTGAACTTTAAGAAATATGGAATAATGAGAATTGGCACTTGCCCATAGATGGGTAATTGTAATTCAGTATTCATAATTGAGAAATGTCACTATAGGTGTTGGGGGGACAGTTTAATGTGACAGCTGATGATTCCTGCCAAATTTCTGCCAGAGAAAAACAACTATCACTGGGCACCAGCACTTGCTCATGAAGAGCAAGCTATTCTGGACTAGCCTAATTTACCTTTTAGGAAAAGTTAATAAATCAAGAAAATATCATATATCTAAAACTAATGGTTTGCACATTGACATTTTTACTTGCTTCTGATATCCTCAGGCCTGAGTTAGTAAAGCTTTTTTCCGCAAACTCTAATACAGCCTTTGGTAATTAACATTGGTAGTGTAAAAAGCTCAACAACAATAATTTGCTCCTGATAAATATGTGCCATATTAACTCACTGTCACTTGATATTTACATAATTACTTTATAATTACTTATAATTCACTATAAGCATCTATTTACAAAATGAATTCATTGGCATCATATGCTGTCTTGCATTCGAGTCTTAAATGCTTTGGGATTCTTCCATCTAAAACCACATTTTTATGTGCATAAAATATTCCAACAAGTTATGATATAAAATAACAATATTTCTTGAAGATATTACAGAATTAAGACTATAAATGTGTGTTTAGTATAAAGGTCCTTATTCAAGCCAGCGATTAATGATGTTTGTCTTCTGTTATGGCCTTCTCCTTCCTGCTTAATTCCCTCCTGTTTTAATTAGTTTTTTTTTTTTTTTTGCTACTGTGACTAAAGGATCTAACCAGAACAACTATAGAGGAGAAAAAGTTCATTTCAGGGCTCACAATTTCAGAGGTCTTAGTCCATACAAGGCTGGCTCCATTCCTCAAGGCTCAAGGTGAGGCTGAACATCATGGTGGAGTGTGTTGCAGAGGGAAGCAGCTCACATCATGGTGACCAAGAAGAAGAGAGAGAGAGACTCCCACCCCCCATACAAAATATATACCCATAGCCACACCCCCCCAATTAACCACTTTCTCCAGCCACACTCTATCTGCCTCTAGTTCCCACTCATTAATCCCATCAGGGATTAATTTTTCTGATCGGGTTAAGAATGTCACAAATCCAATCTTTTCTCCTCTGAACTTTCTTGCATTGTCTCACATATGAGCTTTTGGGGGATACCTCATATCCAAACCATAACCCCTCCTTTCTTTCTCAGCTGGCACTAACCTCATGCTACCAAGCATCTTCATGAAGCCTCCAGCCTCTTCCAATCCCAGTTATCTAAGTCAGACCATAGGAAAGATTCTCAAGATGATTATTTAAACCCAAAGATCCCAGAATTTTCCCAGGTTCTTTCAATATAGTTTCAACCTTTAAATATCTTGAAGACTAATTTGGAATGTATCACCTATTATTTCACCTATTTTACCCTTTTTTCACTTTATAAAACTTTTAATAGCTACAGGCACTTTATTTTAAAAAATAACATCTTTGTTTGCATAAAGTAAGCAATGTGGTCAGACTATATTATGTAGGGATGAAAAAGATTAATTTTGTCTAGAGTGGGTGCAGGGGAGATGATAGAGTGACAAATGTGGAGGAGAGAGCAAGGGAGGATTCACAGTACAGATGTGGCATCTCAGCCTTATCGCTAATGCCCCGGGAGGGGGAAACGAGGTTATTGCCCTTGTGTCAGCATTTCAAAGCTCCAGGACAGAATTTTTCAAATTATGACATTTTCCCCTGACTCCTGAAGTCCATTCACAGAAAATCATATAGGCAGCAAAATATTAACCTGAACATAATCAAGGCAATGCTGCTACTCTGGCCACACCTGAGCTGCTGATTACTAAGAAAGCCAGAGCTCCTAGCATGTAAAGCAGAAATTATCAACAATAATAAAAATAGGGGAAAAAAGTTGCAAGTAAATAATAAAAATTTGCATATAATTTACATATTTAATATACCATTTATTGCATAATACAAATGAATGGTAATGACTATGAAAGCCTATTATATACCACATATTTTATGTACATTCCTGAATATCATAATATACCCATTTTAAAATAAGGAAGGGGATACTCATAGATCTTACCCACCATCATGGGGCTGTGAAACAGAGAAGCTAGATTTTAAACATTTCATTCAAATTTTTGACTTGTTTCTTCACATCATGAAGCTTTGCTTTCTCTTAAAATATTTTTCAAGATCCTTCTGTTGGAAGTGTAGTTAGTTACTCTGTCCTTAAAGAAAGCTCTCTCTCTGTAGGGCTGTGCTTAACTGGAAGTGCTTCATCCTAACCCAAAGCAATGGCCATCTATAATCATGATTCTGTGGAGGGCAATACAACCACTCTTAATACAGCAATTTGTTTTGTTGCAGGCTATTTTGTCCAAATCATTAGTTTCTGTGGAATAGTCTTATGCCTGTTGATTTACAAATTCACCTGCCCTGCATTATAGACATTTGATAAAAATCTAGGAGAGCTACTAAACAAAGTTTCTACCTCTCACTATAATATACTCAGGATCACTTCCAGAAACCTGAATGTCAGGTTTAAGTTAAAAATGATGTCTCAAGGACTTCTGTTCAAAACATTTCTCTGTTCTGCGTCAATAGTTTTCAGGAATTATCAGTGATTTCTCCTAAGGCAGCACTTAAACATTGTGCTACAATTACATATGTACTCCATTGTCTTCCCATAAAAAATTTAGCCCCATTATGCAGAGATGGAGATATGCTTATCTTTGTAATTCCAAAAGGCCTCACAATGTGTGGCCCTCAGCAGATACAGTCAATGTGTGTGCAATGAAAATGAGTGGATGAATTGATTCATTCAGGCCCTGGGTTTTGAGTGAGCACCTGCAGTGTGCCATACAACGAATCTAACAGTGAGAACGATGAACAAAATGACCATGTGAGCCCCTGTCCATTAAGGTCCTACACTGAAATAAACAGATAAATAAATGTGCTATAAATCTTTAGATAATAATAATGGCCTTTAATAATAGAACACTTACTATATTCCAGAGACTTTTGTAATTGCTTAAAATTCATAAGTTCATTTAGTCTCAGAGAGTGGTTACTATTATTACAATCACTTTAAAAATATGAAAAACTAGGAAGGGAGAAATTATGGAACTTGATTGGAGTTTTGAAAGATATTTAGTGATTGAACTGACATATTTTTATGGGCAATTTTTTTTTCTGAGTGACATGGCAAGTCATTTAAGGATATAAATAGGAGAGAAACACAATCTCATTTATATTATTAAAAGTAACTCTGCTCCTGTAGAAAGAATAGCAATGGTGAGGAAGGAGCTATGCCATCAAAGAAAGCTGAGAAAGCCTTGGCAAAATTTGCAGTGGAGATCGCCATGATTTGGACTAAGGTGTTAGGAGTGGGTGTGGTGTAAGTGATAAAATTTCAGATATATCTGAGAGATGAAGCAAAGGGATTTGCTGATGGGTTTAGAAGCAGTATGTTTAAATCAAAACTGACTCACTGGTTTAGGGCTAAGCAACTCTAGAATTGTGTCATTGTTTTCAGAGACAGGGAATTCAAGAGAAGAAACAAAATTGGAATAAATTCAGAGTTCTGTTTTAAACATCTGAATTTGAGATAAAAACAATAAATGTTCAAATAAATGTGTTTCATGGAAAAAAATATATTTGGGGATCAGTGAAGGTCTGCCTATAATTAGAAATTTGGAAGCTTTTAACATATGAATCGTATTCAAAACCCTGGAATTATACGCAATTCCCTGGGAAGCAGAGGCAGATGGAAAAGTGGTCTGTGGGCTTAGGGCTGAACCCTGGAATCAGAAATAGAAGGTGGAAACTGGTGTAGAAATGGGTAAAGTCAGCCTATTGTGGCATGAAAAATTTTAGTAGGGAATTTTAGTAGTAGGAATTTTAGTCACAAAATACTCATGAGAGAAAAAATTGGGGGAAGAAAATAGCTTGATATCTTTGATAACCCTTCTCTAAAAATAACTAAAAGCAAAAGATACAATACAATGGGATGGGACTGTAGCTCAGTGGCATAGCACTTGCCTAGCATGCATAAGGCACTGGGTTCAATCCTCAGCACCACATAAATATAAATAAATAAAATAAAGGCATTCTGCCCGTCTATAATTACAAAAAAAAAAATTAAAAATACAATGCAAAACCACAAACTAGAACTATAAATATATATGCATAGTTGAATATTTATATATGTATACTTTAAAGTGTTGACTTCAGATATTATCTTTAAAAAAAAAGACTAAAACCTAAGAAAAAAAGAACCAAGAGAGGGAAATGGAATCATGAAATTGTTTTGTCCTGAGCATTCTTATCAAACATGGTGATTCTGAACCCTAGTTTTTGTCATGCAGAACAAAGCCTCAGCCCTGCCTATGAAATTATTCCCAGTGGAATAATCCAATCTCAATAAAACTGGGATCCCAAAGAGCCCTACTATGATAGAAGTTTCATTCTGAAGCAACTTCTCCAAAATATCCACTTCCGTTTTCAAGAAAGATCAACTCTAAAGAAAAAATAAATCCCCAAAGAGAACACCATAAACCAACTTTGTTACTAAGTATAGCTCAATTCCCATTAATGGTGTAATGGCAGTTTTGCCTAACTAAGAAGACAACTGAATAAAGGAAAAGCATGTTAGGACTAATTATCCAGAATTGAACACAAAAGACAGAAACCATGATAAAACATTCTAAGGGACACAAATAACAGAATGAAAACTTTTTTCTCAAAGAACAAAATTTTCAAATTAAGGCAGAGAAATAGTTGAAGAAACAAGAGTCGGAATGTTTAGAATTGATGAAAAATAACTCTCCACAACTCCAAGAAATTCAATGATGCTCAATAAGTATAAATAAAATTTAAATTTAAACACATTTCATAAAAATGTAGATTGAGATGAAGAGAGAAAAGTGTGTGTGGGTGGGGGGCGGGGAGAGAGAGAGAGAGAGAGAGTGAGGCTAGAAAAAAATGGCACTATTCACCAAGAAGTGGCATCCATGTTCATAAGTACCTCAAGAACCACAATGGTAGACAGTATACAAATATCCTAAAAGAAAAACTACAAATTAAGATTATTATATCCAAAACTATTACTCAAAAAGAAGGCAAATTTATTTTTTAAAAAACAAAAGGTAAAGTAAAATTTGTGTCTGAGGCTAACTAAAGGAACATGTAAAGAAGCACAGACATCAGGCAGAAGAAATGATCACAGATTATCAATTTGAAATATAAGGAAAAAAGACCAAAGAAGTGATAATAATGTAAATAAATCAAATAGGAGATTATTGTCATAAAATAATGACAAAATTTTATGATGTTAAAAGCAGAATTAAAATATACAACAATGACAAAAAATAATCAAGCATCTTTGGAAAATAGCCTATTAAATCCTATTCACGAGATCTGTTCCTCCCAATATGAGAAGGCAGGACATCTAGAAAATTCTAGAGGACAAGACAACTGGAAGGGAAGGAACATGGGAAAACAAACAAACTGAAAAGTATCACAGAAAGGCCTCCTAAAGCTATCTGGTCTAATACCTTCATTGTGCAGCTTGGGAATGGAGGATCAGAAAGGGCTGGGCAGGTGGGAGAAGCAGCTTCCTAATGTGCACTGGCATGAGGTTCCAAGTGGAGCCTGGTGCTCTCCTTCCACATCTCCACACCTTCACAACTAGACCCAGAGTCAGCAGAATGGAAGTTAGAACTTAAACAATATTGATCCGACTGAACACATCATTTATTTTCAAAATTTCAGAGAACTAAAACCCAAGAGCAATACTTTCATTTAAGCTCTTTTGTTCTTCTGGCTTTCAGTTCTCATTTGCACAATCAGTGTAAATTCCGGATATAGCTGTAGCTCAAGGAATGCATCCTTAGTCTACATCTCCTGAGTGTCAAACAAGATACTCGGTCCTACAGGGAGAGAGTTATAAGAGAAATGATTTGATTTTTTAAGCACTTCTTCCTTCTGCTCTTTCCCTCCCTTAAAACTGCCTCAATTTCCCTAAACCATACCATATTGGTGCCACCAGCAGCTCTAATACACTTACTACAAAAACCAAACTTGTTCCTTTTCCAAGGCCCGCTTTCTAATTATTGTGGGATATTAAACATTAAGCAAGCTGTATCTGAGGAAGCAGCTCCTTTAACTATAGAAGCAAAACTACATTGAGGATTTTCTTAACCTTTAAAACATGTCAAGGGCATAAATCAAAATATACAAAATTGCCTCCAGGAGAAAAGAGCACTTCTTTAACACAAATGTCTTTGCAATTCTGTAGCTAAGAGGTCATTTTCTTCAGAAATGTTCAGAATGGGTATATTTCCTGTAAAGTGTTTTACAAAAAAAAAAAAGAAAAAGAAAGGATATAAAAAAAAAAACAACACTACATTTCATGCTGAGTGGCTGACAATTCAAGGTCTGAGAAAAACAAAATAAAATGGAACCAAGGAAAGGTTATTTGAGAAATTCCCAGCAAGAGTTGCTGAACTCTTATAAAAATAAAAGTAGCAATGTACTCCCAGCAGCATTTGGAACATTAAACACTGCCTTGCACTTACAAACTCGTTAGGTTTTCTTTGTCATCCTCGGAAATCTTTGGCAGTTGTTACTACGGCTTCTCTGATGCTCCTGAAGATGGTCTGGGCACACTGGATAAGCTTACGTTTAGCTTGAATAATTCCTGTTCCCAAGCGATTTCTTTTAAATCATCAAAAGACACAGCTGAAAACAGAGATAACTCTAGGTGATCTCATACAGATATTTCCTTGTGTTGAGCACAATTTCCTTGTATGTAAGGGAAAAGTTTTCATCAGGACATGCTCTTAGCTAATAGAGGACCCCACAGTAGGCCTGGGGAAGCTGAAGTTGTGTGACTCTATTCTTGTTTTCTTTCTTACTTTCTTGTTTTCTATTACTTTTGTTACTGGGAGTTAAATCCTAAACCTCTCTATCATTGAGATACATCCCCAGTCCTTTTTATTTTTATTTTTTTTATTTTGAAACAGGTGTCATCAGTTGCTGAGGGGTTGGCTAAGTTGCTGAGACTAGCCTCAGATTTTCAGGCCTCCTGCCTCAGCCTCCCAAGTCAGATGTGTGTCAGGGCACCTGACTGTGACAGTTTTCATCATCACCATTTAAGATACACACACACACACACACACACACACATTCAAATAGCATAGTAAATTCCTGTTTTTGAGACACAATATAGTTGTATTTTCTTTTTTCCTCATTCAAAAAAAAATGGTACACAAAAAGTTCTTCTCTCTTAACATCCAAGAATTCTTGAATAGATTTTGCTACAATTTTATTTTAAGGCATGAAGAAGCAAACAAAAAGCAATAGCTTTAAAGAAAAAAAAATAACCATTTAAACTAAAATAATAGAAAATGAGTGATGGAAAATAACATATATGAGTATACTTTTTCTGCAATAAAATACTCTAAAAAGGCAAATGATAATTTCCCAAGAGCAGAGTTATAAAGTTACCATCTTATCCTGAACAGCTTTGGGATTTGGTGTGGAGCAGAGACCTTCTGCCTTAATAAAGGACAATTGAGGTCAAATATGTATCAATTGCAGTTACCTCAGAACACAGAAAGTGGTATATCAGCCTCATTAGCTCATAGAGGAGAGTAGTGAAAGTCATTCTGTAAAACAAGACAACCCAAATGTAAGATAAAAGTGATTAAAAGCAGCAAGCCAAACACTCAAATATGGTACTACTATCAATATTACCTCCACCTCTTGACGGTGATATGCAGTAACTCAAGACTATCCCCTCAGACGAGTACTTCAGTGGCTTTGGACCCTTGCACAAGAATTTTTAGGTAATGGAGTCAGGATTTTATTGGAATTCATTCTCACGTGAGAAAAAATATTGATATAATATTATCATGTTTCTGTCTAGTGTTCCACTCCCAGAGTTAATCCTACTTCAAACTGCTGTTAGTAGAAGTCTGGAAACGGTAAGATTAAGCATATACCCAAGTAAGTCTAAAACCTAAGAGAGTGAAAAGATGAATAACTGTAGCAAATCCTTCCCTTTGAATATGTAGGTAACGGAAATAATGGATATCAGACATTAAATTAAGCCCCACGACAGGATGAATGTGTTTTCACTCCATTATGCTCCAGAACATGCAGCCCTCAAATATCAATAGCTTACAACAGCAAAAGTTTATCTCCTGCTCAGGTTACATGTCAGATGAGACTTGACTGCAGCTCTGCTCAGGCCTTCTTCATTTCAAGACTCGGGCTTAAGGAGCTGTCTCCATCCGGAATATGCTATTCATGCAGCAGCAGGGAAAAAAAAAAAAAAAAAAAACACATCAATTTGCTGGTTCTTAAAGGACATCATATGACTCAGACTCCTCCAAAGGAACAGAATAGGTAGTCCTCTCACAGGAAGAGAAGTAGGCAATTAATAAATATATACAGTCTATGACAGATTATTCTCTGAGTTATACTTATATATTTCCCCTTGTCACCAAATTTAATTCATTGTCCCCTGGGAAAAAATAGAATCATAAAAGTCTTATAATATTATCATATAAGATGCAAATACTGGGACTCTTGAAGTTATCTATAGTTTCTTCAAGATATGGCTCCTCCTCTTGATCTGGAAACCTATAACTAAGCGGCAAAAGAAAACAAAAACAGTTACATGCTCCTCACACACCCAGCAGATGACACTAAGAAAGGAGCTAATAATTAAATTTAAAAATCTTATACAGGAAAGATAATCAAGGTCACCTAGAATCACAAGTCCATAGCAATTCTGAAATCATGCTGGACCCTAGGCCTGGAAAATGACCCTTGAATGGGACACAGCTGAAGTTCTTGGCTCTATGTCTGTGAGAGCCAATTAATTTTCCATTATCCTTCTACATTTCATATGAATGGAATATTGGGCCCCTCTTAAGACATTGGAGAGCTTCCTTCTGCTCTCTCTAATTGTAGAGTCTGAAGACCTGATGATGATATTAAGTTTTGAACAGTCACAGACTTCTTCAATGTAAACTCAGGATTCCTTTGGTCCCATACCACTCTCAAAATACAAATTACCTTTTTTATCTTTTTTATTACATTCAACCCCAAGTTTAAAAAGCCAGCACCCATATTTCTTTTCTGAGCAACCTTATTCTGTACCCTCCCACCCCCGCCGATTCAACTTCAGATATCTTGAGTTTATCCAACTTCCAAGACAGACTCTCTCTCTCCTCTCTTTTCCATTTCATCCTAATGAAAGTATTTACTAGGCATCACAGCAATAAACAGAGACCTGGCCTTTGTTGCTCACATTCATTTTCAGTATAATGTTTTACTAATGTAAGATGGGAAGCAGTTTGATATTTTAACACTAATAATGAACCATGTGAAACCATTGCCAATAGTTGATCATTTTTGACCTTCAAAACTACAACGACAGGCCAACTGCACAACACTGACCGACCATGCAGCAGGTTCCCCATCTACCAATGCAGCCACCCATCACAGAGCCATCTGCTGCTGCTGCCTCATCTCCCATGGTGGCCTCCTCCATCTTGGGACACCACACCACTGCCATAGCCACCTTGACATTGTAGCCTCCATTTTGGGACACCAAACAGGACCTGGAGGCAGCCACCTGCTACAGCACCACCCACAAACATGGCCACCCACCATCACCACAAGACCTGCGTCGCTGTCCCATTTCTGAAAGCTGTTGCCTCCATTTCTTGGGACACCTCCACCACCATCTTGGGTTACCTCTTCTACCAAAATGACCATCTTGATTTGGGACAGTCTCCATCTTGGGACACTAGCCAAGTCCTGGAAGCCCAACATCAAGGTACCTACAGGTTTGCCGCCACTTCTGCCACCATCTAGGGGAGAGGCTGCTTTCATCTAGGGATACCAGCCAGGGTCTGGAAGCCCAAAATCAACATGCCTGCAGGCTTGGTAACTACTGAGGTCTCCTACTAGGTATGCTAATATCCATCATGTTGCTGCAGAGACAAGAGAGAGCCTTCCACAGGGTTGGTACATCGAAAGAGGGTGTGAGGGAATCTTGCTCTCTGCTTGCCCAACCAACCAGTGTGGCACACACTGAGTTTCCAGGGCCAACTCTACTTGCTGGCACTAGCTGTGACCCGACACAACCCAGGACCCCAACTCCCTCCCCAATCCAGCATCAACCAATCCCCTGGTTTGGCAATAAACAGGGCTCTCTGTTCCACAATCCTTAGTCCCCAGTCCCTCCCTAGCCACAAACTCAGCTCAGCACTTGCAACTACGTGGCTGGCCCACAGATCTCAAAGCCTAATCCTGATCTGCCCAATACAGAACAGCTCTCCATGACAGGTGCACAGGTCCCAGAACTCAGCCCTCAGGACCTCTGGAGAGAGAGGTGCCTGATTGGGAAGTTGAAAGGGTGGGTACAGGAGAGATTGAATTCAGAGACTAAATCAGAGACCAGGAATTGTGGTGTCTACAATTGACTAAAGGGTAAAAGATCAGGCTCCTACATCACAGGAGTGGACTCCAAAGGAGATTCCTAGGGTGCACTCTTCCAACAAAGACTCACTTTCACAAGGGTGGAAATAGCAGCAAATTCTAGATAACCCACCTATTAGATAAAAAGGGAAACAGAAACTATTGAACTCCAATAGAAACAATTGTTCAATTTTCCTTTGTGGTTTTTTTTTTTCTTTTCTTTTCCTGCTATCACGTCCCCACCATTTTTGAAACCAAGTTCTTTTCATGCATCAGGCTATTGAGGACTGAGATGTCTGAATAGTATATTATGGTTTTATTGTGTATTTTTTTATTTTTACATTTTGTTCTTATCCTTATTTTTCTTTTTTTCTTATTTTATTTTCTTGTTATTTTTATTTCATTTTTCCTTTTTTTTCTTTCTTTTTTTTTACCCTTTCTATATATTTTCCTCTCACTTATCAGTTTCCCTGGATTCTTCTGCTCTCTTTTCTCCTGCTCACAGCCAACTTCTTTTTATTCCTCTTTCACTCTTTCTATGATCTAATACTTCTATCTTCTCCCTCTACCTCATAAATGTCACCTCCTACACCACCCCTGTTCTCTCTTTGTCTACCATTAGAAATTGTAAACCCTTTGCAAACCTATTGTTTATACTGTAGAAAACAACTGAATACATCAAAACTGAAAACATCTTAATGCCGCAGTCCGGCTGCAGCAAAGTAACCGGGGGGTGAGGAGCAACTTGTGTAGATTGATATAGCAGGAGTGGGAGCCATTTATTGTGGGACAACAGAGGTATTTATACATTCCACACAGCTTATCTTAATTAACATAAACTAGATACAGCAGTCAACCAATAAGGAATCTCCACACTTAATGGCTCGCTGGCGTTACTTCACAAACCACTTCCTCTGGCAAAATGCCAGGTGCCATCCAGACTTGTTTACAGACTCTAACATCTTAATAGGAATTATTTGATTTAAAGCTGCATATTATTTGTATTGGGTACTGTTAAAATTTATCTTCCCTTTAAGTTAAAGTATTAGAAACCTATAGGAGCACAATAAATCTATAGGGTAGAAACTAATACCTTGGATCGGCACTGCTAGAGGGGAAGACACATAAACAACAATAAAAAACAAGGGAAGAAAGTTCTCCAAACAAACCAAGATGCTATAATAATAAAGTCCATTAACAACAGAGTAGAAAAGAATGTCAGTTAATGAGTTTAGAATGTAAATAATTAAGCTGATCTGTGAAGTAAAGGATGATATGAGAGAACAAATACATATATAAAAAGATCACTTCAATAAACAGATTAAAAAAAACAAACAGAAATTCTAGAAAAAAAAACTAAAGAGAAATCCTTGAAATGAAGGAAACAATAAACCAAATTAAAAATTCAATAGAAAGTATTACCAACAGACTAGATTACCTGGAAGACAGAACCTCGGGCAACAAAGATGAAATATATAATCTTGAAAATAACTTTGAGTGAAGATGGTAAGAAACCATGAACAGAACTTCCAAGAATTATGGGATAACATGAAAAGACTAAATTTAAGATTTATTGGAATAGAGGAAGGCACAGAAATACAAACCAAAGGAATGCACAATCTTTTCAATGAAACAATATCAGAAAAATTTCCTAAATCTAAGGAATAAAATAGAAAATCAAATACAAGAGACTTACAGGACTCCAAATGTAAAATTACAATAGACCCACACCAAGGCACAGTATAACGAAAATGCCTAGTATGCAGAATAAGGATAGAATTTTAAAGGCTGGTGGAGAAAATTATCAGGTTACATATATGAGAAAACCAATTCAGATATCAGCACATTTCTCAACCCAGACCTCAAAGGTAGGAGGTCCTGGAACAACATATACCAAGTTCTGAATGAAAATGGTTGCCAACCAAGAATTTTTATATCCAGAAAAATTAAGTTTCATATTTGATAATGAAAGGAAAACCTTCCATGATAAACAAAATTTAAAAGAACTTACAACTAGAAAGCTTGCACTACAGAACATTATCAGCCAAATATTTCATTAGGAGAAAAATTTTAAAAATGAAGATCAACAAAGGGAGGAACTGCACTAAAGGAAAAACAATCAAAGAAGAAACCAAGTCAAGTTAAAAACCAAAAATAAAACAAAATGACCAGTAATATAAATCATTTCTCAATAATAACCCTGAATGTAAATGGCCTAAACTCATCAATCAAAAGTCATAGACTGGCAGATTAGATTTTTAAAAAGACCCAACAATATCCTGTCTTCAAGAGACTCATAGGAAAAGACATCCACTGACTGAGGGTGAAAGGGTGGGAAAAATCATATCACTGGAATGGACCACATAAACAATCAGGGGTTTCCATCCTCATATCAGATAAAGCAGACTTCAAACCAAAGTTAGTCAGAAGGGGTAAAGGACATTTCATATGCTTAAGGGAATCACATATCAACATGACACAACAATCATAAATATTTATGCCCCAAACAATGAAGCATCTATATATATCAAACAAACTTTTCTCAATTTCAAGAATCAAATAGACCAAAACACAAAAATACTGGGTTACATTAACACACCTCTCTCACCACTGGATAGATCTTCAAAACAAAAACTAAACAAAGAAACTATAGAACTAAATAATAAAATCAATAATTAATACTTAACAGATATACAAAATATTTCATCCATCATTCAGCAAATACACTTTTTTCTCAGCAGCACACTTATACTCAAAATAAAATAGAAAATATCAAAGACATCAAACTGAATAAGAGGGACACACACAATTTAAACAGATAAATTTTAAGCAACAAATATAAGATGCCATCAAAAGTCTACCAACAAAGAAAATCCCAGGCCCAGATAGATTCTCAGCCAAGTTCTAAAAGACCTTCAAAGAAGAACTAACACCAATATTCCTCAAATTATTCCATGACATATAAAAGAGGGAACCCATCAATACTCATTCTATGAGGCTAGTATCACTCTGATACCAAAACAGACAAAGACACATCAAGGAAAGAAAACTTCAGATCAGTATCCCAGATTAACATAGATTAAAAAGTCCTCAATAAAATTCTGGCAAATTGCATATAAAAACATATTAAAAAGATGATGCACCATGATCAAGTAGGATTCATCCCAGGGATGCAATGGAAATCAATAAATGTAATTCATGGACTGGGGTTATGGCTCAATGGTAGAGCACTCACCTAACATGTGTAAGGTGCTGGGTTCAAGCCTCTGCAACACATAAAAATAAATAAATAAATAAATAAATGGAATTCATCACATCAATAGACTTAAAGACGATAATCATGTGATCATCTCAATAGATGCAGGAAAAGCATTTGACAAAATACAGCACTCCTTCATGTCGAAACACTAGAAGAACTAGGGATAATAGGAACATACCTCAATATTGTATAAGCTACCTACATTAAGTCCAAGGTCAACATCATTGTAAATGGAGAAAAATTAAGAATTCCCACTAAAAACTGCAGCAAGATAGTGATGCCCTCTTTCACAACTTCTATTCAACATAGTCCTTGAAACTCTAGCCAGAACAATTAGAAAGACAAAAGAAATTTAGGAGATACCAATAGGAAAATAACTCAAACCATCACTATTTGCTGATGACATGATTCTATATTTAGAGGATCCAAAAAATTCTAGCAGAAAACTTCTAGAACTAATAAATAAATTCAGTAAAGTAGCAAGATATAAAATCAACACCCATAAATTAAATGCATTCTTATACATCAAGGATGAATCCTCTAAAAGAGAAATTAGGAAAATTGCCCCATTCACATTAACCTCAAACAAACAAACAAACAAACAAAAAAACTTGGGAATCTCACTAACAAAAGAGGTTAAAGATATCTACAATAAAAACTACAGAACACTAAAGAAAGAAATTGAAGAAGATCTTAGAAGATGGGAAGATCTCCTGCATTTTTGGATAAGTAGAATGAATAATGTTGAAATGGTTATACTAACAAAAGTGTTATACAGATTTAATACATTTCCTATTAAAACCCCAATGTCATTCTTCACAGAACTAGAAAAAGCAATCATGAAACTCATTTGGAAAAATAAGAGACCTAGAATAGCCAAAGCAATTCTTAGCAAGAAGAGTGAAGCAGGTGGTATCACGATATCAGACCTTAAACTATACTAAAGAGCCATATTCAAAATGGCATGATATTGGCACCAAAATGGATATTTGGACCAATGGTACAGAATAGAAGACACAGAGACAAACCCACATGAATACAATTATCTCATTAGACAAAAGACCTGAAAACATACTCAACAGATGATGTTGGGAAAATTGGAAATCTACGCATAACAAAATGACCCCTCTCTCTCACTCTGAACAAAACTCAACTCAAAGTAGATCAAGGACCTAGGAATTAGATCAGACACCTTGCACCTAGTAGAATAAAAAGTAGGCCCAAATCTATACCATGTCAGCTTAGGATATGACTTACTTAACACAACTCTTAAAGTACAAGAAATAAATTCAAGAACAATAAATGGGATGGATTCGAACTAAAAAATTTCTTCTCAGCAAAGGAAACAATCAATAACATGAAGTGAGAGCCTAAAGAATTGGAGAAAATCTTTACCACACTCCCACCAGAGCACTAACCTCCAAGATATATAAAGAATGCAAAAAACTTAACACCAAAAAAAATAATAATAATAACCCAGTCAATACAATAAATGGGTTAAGGAACTGAACTAAGATTTCATCTCACTCCAGTTAGAACGGCAGTTATTGAGAATACAAACAATAATAAGAGTTGGCTAGGATATGAGGGAAAAGTTACACTCAAACATTGCATGTAGGACTGCAAATTGGAGAAACCACAGTGGAAAGCAGTATGGAGATTCCTTAGAAAACTTGGAATGGAACCATCATTTGACCCAGTTATCCTACTCCTCAGTTTATACCCAAAGGACTTAAAATCAGCATATACAGTGATGCAGTCAAATCAATGTTTATAGCAGCTCAATTCACAATAGCTAAACTATGGAATCAACCTAGATTCCCTTCAACAGATGAATGGATAAAGAAACTATGGTATATATACACAATAGAATATTACTCAGGCTTAAAGAAGAATGAAATTATGGCATTTTCAGGTAAATGGATAGAATTGGAGAATATCATGCTAAGGAAAATTAGCCAATCCCCAAAAGCCAAAGGCCGAATATTTTCTCTGATATGTGGATGCTGATCCATAATGAGATGCGGGGCTAGGGAAGAATGGAGAAACTTTGGATTGGGCAGAAGGAATTGAGGGGAGAGAGGTGATGTGGGTGTGGGAAGGATGGTGGAATGAGGTGGACACTATTACCCTATATTCAAATATGATTGCATGAACAGTATGACTCTGCATCATGTACAGCCAGAGAAATGAAAAGTCGTGCTCCATTTGTATACAATGAGTGGAAATACATTCTTTTGTTGTGTATAACTAATTAGAACAAAAAAAATTAAAAACTACAAACACATATAGTTTTACTTAATATTGAAGTAATTTCTCCCTTATGTTTGAGAACTTGGACCGTTCTTCCTATAATAATGCTTTACAATTTGTTAAAAGTATTACACATGTTCTGGTAATTTGTGTGACCTTTGGGTGATGCCCATGTGAAGGACTATATAATACATAATTAAGTACAATATTGATGTACATCTCTTAAAACTAGAGGAAGTCCATGTTATATGCAGTCACATGTCTTTGTCCCTGTGAAGGGGGTTCTTTATTGTGTTTTATTACTAAAATCAGGACTGAAACTAGAGATTCTTGTTTGTTTGTATTGATTTTCCTAGCATTTGCTAGAACTGCTTTGTTACTAGACATAGTTAAGTCTAGATCACTCACTCCCCATCCCCAGAGTTCACTCACTCGCTATAAACCCAGGAAAAATATAACGCCTATCCCTTACTTTAACTACAAAATTAATCCCATATTGGTTCATTCTTTGGAAAATACTCAAACCATTTGCTGCAAACCTGGGGAAAGTATAAGTCTATTCACGTAGGAACAGATATCAGTGTAGATCATCTTTTAATCATTATGAGAGACTCAGGGAAAAGCAGGAGGTATGAAACTGCACTAGCTCACCATCCGTATAACAAATCATAACAAATTATAAATGAAGGAGCCCTGTAGTGGGAATTATCACAATTGGTTTTAAAATTTTGTTCCTGTCAATTTTTAAGTTTGGTGCTCTTCTGCCTTTAACCTCATTCTAATGTTGGCCCCGTCTAATCAAAAAAATCAAGTGGTAAGCTAAAAGGTTCTGCAGGCCACACTACTGTGCTATAATATAATTGTCATTTTTGTTGTTTTTATGTTTACTACTTATATACATCAAATATGATTTTCTACTTACATAAAATATAGCATTTCTATTAGAATATGTTTATTCAAGTTAAAAAGAAAAGTCAAATTAAAGAAGAATATTAATAAAATAACAATTCATATGGTACAGAAATTAATGAAGTTCAAGAAACTTTGCTTAGACTATATCTCAAAATTAGTGGTTCTCGGAATAGGAAGTTTGCCTCCTAGGATACTGTTTCAAATTTTGTGCAAACATTTTAGTTAAAATATTATAGGAATTTAGTAAACAGGAACCATGAGTACTAGAAATCCTACAATCTATGCATATTACTACTCTATAAGAATGTTCATGAGAAAGTCATATAGGTGAATCCTGTTATGTTTTAGTAAATTTTTGGAAGAAAAAATATATTATTTAATTGCATAACCAAATATATTTTTTTACAATAAATGCACATGTGTAACCACCACCTAGAACATTCTATAGAACATGGCCACAATCTCAGAAACCTCGCTTGTGTTTCTCAATTCTTCCTCCCCACTATAATTAACCATTTTGATGGTTCACTACAGATTAGTTTTGCCTTTTAAACTTTTTAATGGAATCATTTATTGTAATCATTTATGATTGTCTTTTCTTGATATTTTATCTGGGAGGATCATCCATGTTATTACAAATAGCTTTGCTATGTCCACTTTCATTGCTATTGCTTGATTATTCTACTGAATAAGTATACTGTAAATTACAATTCTTAACAGTGATAGACTCATTTACTTGTTTTCATTTTGAGATGGTATAAAATTTCTACACACATTTTTGCATATATATATATATATATATATATATATATATATATATATATATATACATACTGTGTTTTCTACTGAGTATATATTTCTAGGAGTAGAACTGCTACACCAAAGAACAGGGATGTATTCCGCTTTAGTGAACCTTGCCATGATTTTTTCTAATATGATCTTACCAATTTCTATGCCCATCAACAGCACATAAGACTTTGATTGCACCATATCCTCACTTGGTGTTATTAGGTATGGGGATATTTTTTAACTATTTGATAAACATACACACTCAATTTTCAGCACCTGCACTTAGATGCTATTTGCCCATAAACAGTAGTGTGTTTGCAAGGATTTAAAATTCACTTATTTTATTTCTGAAATCCAACTTTTACATAAATCGCAGTAAGTCTATATTCCATTTAATTTTCAAATATCAAGAGTTATTCAGTTCATCAGGAAGTGGAAACATCACCCTCAGTCTTTTGAGTTTGTAATAACACCAACATACCCATATGAGTTTGCAGCTGTAGCTGCCACACGCACAAAGGTTTTGTGTATTGAAATCACTATTTAAATGTGTACCAGAGTCTTATTCTTTAGCATGTATGAGAGTTTATATGTTGAAATGTGTAATTATTTCATTATAGATTATTTTCCTTTTATTGTTTTTTTATAATACATTTAGGTCTTTATAGTGATTCTTTTAAAGGGACTTAGTAAATTTACTTATATATACATATATATAAAAGACAGATATGGATATAAATATGGATATATATAGATAGATAAAGATAGATATGTAAACACATTTATATTTTAGTAAAGAGACTTTGCAAAATACTTATAAAAATGGTATGTTGAACCAGGCAGGGTGGCACACTCCTGTAATCTCAGTGGCTCATGAGGCTGAGACAGTAGGATCACAAGTTCAAAGCCAGCCTCAGCAAAAGCGAGGCACTAAGCAACTCAATGAAACCTTGTCTCTAAATAAAATGCAAAATAGGGCTGAGGATTTGGGTCAGTGGTGGAATGACCCTGAGTTCAATCCCTGGTAACAAAAAAAAAGTATATTGATTTGATGAGAACTATTTTTCAACCAATAAAAATGACCTTTTGATTGCAAATCATTTGAGAGTAAAGAAATGGGAAAATATATATGTCCAAGGGTATCCTATGAATCAGTATTTTGGAGAGGGAAAAAAAATCCATCTGTTGCTAACCTGTAAGACCATGTTCAATTTTCCTCTGCCACACTTACCTTTCCCTTCAATCCATCCAAAAGAGGTCATGACACTGCATGGACAGGTATTTTGGTAATTCCTCTACCACTAGGAATGATTACCACCCTTACCCACTAATCAACCCAGCTGGAAAAACCTCTTTTGAACACTCACATGCTGCCAAATGGCATCTTTTAGAAACAGTATATAGTAAAAATGGAGACATGTTTCATGGGTTAGAGTAGAGATGATTTGAAGCCTGATACCATCGATATGGTACTCTTACCTGTCAGGAGCCCTCCGTGGGCTGTGTGTGGACTATGTTGCCCATAGTAGCCTAATAAGAGGATAAGTCTTGCATTGGGAACCTCATGTGGCATCCCCACAAAGATTGAGCACCTGATGCAGGTGAACGTCCCCCTCAAGCTCGGCCAGAGATCCCACACAGCACCTGAAATGGGTGTGACCTGCCAAAATGTCAATCAACCTGCTCACTGCAAGATACCAGGAAGCAAGAATCGACCCTTGAAACCTTATCCTTGCCTTTGATATCCCCCTCTATTAATAAAGCAAGTTGGGGGGACTCCATTTTGCCAGAGTATAGAAGCTCAATCCATCTGATCTGCTTGCCCGTCCTGCGCCCACTTTCTGTGTCTTGTGATTTTTTTCGTTGTTCTATTTTTCTTAGTTTTTATTTCTCAGCCAACCCATTCCACCGAGGGGAACTCCCATTTCCATCACCTGCGCAGGATGCAAGCGAGACCTACCAGCAGCAACTCTTCCCACTCTCTTTAAAGAAGTGGCAAAAACATGCTAAATACTTCTTAATGGTTTATTCATGCATTATAATTATATACTGGAAAAACCTGTATACAAACATATAATAGTGGGATTTGTTATTACATATTCACACATGCACGAAATATCATATTATAATTTTGTCAATTTTGCTCCCTGAGAACTAAACACTTTTAACTCAATTTCAACAGCTATGCCCATGGAAATCTGCCTGGTGTAATGTAGATAATCTATGCTATAAGTGAATCCACTATTTTAAAAAGTGACCAATGATCCAAAGTCCTGGTGAAGATTTTATTAATTTATTTACAGAACTGGGTGATGCTCTTACAAGCATATATATGACAAAATCAAAAAGTAGAAAGATGGAAATGTTGCCTAAAATTTTCCAGCATGCGCAAAAGACAGATCAAGATGAATGAGTATTACTGAAATTGAGTTCACAGCCATGTATGTAGAATGGTCGACTGGGGTCATATTATTTTCTTGATACCTAAAGCCTCAGTTGTACAGAATGAAATTACCCCCCCATTTCAATTTGTCAGTATTTTTTTATATTTGATTTTAGAGAGAAAAAAAAAGAACCTGAACTGAATTACTCACAAAATAAACCACAAAAAAAGGAACAATTAACAGATATTCTGCCAGTGACACGAATGAAGAAATCAGGAAGCAAGCTTATAAAATTTAAGTGTAATCCAAGGCAAGAGCTAAAACATCATATTACAGAATTGAGATCCAAAGTGGTCCTGACAAGCTGAAACTCTGGACCAGTGGTTCTTAACTCTGGCTTCATGTTATTACCAGCTGGGGAGTTTTAAAAGACCAGCTATGCCTGGGACCTACCCTCAGAAATTCTAATTTAATTAGTCTGGGTCAGGACCCAGGCATCAATAGTTTGTAAATGCTCCCCAGGTGACTTTAAAGTGTAGTCAGGGCTGAGACCACTGCCTTAGCTCATGTCTGAGTCCACTCTGTTGAAGGGTCACATGCTATGATTACCAGAAGTGACAGGCAGGGGCTGAGAGAGAAGTTACACGATGCCCAACCTGACTTCTGTGTTAGAATGGAGAACAGAAAGAATTAGCAACAGACACAGCTAAAATCCTAAGGAATAATAAAGGATACTATCAGTGAGTGTTTTCTATTCATCAGGCTTTGAGCTGAGGTGCAAAAACATGAGAATAATAAGTTCCCATTTGGCTTATGAAAAAAAATATATGGAGAGATGGATAGGTAGAATATGTATGAAAAATTTGGTGAAGGATACCAAAAAAAAGTAGATGCTGTTTTTAGCTAGAATGTGGGGTGAGAGGAATATTCATTTTTATTATATACACATTTGATTTATTTTAACTTTCAGTATATGTTATTTTCATAATGAATATTAAATTATGGCAGTTCCTGATGTGGACGAAGACTTTTTTTTACTATGCCCCCCGACTTATACCATCTACTTCCTCTCCCTCTGATAAAAAGAGGACTACTTTTTATATAATCCACTTTGCTTACTGCTTATTCACCTAAATTCATTTCTGCTGATTAGCAATAGATGCCAATACTTGGGTCTGATACTGGGAATGAGAATTGCTGAGGGTCAGACTAATCTATATCAATGGAGAATATTTTACCATAGAAAACTTAAGTTTGGGAAAGTGCTGCCTGGTGTGTAGTTAGAGATGTGCTCCGGGTTTTACAATTATATGACATACATATGTTTGGAGTTTGTGGATGGGCTAGAAAGAAGCCTGTGACTACTATGTGGTAAGATGTCAGGAATAAAATTAAATTTTCATTAGCTTGCAAGCCTTCCTCCTTTGAACCTCCCTTGGGTTGCCAAAGCTCTACAGAACTTTTAGCTCTCTATTCTATTGATCAAGCCCAGCTTTGATGTTCTCTCTAAGCATACAACCCTGGAGCAGAAATGTGGGTGGTCTTGGAGCAGTGAGGATAAGACTTCCTAGAGGCTCTTCTCCACCCACATACACCCTCCTCCACCGGGGAGCATCCTTGCCCCAAACTACCCGCCAGCAAGAAAGCACTATTCCTTTAATTTAGAAGAAAAAACACCAGTCTGGGGAATAAGAACACCTGGGGCCTCTTGCTAATTTTATTGTTTAGCTGCATAACTAGAGGCTTCCCACTTTGCCTAAGCATAGGAAACTTGGAAGGATGAATTCCATCTTTCAACTGCATGCCTCATCTTTGGATGGTGCTTTTATTTAATAAATTATTAACCTTTATGATAGTAGCTAATGTATTCTCATCTGCAGACTACCTCAAAGTAGTGACCTATAAAAATCTAAACCCAGATGATAGAAAAAAAAATGCAAATTAACATGAAATTCTGGCATCAAGTATCATCATACAAAATAGTTTTCTGTGTGCATCAACAAATCAGTTCTTTCCAATTGCCCACTTGGCCTGGAGAACAGAGTACCACACCATTAATGTCCTCTTTGCCACAGTAAAATTTGGTGTTGTATTCCAAATGCTGAATGTTCCTGTTATACAAAACCCATGGGTTTTATAGGTGCATATTTGGTTTTATCTGAATGCGAAACAAAAATGTAACAAGTAATACCGTGGAAATGTGCAAACTGCTTTAGAGTCCTTGCTTTATATTCTACTACTAAAATGTAAAGAAGAAATCAAGTCCCTTTCAAATAGGGAATATTTATCTTAAACATTTTCTTCTCTCTAAAGTGGCAGTTTATAACTCTGGATGAACAAGTGTCTGATTAGAAATCACTTTAATGACTGGACTACCAGAGTGATGGTTTATTGAAGAGATGATTAATACGGGGGAAATCAATTGTATTCTTGAGAAAACAAGGTATCAATGAATCTGTGTCTGTGCATTTTAACAAAATTGTTTGTTAAGCTTTTTATAGGAGAGAGCATTACCAATCAAATAGATTTTATTTTCCAGAATCTTATCAGAAATCATCATCTGACCCAAAAGAGAGTGGGATCCAAGGAAAAAAAAAATCACATCGTGATTTACAACTTATATTTTCTGATCAGACTTACAAATCCAGCTAAAGTGTTTAATCAATACGGAGCACTTAAAAATGATGTCAGTTGTAGAATGCTTTCACCTGAAAGCAATTCTTAGGCTAAATTCCTGTTTAAAATAATTTTTTTTAAAAAAACTTTTTTCCTTTTTACATGTATTTCTCTAAATTAAATCTAATGCCTAAGACATTGTATCAATTTAACCTGCTTCTCAGACTTTTATTGAAGAGGCTGCATAAAATAAAGAATAATTATTAAAAAAAATAGCTGCCTAAGTAATTCTCAGTCTGATTTGTAGGACTTTGAATGGACAGTTCAAGAACCTCTGTCTTTACATTTTGAAGCCTATATTTTAGGAGGACTTATCGGAGGTAACCATTGCATGCTGGGAATATCTCGGTCACATTCCTGGTGTGAGGCACTAAATCATGACATTCTAGTTTTCTCTATGTTGTTATGTAAAATTAAGCTTCTTTCATTCAGAAATAGAAACCCCAAAAGGTCTTTGTTCTAAGTCAATAATAGTATGAAGGGTCCAAATGGAATTAAAATGAATTGGGTCACTAAACTATGGATTATCAGCTGTCTTTGATAGTCCAAGATCACCCCTTAAAGGTGAAGGATATCAGTTAAATTAACTTAAAGAAAGCACAGCTGTGGACGGTCAATTCAAATACACTAGGTCTATAGGTCCAATAAGAGAAATTGTAAATATTTTCTACAAGCATTTCAAACAATTTATTAATGGTTCAGTGATAAAATAATTATTAGGGGAAGTTGAAAATATTTTTAGATCAACTTGCTACTTGACATGGTTTTCCTTTAAAGCATCACAGAAGTTCTATGAGTGGTTATTCTTTAGTAATGAGAAAGTCAAAAGGCAAAGGTCAAATGGATAAATAAATTACACTAGGTCACACATAAGTGATAGTGCAGATTTGAACCCAATTTGATCTTATTCCAGAGCCCATAAACTTTCTTTTAAGCTAGGCTGTGTATCAAAGAGAGACAACATCTCTGAAGCACAAAATACTTCTTGGGGTCACTGACAGATACAGTGATCAACTAACACAATAATGCTACAATAGATAAAACTGCAAAACCTTTTTGGTATAAGATAATATTTATTTTTGCCTACCAATCTCTGGGTCAGCTCTAGTAGTCTGATAGTCTCAGCTAAGCTTGGATACTGTAATCTAGGCTCACATGTGGTAGGCTAGCAGGTAGGCTAGAATGTTCTCATCTAGGATGATTGGTCTCTCTTCCACATGGTCAGCCATCCTCAGTAAACTGTCCTGGCATTCACCACAAAGACAAGAGTTCTAAGTAAGAGAACAGAAGCAGGCAAAGCTTCTAGAAACCTAGGTCCAGAACTGGCACACTAACGTGGCTTCAATATTTTACTGATAAAGGCAATTCAGATTCACAGGATAAAGAAATAGACTCCACCTTTAGATAAAAAGAGCTACACAAATTATGAAAGGCATGCGCAGAGAAGGGTGAAGAATTGATCCATGTTCACAGTCAATCTACCACAATAATGCAGGGTCACAAAGAATAGCAATATAGACCAAGAGTGATTTTTCGCCCATTTGTTATTCACCCAAGAAATATGAATTGTTCTTCATTATCTATAAGGCACCTGATAGGTATTGAGAATTCCAAGGGTGAATAAAAAGATAAAAATGCCTCCCTAAACTAAGATTACATCCTAATGAAGAAAACAGTCATTTTGCAAAATGAATAATTAAAACAATTAGCATATGTATTAATCAGCTTGGGCTACTACTAACAAAATTCCACTGACTGGGTAATTTAAACAATAGGAATTTGTTTTCTCACGGTTCTGGAGGTTGGAAATCCAAGATTACGCAGCTGGCAAGATTGGTTTCTCCTGAGACCACTCTCCCTATTTCTCCCTGGCTGCTTCTTTCTAGGTCCACATGTGGCCTTTTCTCTGTGCATGTGCACTATTGCTATCTCATCCTCTTCTTATAACAACAGTCACATTGAATTAAGAACCCAACCCTTATGACCTCTTTAACCTTACTATACCTTTAAAGGCCTTATCTCCAAATAATTACATTGGGCACTACAGCTTCAACACATAAAATTGGACGAGGGACAAAATGTAGTACATAACAAAGCGTTAGATAGTAAAAAGAGCCAAGGATTAAGAACTATTGGGTGAGGGTTAACTTTTAGATAGAATAGCCTGGAAAGTTCTCACTGAAAATATGATATTTAAATAATGGGAGATAGCTTTTAGTTTAGGGGAGAACATTTCAAGCAGAGGGAACAATAATTTAAAGGTCCCCAGTATGAAGCCTGCCTGGTTTTCAGGGGGCCATCGCTGGAGAGATTTTACCATGAAGAGAGAGAATCAAAGTGTGGGGATGGAGGGATAAAGGAGTCCAGATCAGACAGAAGAGAGTGGGAATTTAGTTCTACTCAGAAATGCGATGAGAAATCATTGGTGGCCTAGAGGCACAAGATTGAAACAATCTGATACCCTTTTAAAAGAGTTTCCTGACTGCTTTAATAATAGGCTGTTGAGAATAACTTAAGTAATCAGGAGACGTGGTTAAGTAACAACATGGACTAGAGTAATTCCAGGGAGGCTGGTGAAAACTAGTTGAATTCTAGTTATGCAGGTCAGTCTATACCTAATCTGAAAATCTGAAATCCAAACTGTTCCCAAATCAGAAAAAAAAAAAAAAGAAAAATGAGAGCCTACGTGACTCGACAAGTGGAAATCTCCACCCCTGACTTCATGGGACAAATCATAGTGAAAAAGCAGTTGTAGAAAAAAATGTTGTATAAGATTACTCTCATGGTAAATGTATATGGTGCATATAAAAGACAAATGAGCTTTGGGTTTAGACTTGAGTCCCATCCTAAGATATCTCATTATGGATATGGAAATATTCCCAAATCTAAAAAAAAATCCCAAATCCAAAACTCTTCTAGTCCCAAGCATTTTATATAAGGGACATTCAACCTGTATATAGAATCTAGAACCCACAATTATAAGTCACAATAGAGAGAGATGTCAAAGATGGTACAAGGTTTTTTGTCTGGGTAATGGAATTTTATAGGAATGGAATTTAATGGGAAATAGTATAAAAGAGCCATAGGAAGAATCATTGGTTTTTGCTTGCTTGTTTTATTTTGTTGTTTTTATTTAAATGATTGATAAAAAAAAAGATTAAAAAAAGAGTTCAGTTTTGAACATTTAGCAATAAGATGACTGTCAGAGGTCCCCATGACTGTCTCTAAGTTTAGATTCACTGAAAGAACCCAGTGAATGTTGTAGTTGTATTCATGACAAAGGACACAAAGCAAATCAACAAAGGAAAAGGCATATGGAGTAAGGTCTGGAGCAAGCTGGATGCAACTTTCCAAGAGTCCTTTCCAGTGGAAACACACAGGACAGACCTGATCCCTTCAACAGCAGGTTGTGGCAAATGTTCACAATGTTGTGTACTAGGGAAGTTCATTAGAGATGCAGTGTCCAACACTGTTATAGGCGGCAACTTCTGCCTGCATGTCCCCAAATCCCAGATTCCGTGGCAGAAAGCAAGAGTTCAGAGTATACCACAATGTAAAAATAATGTAGACACAGAGAGACACTTTCATCTGTTAAGTGTTGACTAGGAACACTTCAAGGGCCAAGCTCCCAGATGGACTGCCAAGGGGGCCAACCTTGCAAGCTGACCTTACTATGGACAGCTGTCTTAGGCTCACTATTTACTCATTTCTGCATAATGCCCTTGGGACTTCTTAGTGTAGATACAAGTAAATAGCTCCTGCATTCAGGGGAAAATTCTAGGTTGAAAACACAAATTGGGAGCTATAAGCATAAAGATGGGATATAGCTAAGTCATCCTAGGTAGTAAAATAATGGAGGTCTGCGAACAATGTTGGAGCATACTAACATTTGGAGATCAGAGAGATCAGAAGGAACAAGTACAAAATGAAGACGAGAAAAAAGAAAAGAACAGCAAGAAAAGAAGGAAGGAAGGAAGGAGGGAGGGAGGGAAGGAGAGAAGGTAGTGGTAGAGGTAGAAAGACAGGAGAAGCAGGAGCCTAAGCCAATTCTGGAAACAACAGGAAGAATGTTTTATAAGCTGCAACTGAAGAGTGAGAAGTAATGACTTGATTATGTTTTGATGCTTATAAATAATCCACACTAGTTATTCTGAAACCTTTTGGAAATTTTAGCCTACAGCCCTGGATTTTTATTTCTCTACTGTGCCTTGGAAAGTGATATAGAGTCAATGAAAATGAACAGAGCAAAAATGGTTTTGGTACCACCCACTTTGTCCCCATCAACCATCCCTCACTGAGCACTTGGCAAAGGCAGTTACAGAGAGGCTTGGTTGGGGAGTCCACAGGACAAAGGGGGAGGAGAACGATCTGCCTATGAGGGAAGACTAAGTGAAGAAGGAAGCTAAGTGAAGAAGGAAGAATAAAGATACAAGCTAATTAAATGACCTAAAGCATTCAAAGCACTCAGTCCAGGGCCCATCACTGTAAGTGCTAATGTATTTATTATCATCATCAACAACAATATCAGCATTATCCAGGACTGATCTAGTCATAGAAAATCTCACAAAAAGCTAGATGAATCACAATATGATTTAGGCTCTCAAGATTTCTAAAAACCAGATAGTACCTCTTTATGCACACCAAATGCCAGTATAACATTCTGCCCCTAAGTCACTCACATTTATTGTAACACTGCAGAAATTACTTATACTCTATCATTTTTGCACAGTGAAATTTCATTTCATTTTTTGTCCTGATTCTTGTTCAATTACAAATTCCCAGCTTTATTTATATATTTTATGGGTTACGGTTTATTCTTTGGACAAATCATGAGAGCTTCCTTAAATGTCGCACCTTAGGCATGTCACTCACTTTAATCTTAGTCCTTGCATCCACAGGATACATGTTAATAGTAGATATCAGAGTAAGTACAAGACTAAAGCATTGGAACCATCCCTTGGATTTGCTGAAATTTCTTTTTCTGTATCTCTCTCTTAATTTCTCTTTCCTGTATTTTGCAGTATCCCTCTTTCTTCTTCTCCTGCTTTTTGTTACAGGGAATTTTAGGATTTGTCTAGCATTGAACTGGGCAGTTAGATCAAGCAAGGATCAATATAAATACTGACATATGTGAGAACAACAACTTAGAAATTTTGAGATATAACTCTTTGGTGAACTGTAACATTTTTTGCAATTTATTAATGTAATAAAATGGAATGTTTAGGCTAGCCCAGTCTAGACGAGAAATGAAAATAAAAGAAAATACGGTGCCACAGTGCTTTGATGTAGTAAGAGTAAATACTGTCCCCTGAAATTATTTTTTAAGTGTGTGTCAGGGCGGGGGTCGTGTGTGTGCACACATGTGCATGCAGGTACTAGGTAGTAACAAAAAATTTATTTCATGCCTGATAACCTTTCAATCTATTTGAGAAATGCCATTCTAGAGAAAATACAATGATCCTTTTGTGAAGCAGAAGACTATTGTTTTTATACTCTGCCTAACCCAAAATCACACATGCATAATAGAGGAGCAATGCATATTAATTCCCCTGCTCTGATTTCCCCACACATTCTGAGGCTGCAGAAGGCCCCACTATATGAGGTTTCATGGAGAGATGACACGATGCTGGGCTTGAATTCCATACAGGCACTTTCACAATGCACAACTGTTTCATTTTATTATCAGGATGAGAAATGGTGAATATTTCCAATCCATCACAATAGGCTTAGCATTTGTATCCAAACCTCTGTGGATAGTCACATTTTTAGTAGCATTTAGGGACAACTTGGGTATGATTATTACATTGTCTGGATGACAACACAATTTGAAGTTTGGGAAGAGACATATGCCAAATCAAATTCCCTAACAGGAGGCCCACTGGACATAAATTTTGCAAATCAGACCTGGTGCAATATCCAGTTAGTGATACATTGTTTGCTGTCAGGAAAGTCAGGGGCTGGCTACAGTATCTGGGAAATACCACACAATTTCACACCATATATCCAGGTACTCTTCTAAAACCCTGCTTCCTGGACAGACTTGAAATTCACTAAGCTAAACTGAAGCTTCAGGTCCAAATTTCCAAACTGAAGTCCAAATCCAAACAAAGACTGCTGCCATATTTTGTATGACTGGAGAAATAGTGTTTCATAAATTGGAGACTATTTAAGGTGGTTTCGCGTGGAATCTGTCTTGTTAATTTTCCTTTATAATTTTTAAGGGACAAATGCACATTGTTCATATTTATGGATACAATATGTTCTGATATATATATATATATATATATATTGTGGTTAACTTATTTATACCTCACCTACTCACTATATTTTTGTGATGAAAATATTTAAAATCCACATTTTAGTAACTTTAAAGAATGCAACACATTATTATGAACTATAATCACTATGCTGTGTAATAGATAATTAAAACATATTCTTCCTGTCTAACGGGAACTATAAACTGTCACTAGCCTCTTTCCATTTCTTCCTACTGCAAGCCTTCAGTAACCACTCCTGTACTCTCTGATTCTACATGCCCTACTATTTTAGATTCCATATATAAGTGTATCAGGCTGTATTTGTCTTTCTATGCCTGGTTTATTTCACTTAATTTAATGTCTTCCAGACTTATCCAGGTTGTCACAAATGATAGAATTTCCTTTCCCTTTTCTTTTCAAGACTGAATAGTATTCAATGATCATATATAATATTATATATTACATTTTCTTTACCCATTTATCTGTTCAAAAGTAATACTGACTTATCTTGGAAAAAAGTCATAATATGTAGAAACTGGGCTGAGTTTCTATCATAATCTTTATAGGAAAACTTTCTCCAGCTGCTCAGTGTAAGGAGATATATCTATTCCTGCTTCACTCACTTGTTTTACCTGTCTTGTCCTGTGAACATTTTAATTTTTTTCTTCATGATCTACCTACATGGATCTAATTAGGGCATAACCATGGGGGGAAAAAAGATGTGCACTTCCAAAGGGTTAATTAAGCCTGAGAGAGAATTCAGCCAACAATTTTTGTAATGTTAAAGAATAACTCCATCATCATTCATGCCACCCAAATGCCCTATTCATTCTTCTTAACTGGAAGCTGGTGTTCATGATTTTTAGGCTAAAAAATCACCTGCTCTACTTCCATGTTCAGATTTGCACTTCATCCATGTTACTTTCTAGTCCTTTTGGCTCTGCTGATAGTTTTCTTAATTAAGGCAGCTCTTCCTACCTCTGATGAGGAAGGGACACTTACTATAAAATCTTGATCTACCTGCACTGACTCTTCAAATAAATATTAGTGTTCACATTTTTAAGACAATACACCAATCACTACCAAGTTTATGAAGGATGCACAGTCCATTCCTTCCTTCATAGACATAGACTTCAATACGATATAACACTCAGTGCCTGAAACAGAGCATATGATGGGTCCCAAGAAAATGATCATTAAATAAATTACTGAACACAGAGATTGAATGAATGAATGAATGAATGAATAAATGAATGAATGAAAAAAATGAATAAATAAATTAGGAGAGAGGTGAACAATGTGTATCTGTGTCTTTTGAAGATTTTATGGTTTTATTTATTTTTTTAGTCTCACATTTTTCACCACAATGTGCCAAACCATGTTCACAACCATGAGCTATTCCAAATCTGACAGTTCTTTATTATGCCACTCTATTTTGGTGGCTTCCATGGTAACAAGAAGAGAAAGGCAGCCTCATATGGATGTAGAAGTATGGGTGATTAGAAATCCAGAGGCGGTTTCTGAGTCCAGAATCTGGGGCTAACTGGCTACATTTGACTGTAAATTCCATGAGGATGGCTCATTGATCTACTTTAAGACCATTTCCTCATGTGCAGAGTAACAAAGGTAGATTTGTGTCAATCTCAGAATCCTTCCAGTAGTTACTTTTCCTGATCCTAATTGGATCTGAGAGCACCAGGGATAGATTTTCTCCAACGTTTAAGATATCAAAAAGAAATTATATGTTTTGGAAGAAGGAATAAAAGAAAAGATAGAAACAAACACTCACAACCGTATTTTTGTGCTTATTTTGAGTTTTCCCTTATAGTGACTTTTGTTTCTTGCTGCTGCTAATAATCAGAAAAAGTCCCTTTGCTTTAACTTACAAATAAAAAATGACAAAATTACTCTCTCTGCCAAATTCTCTGATTTAATCAATCAGTTTTGCTGCTTCTCAAACTGAATTTGGCACATCTGACTTAGAATGTTTTCAAAAATAGAATCGATTTTTAAGTTGGTTTTTTTTTTATGTATTCAATCCATACCTTGTTCAAAGGCAAGTTTCAGGCAGTTCTAGAAGCCATCCTAGACGCAGACTCATTTTCTCATAAAAGGGATAGATGAGGTGGGCATGTTTAAACATTAGCAAGTTTCAGAATCACCTGGAGTCATATTCAGATATGGGCTACTGGGTCTCAACTCAAATTTTTAATTCAATATCTCTGGAAAGAGGCCTGATAATTGTATCCATAACCAGTTTTCATGTGAGGCTGAGCTTATTAGTGAGAGAACTCATCTGAAAACCATTTTTCTGCAAGATATCATCTCCCTTAGGAGCTATTCCTTATAGCTGCATCAAAAGACAAAACAAGGATCCATCAGCAAAAATAGTGTATCCAATACCCTCTATTGGTTAAGATTTCTTGCCCAATAACAGAAAGGTCCAGTTTTCCCAGAGTGGGAGCCTCCTAGTACCTGAGGAGAAGATGGCCACCAGGTAGGAGTCCTAAATATGGGAAGTCAAACTAAACACCTCTAAAGTGTCACACATCAAAGTTGCTTCAAATTTTTGAATGAGTGAATGAATGAGAATCAGAAAAAAAATATATTTCATATGCTTCTGCAGCTAATTTGCTCCCTCGCCTATACATCCCCTTATTAACATGAACTTGAACTTGATCCTTTTTATAGTTGTTTTTAATGAACTTCAAAAACTGAGGCTCTATATTCTTTGCACACCACAGATTTAAAAATGAGAGAGTAAGAGAACTATGTTTGGAAGAAACTTGCTTTTATTCATCTATTGCACACTTCAAATAAGTAGGGAGTTTTAAAAGGTCTTCACTCTCTCTAGTCTCTCTGTATTCTGACCGACAGAGAATAAAAAATTTAAACGAGAGAAAATCAATTATTGATCTGCATTCTTTCTTCACAGACACTTGTGTGCAATTACATGATGCTGAAGCTTGCTTGGGTTTCAACGGTATACATCTTGCAGATTGATTTTGCTTTATTGAAATGAAATTGTAAAGTTACTGGATCTACTTTAACCCTTTACCTTCAGAGAAAGGTTGTTCATGCCAAGAAAAGAGTCACATTTGTCTCATTGTCTCTTTTAGAATGTTTTTTTTGTCCCTTTGTGGTTGGAGAAAATAAACTTTTTTCACAAAAGCCTTTTATAAGATGGCTCTAGCAAAGAGGATCATCGGGCAGAATTTTAAATATTTAAGTTACAGTTTCAATAGACTTGTCTGAAGGGTCACCTGTCTGCCTAGAGAATGCATATATTGACTTTTTTATTAATATGCTTACCAAATATTCTTTTCTTAAGATTTATTATTTATTTATTCATTTTAGGTAAACATGACAATATATATCTAAAATGTACATTTTGACATAATATACATATATGGAGTATAACTTCCCATTCTGGTGGTTGTACATAATACTTACCAAATATTCATTATCACACCCACATGTGTAAGAGGAGAGCAGCAGAAGAGGAACATGGATGGATGGGAGGTCTGAATGCAGACACAGGGGCTTCTCTGGTTGCCAACTTTCCCTTTTGATTTGGCTGCTAGGTGAAGATAAAATGCAAGGGCAATGTGTGGCTCAAAACACTGACTGGACCACCTGGTATGTTATTTAGATCCTCCTTTGATACACTGGGAAAATTAATTAGACCCAGTAGCAGTAGGAAAACTCATTGGTTTGTAAGAAAAACTGTTGGGACATAAGAGGAAAAAATAAAAGAGATGGGGGTGATATTATAAAGCCAAGAAGTGACACAATGATCTGAAGTGGCAAGGAGAGGGAAAGCTTTCTAAGAGTTGCACCTGGGCCCAAGATTGGAGACTTCATACATGTTATATGTATGTGCATATACCTGTATGATTGTTTATGCATGTATGTATGTAATCTCTATTGGCAAAACCATTCAAAGGAATTTTCATATGTCACTTTATCCCTAAGTATTTTCCCCCAAACTAATAATTTCCTATATAGCTATAATACTATTAATATTGTTAATAAAATAAACAATAGTTCCCTAATTTCTAATATCTCTTTGTTCAACTGTTAATACTTAGGAATTTTTAATGGAAGAAACACTATCAACAAGAAATATAAAAGATATTTCCTTAAAGTTTAGTTAGGACGTTTAGTTCATAAGTGGTTGATAATAGCTGGGTATAATGACAAGTGTTCCAATTTTTCCTGGAATATTTTAACTCACTGCTCTAATTCTAAATTGTATCTTTAATAAATTTGTCAAAAAAGTGGCCATTGGATAGTTTATGCTCATCATTTTAACTATTCTTTCATAAAGTGCAAATGTTATAAGCATGATTTTATCAATATGCTTATAAATTTAAAGAATTATATTTTTTATTTTGTTTTTACAAATCCTTTATTGGAATAATGACAATGAAAGTTTCCAAAAAACCCTAGAATTAAGAATAAGGGAAATGTCCCTTATCTTTGGAAGATCATACCTACAAGACCTTAAATGGCACAAGACGAAAGCTGATAAAGAGGAAAAAGAGAAAGAAAGAAAACAACAGAAAACACACATGAAGAAAATGAGAATACAAATAAAAATAAATTCCCATTACCACTAAAAATTTTGATGTCATAGGAATTAAAGAATGAGTGAAAATGTAAGAAGTATTCAATTCAAAATAAATGTACAAATATGCCTTTGGAAATTGAAGGTAAGTTAGCTAAAAATTCAGGCAGAGAAAAAAAAATGTAATGCCTAATAATGTCTAATCTACTAAAAAATATACCAGTTTTTGTTTTCTTTATTCAGTGTACAATATGTTGTTGTCAATTATTTTCCATGATTTGAGATAATTTTTGAATATGTTAATACATCTCACAGCACCAAGCAGCACAATGCCTTTCACATAGCAGGGACTTAATAAATATTGTTGTTTTTCCAGTTGATAAGAGCAAAAAACCGAATTTCTTTTAACTTGTGATACAAAATCTAGACCATTGATGTGGTATTTTAGGACTCCTTTGAAGCATCCCTTTTTCTCTTTGGGATTTTCCTAAACCATTAAAGCAAACATATCCTTATCTTTCAAGAAAGGGGAGTGGATGGTAAATGCGTTCTCACAGGAGCCCAAGATTGCATTGGAGTGTCCTAGAATCTAAACAATGACAAAAAGTGCATTAACCACAAGTCAAGATGCCTAATCAATTTGCAAGCACATGGAAGAGCTCAGAATGATGGGTAATAAGCAGCTTGACTTTGTGACCAACAAATCATGTTAGACCAATTCAATTGCCTCTTCTGGCGGAGTGGCAGACCTTGTATTCAGGGAGGAAGGGACAGACATAATATATTTTGACTTCAGGGAGGCTTCTGACTCTGTTCCACATGACATGCTCATCAACGAGGTAGGAAAATATGGCTTGCTGTCAGAGATGGATTAAATTGATTAGAGAGGTGGCTAATTGGGAAGAAAAGGAAAGTCACAGGCTGCAAAAACACACAAGTGCACAGCCAACATACTGCTGGTTTGGGTCTGGATAAACTCAAGGGCAAATGTGTCTAGCATGCCAATCTGAATACAGTTAGATGAAGAAATACTTGCCTGTCAATAGAATCACTCATTACTTTTAATGGCTTCTGTCCCACCTATTTGGACATGAGCAAGTATATGAATGAATGGACACTATGTTCGCCTATACATAAAAAAGTAATCATTTTAGATTAAAGCTGTATATCTCCAAAATATAATATTAAAATGCAAAAATATAAGTACATGTAATAATTTTCTATGAAACTATTAAGAATAAGTCTACATCAAGAATAAATTTGACAAATCTCTTTGGATATGACAGACAAAATGTGCACAGGAAAATAAGATGGCTCATTTTCAAGAGGAACAAACAGGAGAGTAAGTTTGGAGGGTATTAGATGTCAAAAGGCAGAAGTATCAGGGATTTCTAATCTTCTTGCCTGTAGTCATATTTCAGTGATCTGAAATTAACTTCTTGACTTAGCATATTGACGAAGATCAGACTCTAAATTTTCTATTTAGGGAATAATGACAAATATTTTTAACTAATGAGATCAACTGGAAGAACTACCATAGAAATTTGGGTGGGGCCTGTGGACACAGTAGTTACAACAAATTAGCCAATAGAGAAATTCTCATAAACACTAGCTATGTGTATATCTCTGCTAGGCACACTTCTTCAAACTGTGGGGCAGAAAAGTAGATGATAATACCTGGGAAATCTAAAATATATCTATTCCAATCTCTCCTGTTTCCATCATCTACAATTTCATTCTCTCAGTTTGAACCTTCTTTCCTTTACATGCATTCTGGTCCATTTCTTCAAAACTTTCTCCTGATTTTATTACATGTGATAATTTTAAAAATTTTCTACAGATTCCTTGGAATTCCTTCCAGGGAAACTAGAGCCTAATTTCTCTCCCCTTAATTGCACTCTCTACTTAGTGACTGCTTCTAATAAATCAAATGTGGTAAAAATGATAGTGTGTCACTTTGGTGATTAGGTCATAAAAGGCACAAAAATATTATGCATAATGAATTATATTTATCTACTTGACAACAATAAAACAAGGAACTTATATTTATTAACACATAAAATGTAAACAAAAGCCAAAGACTGTGAGAACATATTTTTAACCATATAATCACTATTCAAAGAACTTGTATCCAGAATAAATACAGAGCTACAAATTGATAAGGAAAAAACAAATAAGTAAAAAAAGAGTGGGCCAAAGACTTGATTACATATTTTACAAAAACAAAACAAAACAACAACATCAAAAAAAAATCCAAGTGGTCAATAAATAAAATCAAGCAAATTTCTTTAGAATTCTGGGAAATGCAAATGAACACTATTCCAGTGACATACAGCTACATACATCAATCCAATTTAATGAAATAGAAATCTGAGAAAACCTAGTATTGGTGACAATATAAAGCATTATCAGCTGAAGTTCAAACTAGACATGCTCTGTGTATATGTACAAAACTTTAATCTCAGCAGAGCTTTATAATCAAAACCTACAGAAAGATTGTTCAAGCAACAAAATATGCTCTATTGATAAACACAATATACACTAAAGCAAGGTCCATCAACTTGTCTGAATTGCATAAATATAATATGGAGTGATAAATATGACACAAAAGAATATATGCATTCTGTAAATTTATATTAAGTTCACAAAGTGTTTATCTAAACAGTTATGTCAACAGATGTGTATAATTTGCTGGTAAAATTACAAAGCAAAGCAATGAACCAACTGCCATAAAATTTAGCATAGTGGTTACCTCTGGCAGTTAGAGAGGATCTGTTTCAGAAGGAACATACAAGAAGCTTCTAGAATGCTGACAGCACTGCTTTCTCAGCCTGCATGGTGGTTCATAAGTTTCAGTTTCATGATACTACTTGTTCGGTTTTATATACTTTCCTGTGTATTGTGTTTTAAAATAAAATATCTTTGGAATAATTACACACTTTCATCACAGCCCCACAAATTAACTTAAATTTCCAAGTCTATGGTAACACCCTGCCTGAGTTTTTTCACTCCAGCATCTTGTAAAATAATTGGAAAAACATTCATACTCTGTTTATGAAGTTGCAAATTAGTATTAAATATTAATTAGCTATCTTCTGCATAGCACACATTGTCATAGCATTTGGAATTACATCAAGAAAGAAAATGAGAAGAAAAAATTTTAACCCTTACCCATTAAACTTGTATTGTAGTTTAAGTTTAAAATAAAAAAATTAATTTAGCAATTATGTTTACAAGAACAAAATGAATTTAGCTGCAAGAAAGACTGCAACCAGGAATTAAAACAGCATATGATAAATATAGATTCTCAGTCTCTATCTCACCCTTGGATTGAAGCTATATTTTTTTGCCTAGTTCCATTAGATCCTTCCATAAATTAGGGACATAATCATAATAAGATATGTAATCACATTCTCTCCCACTACAAGGAGAAAAAAAAGACTATCTATCCTCTAGTAACTATAAAAACTCCCAGAGAGGATCTCTGATTGGCTACTTTAAGGTCATTTTACCAAGGAGCCAATCATTCAGACCAACATAATGGTGCTTTATGATTGACCAACCCTGGACCTTATAATTAATTCTGCGATCAGTGCAATGTACTACTAATGATACTTTATACTAGGTGAAAGGAATTTCAAAAACATGGGCTGAAATTAGAATTAGTAATATTGGTTCAATAAAAACAGCTAATTATTTGTTAGTGCCCAGCAAATGTATTCTGGGCACTAACAAATAATTAGACATAATGCAGATCATATCAGACTATTTTGAAGCAATCATAACAGAAAAAAGAAAGGGAAAATCATAAATAGAGCAATGCAGGGCCACAAAGAAGGAAATAATTATTTATAAGTGAAGGATAAAGAAAAGCTTAATTTACCTCTACCCTTTCCTTACCCACAGAGCCACTTCACAAATCCACCCTGAAAGGATCGAGTTAGATTTTCTTTTTCAGAATCAAAGAAACACCAAAAAACACAAATTTGAGTGGGGGACATTAGGTCATATTGGCTATCCTAACACAGTCTGACCAGAACAAGTGACAGCAGAACCCATAACATGCATATGATGTTCCAGGAAAGCAGCCATACAATCAGTCTCAGAAAGTAGGCTCAGGGTTTAATAGTCCTTATCAGCTCTGTCAGGATTAAAGTCTGTTTGCCTTAACCAAGCTGAGGTGATGGGAGTTTATAAAACAGTCAATAAAGAACAATGATGCAACCAAAAGCAAAAATTGGAAAGCAGTCAAGAAAAAATGCTGAGTTTATGCTCAGTGTCCCTAAATCAAAATTTCAGAAAACCCATCTTTGCTCTTCATAAATGGCTAAATGGGTCTCTCACAGAGAGATCCTGCTCTCCCCTAGGATAGTCTCCCTCCAATTTTTAAGTTCCATTAATGGAATTTTGATCTACGGGTTCAAGGAACCACTACAAAAATGGTATCTCTTTCAGACTGTGCATTTAAATTTTCATACATTCATCATCTTCTAGAATCAATCTTCCCATCATGAGAGCAATTTAAAATAGGTCCCTATATTTCCTCTCCTCTCCCCACACTGCAATAGAACTCTCTAGGGTCAGTTACTCTGAGAGAAATTTAGAATGCCACATCATGATTTTAAGTGTGCCCTGTTTTAGGGTAGACTTAAAGGTGACTAATACCAGGGCCAGGCCTCCTTCCCTTCATGGCTTTGCATTGTGTGTAAAAATATCTCTCTCCCCAACTCCACTGATAGATTGAAGTCCCTCAGGATTAAGAGATTGTGTTTCCATTATCTTTCTATTTCTTGAGCTCATAACGTAATCGTGGACTCGTGGTATAATGCTCTATGCATAATTGTTATTTGCTAAGAACTTAACGAATAATTTTCAAAAATCCAAATTTAATTGAAGCTGCTATCATTTATCAAATGTCTATTATATCAGACCTTTATAGATCTAGGAATCTAAAACTACAATGTTGTGACCAAACTAGGGCATTAGGGGGACTGACCCGAATCAATTAGTAGAATAGAATCCAATATCAGACACCGTGAGTTCAAATCTTGGCAAGCCCTTTAAACTCACTGAACTTCAGTTTCCCAAATATCAATAGACTCCAACTGGCATCTCCTTTTTCTTTACCACAAATGCCATTCCCTCAGTTACAGAACTCATTCCCATTTCCAAGTGTTTGGCATTAGTGACTCAACACTCCAAAGAATATTTGTATTTTAAAATTTGTTTAGTTTTTCTTATTGTTTTTGTAGTGCTGGGATGAAACCCAGGGCCTCAAGCATGGGGGGTCAAGCCTCTACCACAGAGAAACACACCCAGCCCCAATATTTATAATTTAAAGGAAGGTAGTACAGGAAAAAGTCCATGATAGTCTGCTAGCATAATAGTCTGATTTTATTTCTGATGGTTAGAATGCCTTTTTATGTCCTGGTAAATAGGAACATCTAACTATGGAAGGAACGTTCTTTTTAAGAGTATCACTTACAAATACGATCATATATTGGAACATAAAGCAAGTCTGAACAAAGTTCAAGGGAATTAAATGATGAAAATCATATTTTAAATCACACTGAAATCAAACTAATACCAGTAACAAAAATATGACTAGAAAATGCTTTATATTTTGGAAATGAATAAAAATATTTTGAATTATACCTATGCATCAAAGAAAAAAAATTATAATGATAAAAGTATTTTTAATTGTGTTCCAAATAGTAACAAAAATACTATATCACAAAACTATGGAACACAAATAAACTAGACATTAGAGGGGATATTTATAAATGGTGCATATATTAGAAGTCAAAGATGTGTACAAATTAATGAGCATCTTGTTGCTGTGATTAAAACACCTTTTAAGAACAATGTAGAAGAGGAAAGATTTATTTTGGTTCATGGTTTCTGAGAATTCAGTCCATGGTTGACTGGCTCCTTCACTCCAGGCCTGAGGTGAGTCAGAAGATCACAGCCAAAGGGCATAGAAGAGGTAAGCTGCTCAGCTCACGGCAACTAAGAATTAGAGAGAGGGGAAGGGGCCTTGTTAAACTCTTCCAGGACATGCCTCTATCACCTACTTCCTCCAACTAAGTTCAACTTCCTAATAGTCCATTCAATCATCAATGGATTAATTCACTTATGAGGTTGGAGCCCTCATAATACAAACCATAACACCATCCCTCTGATGCAGATCTTTCCTTAGAAAAGGACTTGTTGCACAGGTGTGGGTAGTGCACCTAGCAGATAATATTTGTCTATCAGCTCCTTCATGGTGCACCTCAGCTACAGAAAACTTGTTACCCCAGGACCATTCTCTTCTTGAGGCAGCCTGTACCTAATACTGAGCAAAGAAGGGGTTTAAAAGTGCCAGTCAGTACTAAAAAAAATCCAATGAAGAACTACTCCAACAAGCCAAATTTTTATCAAAACTCCCCCACAAGTTGGTTGAGAATTATTGGGTCTTCATAATGTTTAGTTTCTCCCTGTCCCTTAATCCTCCTTTCTCTCATTTTGCATCACAAATTTACCTCAGTGTCTGTGTTGAAAGAATCCAACCCATAATATTTCAAAAAATTAGAAAAAGTGCAGAACATCTCACTGCAAAATTATGACTAGAAATCACTGAAGGAAACAAACTTTCAATAGAGATGATAAATAGTTCTCAACAGACTAAAGAATAATTACTTAATACAAAGGATAAAGAAGGGAATATCATCACAAATGTGGAGACATTAAATGAATAACTAAAAGATATAAAAATCAACTTTATGACAATAATTTTAAAGCAAATAAATTCAGTCTAAAATATGAAACTTACCCAAAAAATCATGAGCTATTTGAAAATTTCAATTGCACTACAGACATATTAAAGTGCATGAGTCAATAACTTATAAATTTTTCCACAAAAACCCTCAAAGCTCAAATGACTTTAATATGCAATTTACCAGATATTGCTTTAAATATATAAGCATTATATAGAAAGTACAGAAAAGTACATATAGAAAATGGCAGAATACTTCTCAACTCGTATGGGGCCAGCAGAGATTTGATATGAAAACATAAAAAGGACCCTATAAGAAGAAAAGTTGCAGATATTATACTCATTAGAATGCCTGTAAATGTCTTAAGTAACATATTAACATTAGGAAATTAATTAATATACTTATTACTTAAACAGATTTTAAAAGAGTAATCATCTCAGATGTCTTAGAATAAAGGCTCAATAAAATTCAATATATATTTATGAAAAATGAAAAGGTAAACCTTGAAAACCAATTTTGGAAAGGAGCTGTCTTAATTCATGTAAAAAGCATATACAAAACAATTGACCAAACATGATATTTAAAATATTTGAATTTTCACCAGAAAAAAAAAAAAAAACAAGGATTCTTAATGTCAGTATTTAGTTCGGCATTGAATTGGAGACTTAAACCAATGCAGTAAGATAAGAAAAAGGAATAAAGTTTATAAGGATTTTAAAAAAATTAAAACTTTATCTACATGCAGAACTAATAGTGTATATAGAAATCTAAAGCTAATCTATAGATGATTAAAAATAATGTGTGAGTTTAATAATATTGCTTAATACAAAATCAATTTTTGAAAACAGCTGTCATTTTTGAAAATCTCAGAGCAATTAGAAAATAAAGTTTTAAATTTTGAAAATGCCATTAGTAATATTCTCATAGACAGAAATCAGAAACGAATATAAAAATATATGTGCAGTATCTCAACAAATAATACATATGAAATTTTACTGTTTATAAATTTACATATATATATTTAAGCTTCACTGCAATGTAGTAAGTGAATGTAGAAATATAATTTTAGATTGAAACAAAATTAAAATGTCAACTTCATTCAAACTGATTTATATGTTTGAGGTAATACCATATGATATCCTATCAAGATTACATCTATGAAACTTGAAAGACATATTCTAAAGTTTATATGGAAATATGGAACAAGAATAGCTAAGACATTCTCAAAGAAGAAAAATGGATTGGGAAGGCTTCCTTTATTGTACATTATGTTTATATTTAAACTTTAGCAATAAAATATTCATTGACAAATACAGCAATGGAATAAAGAGCAGAGAGAGACTTATCCATAATGGATGCTTGATATATGACAGAGATGGCATTACAGATAAGTTGAAAATGGCAGACATTACAATAAATAGTTCTTAGACAATAGGACATGTACACAAAAAGAAATCAAATTAGAATCTTTCCTCACTTCATACTTGGCCACCAAATCCAGACAGATTAAATACCTCAAGTATGAAAGGTAAAAGTATAAAAATTATATAAACTCAGAACTCCGAAGTTCTAGGTAAAACTTTTTTTTTTAAAGACACAAGTATTATCTGTAAAGGAAGACATGTTACTGATTTTTTCTAATTGTTTTAAAATTTCAACTATATTAAAATGAAGAACTCATGTTCATCTTGTCACCATAAAGATAATATAAAAAGAGAAGTTCAGATTAATAGAAAGTATTTTCAGCAAAAAGAACTGAAAAAGAAAGTGTTCAAGATATATAAAGAATTTCTAAAAATTATTAAGTAATAGGTAGTTCATTATTTAATGGGCAAGTGAGTTGAATCGTCATTCATGAAAGAATTCAAAATTACACACACACACACACACATGCTAATCTCATTAATAATTAGGAAAATAAAAGTTTAAACTAGAATAAAATGTCATCACACACTCATTACCATTAGATATCACAGTTAGGGAAAAGGTGAAAAATCTAGCCAAACAAAATCTTTGTAAGGATTTCTGAAAAAGGAAAACACTAAACATAATTGATGGAATGGAAGACATTTGGTATTATCTGTCCAATTAAAAACATGTGAACTGTTATCTAGTAATTCCATTTCCAGAAATATACCTATAGAAACTCTTGCATATATATCAGGTTACTTATATAAGCACATTAATACAAACAATGTCCATAATAGCTATAAGCTGCAAACAATGCAAATGTCCATTTGGAGTAGAATGGATAAATGAATTGCAGTATATTCATGCCACAGAATACTATACGGCAGAGACAACGAACTATAGGTGCATTCAACATAATGGATAAATCTCCCAAACACGGAGTAGAGGAAGAGAGAGAGGGGAGGGGGATTGTTTTCTCTAAAACTGAAAAACAAACAAAAAAATTAGGCCATATTGTTCTGTCTTTTTTATATATATATATATATATATATATATATATATATATAT
>NW_026000021.1:5301565-5356369 GCF_001458135.2 Marmota marmota marmota
TATATATATATAATGGTACAGAGTGATATATATCTATATAATGTGTATATAAATATAATATATATAATTATGTTATAGATAGATAGATAGAATGTTTAATGAACAGTTCAGGGTAATTGGCATTTCACCTTAAACATTTATCATTTCTTTGTATTAAGAATATTCAAAATCCTTCCTACTACCTATTTTGAAGTACAGATTTCATTGTTGTCAGCCATTGGTAATGTTCTATTTCTTGAGACAGGTGGGGTTTAAACTTGCATTAATCTTTTAACTACTGATTAAAATATACACATTTTTTGGAAGTTTTTGGCCTTTATGTTTCACAGATTTTAAAAACTATGATAATAAAATAAATGGAAGATAAACAAATCAAAGTACTGTTTGTGAATAACGTTTTAAGAAGTGTATCTTTAAAAAAGAGGTGTACCTACTGTAAGGTGGAGTCCAAGGAATTACATTTTTTAATAAGACAAATATTTGACTCTATTTAAAAGGTTCATTAGGAGGGGCCAGTATTAAAAGAACCATCAAAAACATAAGAGAATAGGGGATAAGTAATAAATATACATAATTACATGTGATCCTTCAGAAAGCAAGACATCGTGGAATGAGAATATAGACATTAAAGATGAAGGAAAGATGGATGTAGATGAAAGCAATTTGGTAAGTGACAGACATCAGATGGCTCTATTTAATCTTTTTGGTAGGAAGTGAGACTACTCCAAAAACTAGATCTCTTGGCAACAGGAGACCAACAGTACTTTTCCTCTCTCCTCTCTGGCTTGCTGGGTTAAAGCCTCTTATTGCTGCAAAGTCAAGAGTAGCAGTTATGCAGATGATGCCAGTGCAGATGCCAGCAAGCCCACCAGTGCCAGTGTTAAGGACATCGCAGCACTGCCAAGTGCTCCAGAGCTGTCATCTGCAGTTGCCAAAACTGCATGCACCAAAGCTGCGGGAGAATGCTGAACTCAAAGCCCATACAGATTTTAATTTCCACCAGTTGTTTTATTAAGCTAATCATACCCAAACCATGAGAACAGAGCCAGAGAGTGTCCAGAGTCCCCCCGACAATACCTCTGTACATGCTTTAACTTTTTTCTTTATCTATATCTGGTGCAGGAATCTTTGAATATATTGTTTCTCAAAATGTAAAAATAGGAAGTTTCTAATCAGTCAACCATGGGGGGAACTGAGATTCTACATCACTTAGCAAGCTCCCAGGAGACCTCAATATTGCTGGTCCCCAAACTACACTGACTAGGAAAGTCCTAGGAGCTTCAAGTAAAGATACCTAGAAAGCTCAGCTTATCTCTCCACATAACATTTCAAAACATGCCTGAATTATAGGTAAATATAGCTTAAGTTCAAGCTGGGACACTTTGCAAGATTACTCATCCAAGTAAATGATTAGCACATCTGTCAATCAAAATTAATTGATCATCTTCTATGTATCCCACTATGTGGGATGCAGACAATTAGTGGTTATTGTCTCTGCCTTTGTTGAATTTATTTTTGACTTGGTGAGAGGCAGGAACATACTGATAAAGTACCAAGAATACTAGCAGTGCACAGGCTAAAAATATTCATCTAAGCATAGTCCTGTGGAACTGTAGATGAGTTCTTTTTCTCTTTTATTTGCTGACATTCTTTGGCAGACTTTGAACATATTTCATGGAATTAGAAATCATAGCCACTTTCTGCATGTTGGTTTCTTGAATGGAGTTAAGCTAAAGAAAATTATCCCATTAACAAGTCACAGTAATATAACATGGATATATCAATGGAGTATATTCCTTCATTTAATATACTCATTCTTTACTCCAAGTGCTTCTGAAAACCTCTCATTCAAATGAATGATATTCCATTTTGGATTTATTCTAACTCACTTTGGCAAAACAAAGAACTTGTAAAATTTAATGAAAATAAGCTTTCTGAGATATGTTTTAATTTTAGGTAGAAAGAAAGGACCTTACAGATACTAAGAGTTGGATCAGCAGTTGGATCACAAAGGAATCAGATTCTAGCCAAACTCAGACTATACTTTCACAACCTGCAAAAAAAGAAAGAAAAAGAAGAAGTAACTAAAAATTTACAACCAACCAGTGTAAATTTTAGGTCAAAAGCTAATTAAAACTTAACTAAAGATTACTGTATTCATTCACTGGTCATTTGTGTGGGAAGGCTACATATTGTTATTTTCAGATATTTAAGTGCTCAAAAAGTCTGATATTCAAATATCTTTTCTGAGAAAAGTACTCAAAGGTGTAGACCAGCCAGTGGGAAAGTTATTTAAAAGTAAGCACTCAAGAATGAGGAAGCTGTGTTTTTGTTTTTTATTATGATTTTTAAAAGGATGGGCTATGGTTACTGAAGTAAGTTATAAGATATAAAAAAAAGTAATCATCATCATCATCATCATCATCATCATCATCATCATCTAGACCTAAAGTTTCTAAAGTTTTTTGAAAGAAAAAGCAAGAAGTATGTAAATGAAAAAGAAAGACATGCTAGTGATTTCATTTATTCAACAAATACTTTTTAAGCATTTACCAATGTGTCAGATATTTTGCTAGATAATCCCCATCCAAAAGGTAGTTCATCTTTAAAGTTTTAAAAATCAGAGAAATGTAAGTGGAAAATGTCTTCTTTTGACATCGGTTTGTTTATTCTTTATAAATTTTTTGGCAAGTTAAAAGTTTTTATTTATTTTACTTCCCAATGCTCATATGCATATTTCAAAAGTCAAGAACGCCAGGAAGTTTTTCTTAGAAGTAAATATCCTGTCACTTTCCAATGTTTTCCAATCTCAATATCAAAGACCAATTTTTAAATACTTGGTTTTTCTATATAATTTAACATATATTTTGAATTATAATGCTTATTCTTTTATTGCTTAACTCTTCGATATTTGATATTATTTATTTACCCTACCCTGCAAAAGAGAATTTAGCTATATCACAGGACCTCCTGAAGTCCCATCCCCTTTGCCCTTCAGGCTTTCCTCTTTCACCTAGTGAGTGCTCAAAGATAAGGAATCAGTGCATCAACACACACCACGACAGAGTCAAAGGGCTTTACAGTAAGAGTGAGATTTTTTTCATCCCTCTAGTTCTTGAAAAAAAAAAAAATGTCTCCTGGAAAAACACCAGGTTTGCCTCCCCCAGAACACCAGTTGTGAACAAAGGATGCCAATTTTAGAATCGGGACTGACTTCCAAGCCCCTCCATATCAGGCTGCGTCTTACCTGCTCTCTACCTCCCAAATATCCAAACCTGGCCCACTTGTGGAAAGAACAGATGCTTTCCGACAAGACTGCATGTGTTTACTCTGGCTCTTTCTCCACTTTATGATAAGATTTTTCATTTGTTTTCTGTTTTCCAGCTAATTACTAAGCTCTCTCATAAGTAGATGAGAAGAACCTCTTTGCTGCTCTCTTGGACCTATGCCTGTTTTGTTCTTTACAATAATTTTAATGCAGGTGGCAGAAAAGAGGGGAGAAAAGCATGGGTTTTCAATACAGTATCCTGAACTAGAAGCCTAAGTATATTTTTAAGTAAAGCAAAATTCGAAAATAAGGCATAAATTAGGATGATGTTTTCCAAATGCATAAAGGAAAACAAAACACAGAAAATACAGTGCATACAGAAAAATAAAAATGGAAAAAAAAAAAACCCAAATCCTTCTCTTAGCATTTTGGAGTTTTACTTTATAAGACTGATGTAGCCTGAGTATGTTCTGTATTTAAATTACATGACTCAAATCCTCTGTTCTGACCCCAGGCTCACAAAGCCATCTTCTGCTCATGTGTTTCTTCCCCTTCAAGCAGACAAACAAGGAGATGATATTCTAATTACAGCACATGAGTGTCCTGTTTCCCCTCATTTATTTCTCTTTGTGAATCAATCTGCTTGCCTTCTCATTTTATATGTTCAATTTCTAAGCACATTTCATGTAAGTCTCTTCCTGAGGGACAGGTCCATTCCAGGTACCTGTCAATTCAGGTTTGAGAGCTGGACCATGGGAGAGATTCCAAGTGACCAAAAGACTGCTGTGTAGTATCATCTGCCTCCTTCTCTTGGACGTGAAGAACGACTATATCACAATGTCAACTAATTCCTCTGAATGAGGGTGCAACTATCCTAAATAAATCCTGGTGGGTGTTGTTTGCTTATATGCTTGCTTTAATTTTTGTTTTGTTTTATATGGAGGAGTAGGAGAATAGAGAAAGTAATTTTTAAAGTTCATCTGGAAAAGCAGACATCCAAGAAAGATCAGTATAACTTGAAAATTAAAATAGGGGGAGACTCCAAGTACCACCCATTAATATAAAAAAATACAATTAAAATGCTACATTTGAGATTGTTCTTTGTTAACATAGATGGAGAGAAGAAATATAAAAACTGAGAAACAGCCAGTTATATTTAGCCAGTATGAATTTAGCAAGCTTCAACTGTGGCATCTCAAACAAATATGGAAGGAAAATACTATTTACAAATAATAGCAATTGCTTAGTAATTGGAAAAATAACACTAGATCTTATTTCATACCCTATCTAGATGGATAAGAATTTGATATAAACATTACAACAATGTAAATGTAGAATAAAGTCAGATGCTATTTATCAGATCTATGCATTTTCCAATCATAGTAGAAGTTAATGAGAATACAAAGGTAAAGGGATTTAAGCTGCTTAAATTCTTTAATATTAAAATTTTAAAACAACCTTAGAAATAAGGTAGTAAACAACAACATATTTGTAACAAATATGGCAAAGATTTAGTGCCCTCAATACATACATGTTTTTTTAAATCATAAGATTAAAAATATTAAAAGTCCAGTAGAAAATAGATGTAAAACTGAATCACAAAAGTAGAAATGTAATTGGCTAATATGTTTCCCACCTCAATAATGATTTACAAAGCATATTCAAAAGGCAGTAGTTATATTTACATGTTTTAGTATAAAATTTTAAAGCAAAACTGAAAAATACTACTCAATGCTGGAAGGTGCATAAGCAAGCACCGGAAGTCTTAATGAGTTTGCAAAATGGCACAACTTTCCTGCCAATAAGATGTAAATTGTGGGGCTGGGATTGTGGCTTAGCAGTAGAGTGCTTGCCTAGCATGCACAGGGACCCAGTTTCGATTCTCAGTACCACATAAAATAAATAAATAAATAAAGGCATTTTGTTGTGTCCATCTACCAAAAAAAAAAAAAAAGATATTCTCTCTCTCTCTCTCTTAAAAAAAAATGTAAGATGGCATTAAAAGTTTTTCAAAATTTATGTGTTATAAAATAATGATATTTTAAAAATGGTCTCTTGACAAATAATCAAGAACTTTCACAAACTGTTAGGTGATAAAGAAATTTATGAATTTTATATTTATATTAAGAAAATGATTTAATAAAAAAGTGGCATATTTACTCTAATAACACTTTTCCAAAAAATGAAGTTTATAGACATAAAAAAAAGACTACAAAATACACATGCCAATTTTGCAGAAATCATACTGCAAAATACAAGGGTATGTACACATACATGGAGCTTTAAAAATAGGAAGGGGTGGCATTAATGTTCACATTGTTTTTTTTTCTCTGTTCATAAAGTTATTTGGTTTTCTGTTTTACATTTTCTTATTTGTACCTTTGTAAGTTTTCCATGTGAACATACACAATTTATCTAAAAATTTAAAATAATTAACCAATATTTTAAAACTGACGGTACAAATTAGAATACAAACACACAAAAGTACAAGCTGCTTTCATTACTCTTCACATCAGTGATGCCTTACATAATTTTGTCTGTTCCACTGAAAAAACTCTTCAAGATGTATTAAAGCCCCTCTATTACCAGCCCATAGACTTTACCCTTTTTCTGATATTTCTAATAATCTGAGAGCTTTAGGTTAATAAACTAATTTTGAATTACAATAATGAAACAAAAAATTATCTCTTCCAACTAACAGCACCACGGGTGATATTCATTTAAAACTAATAATATTTTTAATTTTTTTAAAACAAGAGAAAAAACATTTTTGAAAAATTTAGAGAGTCTGACATGAAAAACTAAAATCCAAGAAGGAAAAAATTGGCAGTTATTAAAAAAAAATGAGAAGTCAAGACAAAGTCATTTTCTCCAACTACCATTATCCAATAAATAGATCTGTTACTTAAAAAATGTGACTCTTGGGTCAAATTCCATTCTAATCATGCTCCATTCCTTTGTCAATAATCTTATGAATTCCAGAAAAACTCTTCTCTAGGTCCTGCCCCAAACCTAGCACAACGGTCCACTCATAAAATATAAAGGCTGTGAGAACCTCAGTGATCTAAAACAAAGAAAATCTGATTGAAATAAAGAAGAAAAAGAAATATGAGAGAGATAGAAGTTAATATTCTAATAAAGGATCCAGCCACACTATTTAGCTCCTGCTATCAACAAACACCTCATAAATATCACAGAGAACTTGGAATTCCAGAAATATGGAATAGAAATACTTTTCCCTAGTAGTCTCATTAAAATCCCTGGGTATTTTATATAAAACAACATAAGAAGACACACACAGGTAGACAGAATAAGGCAGACTGCATTGGGACCTTTGAATTTGAGAAACATCACAGTGGTTAGATCCCTGCTTTTTCTTTATTCTTTTTTTATATCCCAGATGCCCAGATATCTTCTTATAGCTGAAGATATTTGCACAAGAGGGGAAAAAAAAAAAAAAGCCCCTAGCCAAATCGGAAGGAAAAGTGTAAGCAAGCCAGTAACACTCTAATTCCATGGAAGAGTGAAAGGAATTCCTCCCTCCTGTCTCTAAAGGTTTGTCTTTTAAATCTGCTGATATATACAGGGTATTGACAGATTAACGGGAGAAAAGGCATACAAGTTTATTAATGACCATGTGTGCATAGGAGCCTCATGAAATAGAGGAAGCTTAGCTTTTCTTTCTGAAGGCTGGATATTTGAATCTACTGAAATAAATTGGCAATGGACAGATTGGCCGGAGAAAAGCCTAACAAACATATTTACGTGAACAGGCAGTACAGGAAGGTGAGTACCCAATAACCAGATGAGATTTGGAAACTTATATACCCTTCCTTAAGGGCAGAAAGAAATGCAGGGTGGGGGATAATTTAGAGGGGTTGTCAGGGTGAATGGGCCTGAAGAACAGACAACGGTCTGGCACAAGGTTCTCTGGGCTCCAGAAGTAGTGTTTGATTTTTAATCTCTTCCTCTGTGAAAAGAATTTAACAAATAAAGCTGAAGACAGATTCCCTTATAAATCTAGATGCAAAAAAATTTCAACAAAATGTTTACAAATAGAATTCAGTAACATATAAAATGAATTATATACCATAACTGCTGTTTAGTCCAAAGATGTATGAACTATTTAATATTTGAAAGTTAGTATAATAAACCATAAAACAGGCTAAAGAAGAAAAATCACAAAATCACATCAACTTCTAGAGTAAAGGTATTTGACAAAATTCAACACCTATTGATGCATAAAAAAGAAAAAAGGAAAGAGAAATTTCCTCAATTTCGTAAGGAGCATCTACTGAAAACCTACAAATAATATTCCATATAATGATAAAAGAGTGAATTCCTTCCCCCCTTAGACTGTAAATAAGGCAAAGATGTCCATTCTCCCTACTCATAGCCAAATAGTAGGAGAAAATCTTCAGGCTGTTGAGGATTTAAAACTGGTTATTAGACTTGACTCAAAAGCATAATCCATAAAAGGAAGAAGAGATAAATTGGATTTTATTTTTAAAAATAAATAAACTTTTGCAGAGAATGAAAAGACAATCTATGAAGTGGGAGAAAATATTTCCAACTTGCATATCTAAAAAAGAATTAGGATATAGAAACAGCTCTCAACACTTGAACAAAAACCAAAATAAAAGAAAACAGCACAAAGTGTGAAATATGATATATCAAGAATTATGTAATGTTTTGAACAGCCAACAATAAAAAATTAAAAAAAAAACAAAACAGCAATAAAAAATAAACCAATCAGAAAATAGACTGAAGATAGGTATTTTACAGCAAAGAATATACAATGGAAAATAAGTTCATTACAAGTTGTTAAGTATCATTAGACATGTCTTGAATGTGAATCAAAACCACAAGGAGATATCACTATAGAACTATCAAAATGGCTACAACATAAAACAGTGATGACATTTAATGAGTGTAAGAACAAGAAGAAAAGGTATGTTTCTTACCAAAAAAAGAAAATTGAAGAAAGAGAGAGATAGAGATAGAGATAGAGATAGATAGATAGAGAGAGGGGGGAGGGAGGAAGGGAGGGAAGGGGAGAGGGAGAGGGAAGGAGGGAGGGAAAGAAAATAAAAAAGAAAAATCCATTTATCAGAGTTTAGAAACACGTATCAGAGTTTAGAATACCACAGGCAACCATCTTCTTAGGGTCTTGATCTCTTCTCTGGAACAAAAACTCTTTTTTTTAATTTTTATTGTTGGTTGTTCAAAACATTACATAGTTCTTGATATATCATATTTCACACTTTGATTCAAGTGGGTTATGAACTCCCATTTTTACCCCGTATACAGATTGCAGAATCACATCAGTTAAAACTCTTATCTCCTTCACTCCTTTGCTTCAGGCCTGTCTTCCAGGACCACTGTACCATTCTACCACTGGGTCATGAGAAGGAAAGAAGACTGATGAAGAGAGGAAAGAAAAAAGCCCCCCTTTTCTCTTTGCCTCCTTTTTGGGATAAGTAAGGTTTTTTAATTCTCTACAGCTTTCTGCCATGACACTGAAGTTGTTGACCACCATCCAAGGCTTACAAATAGATGTTTTTTTCTTGCCTATTGTCTCTCTCTCTTTTTTAAAATTTTTTTAATAGTTGTAGTTGGAAATAATACCTTTATTTTATTTTTTTATTTTTATGTGGTGCTGAGGATCAAACCCAGGGCCTCGCATGTGCTAGGCAAGCGCTCTACTGCTGAGCCACAGCCACAGCTCCCTATTGTCTCTTTAAATCTTCTTTCATTCATATTTTCTCTGTCTTCTCTCCTTCTCTCCCTTCTTCCTTTTCGCCCTCTCTCCTGTCATCAGGCCCATTCTCCCTTCTCTTTAGCAAATTTCTTATTTGTGATAGCCTATCATAGTTCAGCCAGCATTCTCCATGTCCTGGGATTTTTCTCCACAGCACCGCACCCTACACCTGTGTTGAGAGGTTTGGTCACCAATGGCACTGCCATCGCCAAGACATTATCAACACAAAAGATATAAGACTCCTAATTCTATTTCTTAAATGGGGATTCACGGAGACCTCTAAGTATTTTCTACTCTTAATGTTTTTCCCTTGAGATTTTAGATGAGTACTTATTGATAAGATTTGACCCTGTTTTACTTGTTTGCTATTATGGAAAACATGGTCTTGAATCTTTACATCATAATTACTTTTCATTTTTTTCAAAAAAGATGCTTTCTCCTATCTATATGTTTACTTACATATTTGGAGGAGATTTTATGATCTTCTACTGAGACACACAGTAATTATGATGTAAAAATTCAAGATCAGTCCATAGCTGATCTGTTATTATATTTCTCTCCACTGGCTTGATTACTGATGCTTTTGATATATAAACAACATAGCACTTCTGCATTCTTATTTCAAGAGAATGCATGATATACTGCATGATGTACAGTTTTAAACATTGCAGAACTACAACTATTGGTCTGTGGGCCACTAGTATGCCCCGAGGAATGCTCTGGAAAATTTACCTCTTTTAGAAAATGTTGGCAATGAGACTGTCCACCTTATCAGTGTGTTTTCTCAGGAATCCTAACTGGTAGTAGCTTATAAGTGGTGAGTCATTAAGATCTCAGAAACAGAAATAGCAGGCTTTCCTGTTATTGCTTAGTTTTCTTTTTATAAGCACCATATTTTTTTCTCCAACAGATTGTATTTCCCCTTTGTTGTGGTTGCTGGTAAATTTACAAGAAAATTTGAGGTTCATTTCCCACAATTGATAATGTCTTATGATATTCATTATGTGTTCTCAAATGTCTCTATTTATCCTATTTTCCTGGTTTCATTTTCCCTTTGCTGCCATTTCTTCACCTTTATTTTAAAAATATATCCCTCTGAATATAGGTAGATAGAAAGACAGGTAGAGATAAGCTGTCTCAAATCACTTTCTGGAATGATTTGGAAGCATAAATAAATTAATAATGCTCTACATATAACAACATCAATAACACTACCTCCACTAATATGCTTTTTCTCATGTTTGCTTTAGAATTTGTTTTGAATCCATGAGCAACTGCTCAAAGTCCACTGTGATGGTTTTGATGTTAGATGTCCCCCAAAAGCTTTATATGACAGTCTTAACCCAATCCTGCTGAGATTAACTGAAGGCAGGCAGGGTGTGGCTGGAAGAGGTGGGCAGGTGTGCCTTTTGGGAAATATAATTTGTATCTGTTATGCGGAGTCTTTCTATGCTTTCTGATCACCATATGAGCTGCTTTTTTTCTCCACATATTGTTCTGTCTCACCTCAAGCCCATAGAAATGGAGTTGGCTGTCTATGGACCAAGACCTCTGAAACCTTGAGCCCCAAAATAAACTTTTCCTCCTCTAAAATGGTTGTTTTCAGGTCTTTTAGTCACAGCAACCAAAATGCTGACTAATACATCCAATGTGTATCAGATTTAAGTTTTTGCCAGGGAAAATAAGGTCTCTGCCCCAGAGATATTTCCAACCCAATTTAAGGGGGAAAAGTTATAATTTTTAAAACTTAAAAAAAATGATCCAAAGTTGTATATATTGAATTCACATATTTACTTGTACAGTTGTAGGATTCATGCATATTAGAGAAGTATCAGGGTGTGACACTTGAACCGTAAACAAAGGTGTCATGGAGAAGATGAGATCAAATGAACCTTGTAGAGTAGCTGGTATTTGTATCCCATGAGCCTCTTTTCTGTTGTCTGTTTAATTTTATTTTTCTATATACAACTTCTCATCTGAAACCTTCAGCTTTGGAGGAATTACATGTGGTAAGAACTTCTGTACCCAGGAGTAGCACCTTGAGAAATCACCAAGCACATCATCAGAGAGACAAATCAGTCCAGGACTAAAGGTGAAAATGGTTTGACCCTCTTCCCTTAGATAAAAAGCCTCATTTCAGAGGCACACCTTGATTTCAGTGCCAAGGTTTTCTTATTTACATAAAAATTTCCTTTTACTGGCTCTCTGGTGTGATTTCTCACTCATTGCAAGGTAGAAAGAAGAAGGTTTTGACTAAGGAGGAAAAAATGTTGTCCAGAAAGTACTGCTGGGCAGAAGGTGGCTGGGGGTTGGAAGTCTGGAGAGAGGGAAATATCAAAGAGAACACCAAGATTCTGAGTCTGAACAGCTGCCAGGGAACAGAGCTTGGGTAGCCTTGGACAGAATTCAGGAAGTCAGAAGAGGAGAAGGTTCTATGGCCATGTTCTGTCAACACTAATAGCCAACAACAGCAAATCTGGAAAGGAAAGCACACAGCTTCAAAGGTGAAACTTTGGCTCGCTCACTCTCCATAGACAACAGTTGCTCTCAGTGTATTTGACAGCAGCTTCAGCCAGGAATTTCCAAACAGTGCAATCTATCGTTTATGCATTAAGACAGCCCCGCCTGGAGAGTCACAGCCCCGGGGATTAGAGGAGTCTGACCCCACAAGGCGGACAATGAGTTAGCAAGGAAAACAGCTTGCCTAGAGGGGCTGACACATACTCCTACCACATACATTAACTCCACACTGACATCAGGCAGTGGTCCCAAATCAGAAGATGTCCACAAGCACAATGTTATGTGGGCAGGAACGGCAGATAGGGAACAGCATGGAGGAGACATCAGGGCTCCAGGCTGAAGCAAGGCTTTGACAACCTCAAGGCCTACAGTGACCAGCAGCTACAAAGGAAGCAAATAAATAAATAAAAATCAATGCAATTAACCATTCCTGGACCATTAAATATGTTTTTAAATTAATGCTGCAAACCAAATCAAAATGGCATTGTGTGACTCTTTAGGGAAGTAGTTTACTGGGAGGAAATCAAACTAAAAAGAAGAACAAACTGGTAAAGGATCAGCCTCCTATCAGGTCCAGGAATCCCTCTTGCTCCGAGGCTGTAGGTGGTGCCATTGTTATCCTGGCAGAGACAAGGGTTAGTGCACAGCTGTCTGCACAATATCCTGCCATTTGTCTTGACAGATGCTCTTCCATCCAAGACTTCTCTTGATCAGAGTATAGCCTCAGCCAGCATTCCAGGGCAGCCATGGTTAAATGCACTTAGGAGGCTGATCAAGTTCCTAAACGTAGCTCATGGAGATAACAATTGAGGTCAAACTTGCTCTTTGTGCTACATGTAACTGTGGTCAGCATGAAAGGTGGGTACCCTGGGAGGGGCTATCATTCCAATAGCCTTTCAAACTAGTGGTCTTTAAGTACTTATTCAATTTTTATTTGGCAAAGACGGAAAAATAATTCTCTATTATACAAATTATAGAGATTATTTAAATTCAGAATATGAATGTGATTTTACGTAGAAAAAAAAATCTCAGAAACATGAGAAACAGAGAAGAAAAGACCCAAAGTTTTATTTCATTTCTACCTGAAAACATTTGGCATAACTTTTTATTGTTTTCCCTGCCGTTCCTGTTATTTTTCTTTCATAAATTCTCAAGTTATGAAACCATTAATTTATTTTAATTTATGTAATAAAGTCACCTATCCCTAGTAAATGACACTTAAAAGATTTTAGAATACTAACTAACTGACAGGTTCTGACTACAGAAGGCTGTCAGTGGGCAGGAGACATATTTCATGGCATTGCCTGATTTAAGGATCTGAACAAGAGGATGTCAAACTACACACCGTGGACGGAATGTGATGGAGCCATTCGTGGAGAGTCAATACCATTAACACAAAGTTATTTGCAATTTAAATTAATTGAGAAGCAGAAAGAGTGGGCTTAAGTAGGAAAGAGTCGCTCTTCAAGGAAACACTAAGAAAATGGAGCAAATATATAGACAAAGGCTAAGGAAGTCCTTATAATTCCATGAAAGATTGAGGCACAGTTACCATAACTGACTTGCTACTTCCTGTCCCTATACAGCCTGTGCTATTCTTAAACAAACCTGCTCCAACCACCTCCTTTACTTTGATCTAGCTGAAGTAGGCTTCACTTACTTATAACCAGTGAACAATCTTAAGACTAATTTAGGGGTACTGGAGGGGGTTGTATCTATATGACTTGGGAAAATCTCAGAGGAGGGAACTTGGGAATTGGTTCAAGAAAAGGGGTTGAAAGAAGGCTTTTCTATGTCTTTGGAACAAGTTAGTGAACGTATTTAAAAACACATTTATTGCACACCTACTAAGCATTGGCTGATGCTTGGCACCTCAAGAGAGATGCAGCCTTTTTAGGCTGACAACAGAGCCCTGACATTCTACCCTGACAATCAGCAACAGAGAGAAGGGTTTGTTCCACTGATATTTCTTCAGAGTGTCACGTGCAAGAGATGCCAGGATCATAACAAATCCATGCTGGATGATGTACCACGGTGAATACAACTTAGGAGGTTCCAAAGCAACGTCTTCAAAGTTGAATGGGAAAGCAGTTCAGTTTTGGCGAGGTTCTCTGTCTTCCTCAACTAGCTGTGATAGCCAGGTTAATGGACAGATGGAAAATTTTCTTTGAAAAATGTCAAGCCGCAAGCTACAGTCCACTATCAAAGCCCATAAGTGTCTAATTTAATTCCTACTTCTTCTGGAGAACGAACTGTATTGTCCTCCAGGGCATTAATGTCAAGGTCTAAGAGAAAAAGAAACAGAAAAATACAGTCATCGGCAAATATGTAGATTAAATACCTTCAGTGTGATCAAGGGGAAATGGGCTCCCGCTGGAGTGAGGAATGAGAGCTTATTAAAGCAATAACCAGTACTCTTTGAAGGATTCAAATATTCTTCCTGGAAGAGGTTAGACTTCCATATACTCCCTCCTGCTTTCTGCAGACCAAACATGCAGCCCTCACTGTTAAGTCAAAGGAAAAAACATATATATAACCTCACTTTGGCACAAGAAATAGGATCACTGCTATTTAGTCAGCTTAATCTCTTACCCGATATACAAGCAAAACTTTGGTAGTTATTTAATGTGAGGAAAAATAGTTGTGGTGTATTATCAAATCCTGCAAGAGACGAAATCTTCAGATGAATCAATAATACGATCTGACTTCTGCCTCAGTGAATTAGGCCCAAGAGCTAGAAGTCTTTGTGAAAATCAAAATAGCACTTCCACAGAGCTAACAGGGTTTCATAGAATGTGGCCCCTTTAATAAAAGACATCTGTGACAGAAAAGGTGCTTTTTTTGATCCTGCGTCATTGTTTTCCTCTTGATTCAACTATGTATGACTTTTGGAGCAGGCAGAGGAATGGAGAACAAGTTTGTTAGGCTTTGCACATAAAAGGTAGACCTTTAGAAACATAAAACTTCATTTTCAGTTTAACACTTTTCAAACTAAATAGTCCCCAGCCCCAACTTTTAACAAGCAGTCTGCCTTTAGTATTTGGAAACCAAAATTGCCTTCTATTTTAATCGATGAAAAGCAAGCTTCAGCTTATAAATGGACTTTTTTTTCCCCAGAATTCTTTGTAAAGCCCTGAAAATGGATGTTTATAATGGAAGTCCACTTGGTTCTCCATAAAGCTAATTCTGGCTTGATAATTCCCTTCAGGCAGCAGCAAGCATTGTTCTCTTCAGCTCCTGTATAATTAATACCAAGATACAAATATATTCCTATCTATTTCAAGGGGAGCATGAAGTGGTGAGAAAAAGAGAAGGGGAGATGATACAAGTGTCAAATGAATTCTCTAATACGTTTTCCTCACTAAAGGGAAAGATAAATTAAATGTGCAATAAAAATTTAATAGCGAACAGTGATTGCACTATAGGAACCCTGATAGAAATAAGCATAATGGCATAATAAATTTTCTTGTGTGAGGAATGATTATTTGGAGCTTTAAGCTTTGACAATTCGTGTAAATCTTATCCGTTTGTTAGCAATTAATAATATTAAATTGCTTCACATCTCCCTAGATAAACATCAGCAATCTTTCAAATTGTTGTTGAAGAAATACATAATCTAGTGCACACCATTACGGAACTTTCTCAAATTTCTGAGATGTTCAATAGCACTGTTCCAAGGAGAAATATAAGCAATTTAATCTTTACTGCTGATATAAATACATCAACAAATATTTGTTAAACCCCACTTTGTGTGTAGCAGAAACACATAGTTGTCCATAAAAGTCTATTTTGACTTCCAGAGTATAGACCTATGTCGAGGAGGTGGCTGTCCAGGATAGATCTACATCCCAGTCCCCTTCTGGTGAGCCACATGATTCATCTCCAATAGCACTGACTGGAAATGATGTTCACGTTTGTAAGCCATGTTTTTCAAGAATGAGATGTGGGTCCTCTAGGCGCTTTTGCTTCTGCAAGCTTGATAGAGATGACAACAAAATATTGGGAAGAAAAAAAAAAACACATGTTGAAAGAAGCTGGCCCTGAATCTATCTGTGGGGAACAGGTGTTTGCAAACAGAACCCCAAGCCTTGATTAAATGAGTAAGATGCAGGCTTCTACAGAGTGTAAACCATTACAAACCTGTGGGTCTATCAGTCACAGCACTTTTGCCCAGTGCATTCTTGTGACTCTCTGAGTAACATAAAGAAATGAAAGACTTTGTACTTCTTACAAAAAAAATAAGTTCATCTTGATTAAAAAAACAAAGAATGCATGCAATAAAGGAAAACAACCCAAAAATACATAACAAACAATATTCCTTGAGATGTCAGAAGACAGTACAAGAGTAAATGGACAAATAATTGGCATCAGCACAAAATGCTAGGACTTCAAAGGTAAAGTATAAATATTTATTGGAAAAAAAGTAGACATAGAAAAATGGTAAGCACTGCTGATAAGAGCATCAAGATAAGCTGTTGATGCCAGGCATGGTGGCACAGCCTGTAATCCCAGGAACTCGGGAAGCTGAGGCACAAGGATTGCAAGTTCCCAGCCAGCCTAGGTATCTTAGTGAGACACTGCCCCAATATAAAAAAGGGTTGTGGATGTAGCCCAGTGGGAAAGCACTCCTGGGTTCAAACCTCCATACTAAACAACAACAAAATAAAGATATGGTGCTGATAATAATAAAATCACTTATTAAGGGCTTTGCCCTTCTGAGAAATCCTTCACTTGAACAAAAAACCTAAAGCTCCAGGTATCTGCAACCCTTTTAGATGTGTTACAGTCCTCATTTTCACTGGTTCCAGGATCTCTGATTGGCCTATAGCTGTCTCAGCTTAGCTTTTCTCCTGATGCCTACCTTTGCCCTGCTAGAGAGTGGACACTTTTCTTGTTTGTTTCTCTAAAAAAATACCTTGTTGCCGCAGTCCGGCTGCAGCAAAATAACCACGGGGTGACAAAGAACTTGTGTAGATTGATACAGCAGGAGTGGAAGCCATTTATTGCAGGACAGGAGCAGTATTTATACATTCCACACAGCTTATCTAATTAGCATAAACTAGATACATCAGTCAACCAATAAGGAATCTCCACACTTAATGGCTCGCAGTCAACCAATAAGGAATCTCCACACTTAATGGCTCGCTGGAGTTACTTCACAAACCACTCCCTCTGGCATTTTGCCAGGCGCCATCCAGACTTGTTTACAGACTCTAACACCTTGTGATGAATCTTTTCCCAGTTAATGTAAAATGATTTTCATTCCCTGATTCTATTTTATACAGGAAACATATATATTCCTGCTCAAAGAGATTCCATTCAAATTCTAGCCCAAATTAGAAAATATCCTGAAATAAGCATAATGCAGTCTTATTGTTTTAAAGCTATTTATTGAGTGTATCTATGCATTCAGCATTGGGGATGTAATAAAAATGGCCCATGCTCTTGGGTACTTATATTCTAATGAGGCTCAATATAAGGGATGCCATTTTGTATTTGGAAAGAAATGGATATATATTAAGCCTAGAGATGACTCAATGGTAAAAAAAAAAAAAAAGACAACTGTGTTTAAAATCTACTGTTTTTTTTTTATGAAATAGGTATTAAACGCTTTTCTCATATGGACTCTGTCCACAGATATATCTTAAGTGATTAGAACCATGTCTGTACCTTTAGATACTCAAAAAGTATGTTTTAAATTGATAGATGGATAGATGGATGGATGGGTGGATGAGTGGATGGTTGGATGAATAAATGTTACTCTGAGCCTTGGAACATTCCTCAATTCCAAGTTCTCATTTGCAATAGTACGGAATAGAAATTAACTCTCTCACCTACTTCTTATGAGCCTTTGCAGAGGAAAAATTACTTCTCTGAGTTAGAAAAATAGGTAAAAACTGTAGGTAGGCAAAAGAATTTGCACTCAATATAAATAAGCAATCTCTAAAGGTCCGAGTGCTCAAACATAAATGGTCTTATCTTCCAAAGGGAATTCTTTTCTGGAGGTTTTCAAGCATAGACTACAAAATTACTGAGACATTTATGGGTAACAGTCACACACTGAAGGTTCTTGAACAAGGCTCAAGATATTATGAACCTTTGGATAGAGAGTTAGGGCAGTTGTATACCAGGCAATGAGAAAGTGGAGAAAGCTAGACAGGGAACCAGGACCCCATAAATAGTCCATCAAGAGGACTAGACTATAGGCTGACTAATGAATATAATCAAAGGAGTGTGAGCTCACTGGAAGCTTTGTCCTGTGGAGTGTGCCACCTACACAAATAACGTGCTTGGAACCACACAGATATTGAGGACTAAGTCCTGAGTTGTAAACACAAGGCCGATTTGGCTGTGAAAAAACAACGTGTTTGTTTTGGAGAGAAAACTGAGACTCTCAACTGGCTGAACCACTTGAGTTTGAGCTGGGAGTTTAGCTTAATTCTGTGCTTTACCAGACAGAGGTAGTAAGTAGTGAAGGGTCTTCTTGAATGGTTATTAGCTCTGTGACTTTGGAAAAACTGCTCTGACCTTCGGCTCATCAGCAAAATGAGGATGATAACATGAAGCTGGTGGAGGTGGTATGAGAATTAAACATAAGAATTGCTCTGAGCATCTGAGCACACAGATTGCTTCCTAGCCTGTGCTTGGGGCCTAATCAATGTGTTTCTCCTCTTTTTTTTTCCTTCTGAACTTGAAACTATATGTTTTTTTTTTCTTCCATGAGACGCTTCAAAATATTTCTATTTTTGCTTCCTATTGAAATGCTTTAATCCATCATCTAAGGAGATGAAGTAGCATTTAAGGACCCATAGAATGTGGAATGATAATTTAAACTAAGACAACAGAGAGCCAGGGCTTTCTGTTGCCCCCTTCATGATCTCAGTCCCCCAGTTTGGTCATTTTTGAAGCACACCTGATGTTCCTCATTGCTTTACGTGTTACCTTAAGTCAAGACATAATGTACTATGGGAGTCCACAGGTACTTGGGGACTCTTCAGCTGCATCTGAATCACCTAGAGTCAATGTGACACCCTAGAAATAACAAACATGCATTTTTTTACATTTAATTCAAATACAGCAGAAAACCATAGGCTGCCATGTGGTCCTCCCCTCATCCAGATAATCTCTCATCACATAAATGCAATTCCTTCTGACCTGGGGACACCAGGCTTGCATCCATGAAAGTGTGATGGCCTTATTAATAATCAAGGCAGAACCAAGTTTGCCCTTCAGTCTTCAAGTTCCTTTCACACCAAACACAATTTGGGGTGCAGATACCTCTTTCACCGGACAAGGCATTCCCATAGGAGTGGAGGGTAAAAGTGCCTAATGTCTTTTCAGCTTTCAAAACAATTTTCCCTACATTTAGATAAGTCCATTTATATCTAAGTCCAAATATTCAAGAGAATCTGACATCTTTCCTCTCTAGCTTCATAGTGTATTTCAAAGACTTGTTCTCAAAAAAATTCTTTCCCTATCTCAGAAATAAGCTCTGTAGCTATTTCCAGCCATGTAAATGTTTCTTAATTTCCATACTTGCAAACTATCTAATTCACTTTTTTCAATGTGTGGTTTTGCTTTTTAAAGGGCCTATCTATGATGTATGCAGTAAATCAAGTAATCATGTTATCATGCAGTTTTAGAAAAATTATCGATTAATATAAGCATTATAAGTATTAAAAATTACAAGTATTAAACTTATAATAATTTCAGGCCATTTAAAATCAGAATGTCTTATAATCCCTTCAAGAGTATTTGACCTGAGCTGTTTATGATTATCATTATCTTATTTTATAATAATTTTCTGATACCTGAGTAAGTCATTTGTCCTCAATATACTTTAGTATAAAGTAGGTATTTTTTTTCTTTTCAGATAGTTACATAAGGAAAGAAGAGACAGGGCCAGAAAACATCAAAAGACTTAGGAAATACACCAAAATACACACAAACATCAAAGAGAAATAGAGTTTTAGGAACAAGGTTGACAAAATTAGGCTGAACACAATAATATATTTTAATTCTTCATATTGATGATTACAAGTAATCAAAGTGATAAACACCTCAGAAAGATTTTTATAAAGTAGATAACATGACATTTCTGAATGAGAGTTTGGGGATATAGTTCATGTGAATGGTTAGTTCAGGCTTTCAAGCAATTTGTCCTTGAATCATTTCTGAGATCCCACCAGAATTTAGTTCCTAATTTCCTAAGAAGTAATTGATTTGCCAGGAAATCTAACATATTGGAATTGAAAAGGCACATTTCTGCATGAAACCATGTCCAAGTTGATTTGTGAGCACCTGCAATTTTTCTTTCTGATTATACCTCAAAACTCATTATGCTGTGTGGAAGCATTGGTTGAAGGGAATTGAAGATATCAGCATGAGATGAAGACTGACCTTAGTAGCCCTGGGCACAGTCAAACAGCTGAGGCAGGGAAGGGATGCCAAGGAAGTAACTAGTGATCTACACTGCTCTCCACTGAGGGGTGGGAGGCATGCAGTTCCTCACAAGAGGGTTAGGGGTTTCTGGAAGGATTAGCAGCCTAGAAGCCTAAATAATATATGCCCACAAAATAGACTAAGAAATAGAATGTTGAAAAACAAAATGCACATCAAGAGGGCAAAGTATGGAGAAACAAAGACTAAACAGATAAGAGAATCAAAGAACTGGCTACAGCAAAGGATGCTTTGGGGCACCAGCAGACTTCTTAGGACTTGTGTTGGGTTCAAGAGATTTGAAGAAATTAGCAGAGATGACATATCCAAATCACCATCATTATTACTGTTCTTTTTTTCTCATTATTCCCTCCTGTTTATTGTCTCCTACCTGGTGAAACCTAAAGCATGTGGGCATGATTGATGGAAAGACACCAACAACCACAGTTAAAGGGTGCAAAAATTTTTTAAATTTGTTTTTACATTTTTAATTGTTCTTTTTAGATATACATGAGAGTAGAGTGTATTTTAACATATTATACACACACCGAGTATAACTTATTCTAATTAGGATCTCATTCTTGTGGTTGTACATGAGGTGGAGTTTCACTGGTTATGTATTCATATATGAACATAGGAAAGTTGTGTCCAATTCATTCTATGGTCTTTCCTATTCCCATCCACCCTGCTTTCCCTTCATTCCCCAAATTTATTTTTGAACTGAGATATGAAAACTTATATAGAGGGAGCACAGTATGCTCTCAAATGGAGGTGTGAGCTCCCAGGTCTATAAATCTTTGTGGATCTGTGCACACGTGGTGTGAACATTTTGCCAAATTCAAGGATCTCACACTTGCCATGCACATGGTATTGGTGTATGTGTGTGAGGGATTTGTTATATTCATCTGTTCCCTCACCACATCCCTGATCTGGAGCTTCTTGTTCAGTGTACCCATTGACCATGTAAAAGGGACTGCTACAACATCACCCCCGTATGCATTTAATTAAGTAATTCCAAGACCTTTGCAAACACATAGCATCCTTTAAGGGATCCAAGGATCAGGTCTGTCTTTGATCCATGTCTATAGAAAAGATGGTTTATTTTTACTTTAAATACCTGAATTTCCAACCCAAGCTAGTCCAGAAATAGTGACTTCTGTCTGTTCAAGATATCATTACAAGATTTATCCAATCTGCAGTTGGATTACATTTAGGCCTGGACTTATTTCTAATACGCCCAGCTGGTATAGGCAAGCTGGCAAGTGGTAGCTTAATCACAGCTCACTTTGAGTCAATAAAAAGGATGTAGTAGCTGTGAAAGCTAGTAGAAGGACCCTGGATTGGCCTGTGGCTCTTTTCAAATGTAAGGACTCTAATTTAACATTGAAAATTCTGCAGACTGACGATGGAGAAAATATATAATTAAAACACTACAATGAATTAAGTTGTGCTTTTAAATAAATTGATTAGCATAAAAGGCATTCATGCCCATATTGATAAATTCTGTGCATGACATTTATTTAATCTATAATAATTCTTAGTGCACTTATGTGTTTCTGTGGTCTGTAGCTAAAGTTCAGAAATCATTTCACTCGATTAGGAGTACAAAGACCCAAATTCTAGTTCCAGCATCGATGCGACTTGCTGAGAAGTAAGTAGCTTCACATCTCTGAAATGACTTTCCTTTAACTACAAAACAGAGAATTTGTACTAATTAACTTTTCTCCTAGGTTTGTCCTGATGTTTTTTGCCTGCCTCACCTGAGGTGTTTATTGAAACACGAACCTATGGAATCATCTTAGACTTAGATTCAGAATCTATGAGGGGAGTAATTCGGGATACTCATAGAAAAATCTCCCAGGAACACTGAAACACACTAACATTTGAGAACCACTTGTTCCAGTAGTTTCTGAGATTGATTCCAACTCCTTTTGACATTACCTGAGGATAAAAACAGAACAACCATCTCTATTGGTCTCATATGACTATATGAACAAGGTACTTCATGAAATTTGATATGTGTTAGGTCACCTTCATAGTGATTTATACCGGGAAAATGAGTCAGAAAGCATAAAGATATTATGACATATTTTAAGGAGCTAAAGATTTGTAACCAAGATGACCTAGGCTCAAATTCTGCTTCATTTATGTTTCAAATCTCTCCCTTTCTAATTCCCTGAGCTTCCCTTTCCCTGGGTGTCATGACTGTGGGATGATAACCATGCCTACTTCTTAGGTGATATGATGACAAAAGTTTTGATAACCCAGAGCTTATGAGAGACAATCTGGTAGAAAGTATAGGCTAGGGAGTGGAATCAAGGCTAGACCTTGAATGTCCATATGAGGTGGCTTTGGTAATGTTGGTGGCATAAGGACTGTCAAGATCTACTACCAATACTCATATGACTTTTATGAGGATTAATAATAAAATATAGATTTTTACATGGAAGAGTCTCTAACACATTGACCAAAAGATCAATGACTAAGAGCTCTTGTTATTAAGTTGGAACATTGAAAATTGCTAATATTCAACTCTTTTTTGACCGTCAAAAATGGTAATTCCATATGGTTCTGATGTAATATAATATTGAAATCCCAGTGTGATAAAACCAGTCCATTTTTCCCTAATTATTGAGATCCTTTTCTAGTGAAAAAAAAAAGTGAGAGAGAGATTACTGCAAATTTAATGATTTTTTTCCTTTCATAATGATTTTTTTTCTTTTAATGAAAATTCAAAAGGCTTCACCTCAAGTCACACTACAATCATTTTCTGAGTAATGATATGATAAGAAGGGAGGCAGCAGTGGGAGTTTTGATAGAAAACACCCAAGAGGAAGTCAGATGAGGGATTTTTTTATGCATTGTTCTAACTATTATTATAACAAGCTGTCTTTCTTGTAGAGCACACCCTGTCTCAGGGACTTTAATGATGACCCGAAACTCTCCTAATCAGGTGTTAATGTGGCTGTAGACTCTACTGGGTGCTTAAAAAGTCACAGCACCTCTGCCTGTTGGTAATGGATTGCTCATATTTCCTTCCCTTAGAGCCATCTTATAAACAAGAACTAGTCATATGGGGTGTAAAAATAATTAATGGTTTTAACTCTGCTATTAATACTATGTTACTAACCAGATGAGATATCAATCTCATTTAATTTGCCAATTTTATATTCACATCTTATCTAATAGCTAAAATGATGAATAAATCATTTTGACTCTCATATGTTTATACCCATGTTTTTTAAATCTCATGGGAGTGTATGTCTCAACGGAAATTTATTTTCTGTAAGTTCTTATATATACTATCTAGAGAGTTTGCTAAATGGAAAAATGTAAAGGTAAGGTTCCCAAGCAATAATCACTCACACCAAAGATCTCACCCAGCAAACATAAATATACTTGTCACTGAGTCCTAGCACTCAGGATATTTTTTTGCTGTAAGAACCAAAACAAATAAATATTAGCGTAAGTATTTTATGAGAAGTTCAGGATTGTGAAGAATCCAGGTCTGACCAAATTTATCCAACTTACCATTAGTCTCTCCTGATTCATCAATTCAAGCATTTTATCACACAGGTGACAAAAGAAAGAACAGAAGGAAGGTACAATTTCAAAAACAGATTCAGTGAAGACATTCTTACATATTTTATATTTGTTTTGTTGTTTAATTGTGGAAGATGAGAGGAAGATACAAGTATTTAACTGGGTTTCGCCATCTCCATTCCTGACTTGATCCCAGCATAGTTTCTTGGCAGCTTCTAGGAGACTATTTCTGTGTCTCTCCATGTCCAATATGAGAACTGAACTGAGAACTGAAGAATTTAAACTGAGAATCTAGAATAATGTATTTTGGACAGTGACGGGAGTGCTTAAATTTCCTCTGGTTTAACTCAGGTTGTCCTATCCAAGGATCATAATGTGGTGAAGAAAATACTGTAGAGAAGATGATGGGAAAGAGATGAACAAAAGCAAAGGCCTTCAGTTACAGTTACGCAGCTTCTGACCTGAACCCGGGAAATAGAGAAAAAATGACCTCGTCCCCTCCCCCCACAAAAGGGTAGCATTCTCTAGCCAAATTGGGACTCAGCAACATTATAAGACAAAAGGGTGGGATATTCAGAGACCTGAAAGGAAATTATAGAGGGGACAGTCTCATGGAGAACATGGGGCTTGGGATTACCAGTGATGGAGCAACAGGACTAAGAAGACTGAAGCAGAGGTCAGTAACCGTAACAGCATGGGGCCACCATCTATGGTCTTTCATGCAACAACAGCAGAATTGTATTGAGTTTTTGTGGCAGAGACCATATGGTCCATAAAACTGAATCTATTCTACCTGAACCCTCACAGAATAAAGTTTGCCAGTTCCTGAGATAGAGTGAGTAACTCTGGAGAATTCAGAATACCAGAACAAAAGCAAGAAATTGGGAATGAACATAATGCACTAGAAGGCAAAGGAAAAAACAAACCTCTCTCTAGATAGAAATATCTAGAAGTAAGGAGTTTGGAGAGGAAGAGTATCATATTGGAAAGTTTATTATTATAGAGTTTTGACTACCAAATTGAAGAATTTTCACTCTTTTCCATCGTTAAAAAAAGAACTTTTTGAAGGATCTTTCACAAGTAAATATGCAGATGATATTTTATATGAGCAACTGCATGTGAGATGAGCTAAGCACACTAGAAGAGAGCCAACTCATTTACACCTAAGATTCCCTTCTACCCCAGTCCGTTTCACACATGTGAACAATTTATCAATATATATTTTTAAGTGAGCTGATGAGATTTTCTTAGTCCAAGCGTTTTTCTTTGCCTACCTTGTTTTTCTGTCTCCCCCTTAATTTGGTAAAGGTGGTTTGGCTTATTGGGATTAATTTTTAAAGCTTGAGGAAACATCTGTTCTTGAACCAAATTCTATGCTCAGCAACTGACCTGTAAGTTAATAATGGAGATGCTATCACCAAATAGTAACTGTTGCTTTCCTCCTAATGTCCCTGAAGCATTATTAAATGTGACACATACAACTCCTTATATGCAATTTACTTTTGTAAAAGGTCATCTGCAAGTACAGTAGTTAAAAAACATGCCACAGGGAGCTATGAGATTATATGATGAGCACTTAATGACCAGCTTACAGCCTATACAAAACCATTTTAATTTAGACAATCCCCCTTAAAAATGGAATGGAGTCTTCTTTGGTGCATCACTGTGACGGAAAATACCTGTCCCTCTAAGTGAACTAAATGTGGTGAGCAGTGCCTGGACTCAGGAATTCTAACAAATCAAAGACTGACCTTAGCAATTTTATCTTCAATGAGTTCCATTGCTGTGATCCCATCCCCAAATGATAGAATGGATCATCAACCCTCCCTCAGACTTGCAAGGACACTATACCCTACCCATACTTTAGCTTTCTCCCTCCACACTACTTCATGGCGTGGACCTTCCTTGATTCTTACTCCTGAAAAAGTCAATCAAAGAAATTTCTAGCTAAATGGTGAATTAAGAACACAAATGTAATTGTATATCCATGTATTAATCAACTCAGACTGCTGTAAGAAAATACCACTGACTAGGTCATTTAACCAATAAAGATCATTTCTCACAGTTCTGGGAAGACTGTGAGCCTGGGAAGTGCAAGATCAAGGTGCTGGCACAGTCAGTTCCTGGCAGAGTACCTCTTCCTGGCCTGCAGACAGCCAGTAGTTTTGCTGTGTGCTCACACAGTAGAAAGAGCAAGTCCTGGTCCTGGTCGATATTCCTGCCTTTAAAAGGACAGTAATTCTGTCATAATTTTTTGCCTTCTACTCATTGTGTTAATTCCCATTTTCTTGTTTTTATGATATTCTTATCTTCCTCTGTAATTATTTGATTTTAGGGGTTGGCAAACTTTTCCTGTGAAGGGTCAAATGGAGTCACATAGACCACAACCTAATGACCCTGTATAAATCTATTTTCCAAAGGCCTCACCTAGTCAAAAACCATCACTTTGGAGGTTAGGGTTGCAACATACAAATTTGGGGGTTAAAGGGACAAACATTCAGTCATATCATGCTCTCCAAGCCCCTCTAAATTTATAACAAAATATAAAAGGTATAAAACCACAATGACAATAAGAATAGAACAAAAACAGATTCCAAGAATGCAAAAGTATCTTGGAATCTACAAAGAAAATTGATAAAAAACAAAAAACCTTAAATGAAAAGTAAAGAATCAATCTAATTCATGCCAGATAATCCTCAAAAGTCCCAGGAACTGAGAACACTGATAGTAAAGGAATCGGCAGTGAAGGAGGAGGGGTCACTTAAAATAAAGATTTGATAAAATCAGTTCAAAAGTAATTATATCTCTAGATATCCTCCTCAGTTCTATGTAATGTCACCCCCCCAACCCCCACCAATAAGTAGAAATCTGGATCATTTTTTCCTATGAAAAGAATAAAAGAAAGTAAAATGGTTAATTCTAAAGCAAATGTAGAAAATCTAGGATAAGAAATAAAATTCAGAGAACAAATTATAATACCTCTTAGAAATTTAATATAAACTTGAAAAATTTTCCAGAAAATAGAGCATAAATAGATAAAATAAGAAAGAAAATACACAAAAACAGAAAGTCCAATACTGTAGAACAAATTCCATCATAAGGGTTTCTGGAAGACAAAAATCAACAAAGAAGAATCATGAATAAATGTTGAAGAAAAAATTTCCAAAACTAAAGGACAATTGCCAGATTTAAAAATATCACAACAATATAGCAAAACAAGCTATTATACTGTAGAGATACAAATTATTGAAGACACTCAAAGGTCTTAAAACACTTGAAGGCAGAAAAAAAGAGGGTCTTCAGATTTCTCAAAAGTAGCAGTTGAAGCTATATCAGTGTTTTAAAAATTCTAAAGAAAAATATTCCTCGGGATAGAATTCAATACCCAACTAAACTATCAATCAGGAACAAAAAATAGATTGAATATGTTTTTTAGCTATTAAGATCCTAAGCTATTTACTACCTATACTATACTTTGTTAGAAAACCGCTAGAAAATACTTTTCACCAAAATGAGAAAGGAAGCCAAGATATAACATACTTTGAGACATAACAGGAAATTAAACACAAAGGAGAAGCAAAAAAAAAAAATTCACAAGATAATGGTGTAAGGAGATCCCAGTATAATTGCCATGTACCAAATTCAGTGAGCAACCAAGCCAGGTTGGAGCCAGGAACAATGTAGGACCCTGTACTTGGGTAGGATAGCCAGACTCTTCTCCAGAGTGAAGTGTTAATCATTCTGAAATTAAAGCAGCAATCACTTAATTGGTGACATCCATCATGATGACAGTATATGGCTGAGACTAATGAGAAGACAATAAAGAAATATGTTCCTATCAGAAATGTTCACAACAAAGTCTAGTGTCTTCATTTAATTTGGTGTCCTGGCAAGAGTTACCCTTCCTAAAAACTACAGTACAAAAGAAAACACAAATTCACCTATATAAAAGGAATTCTCCTATGCACATATTTGTCTACATATGCATGGAATATTTTTGAAAGATTCCTTGCAAACTGGTCATAATACTTGTAGAATTGCATATCTAGAAGTAAAGAAATTAACAAAAGATTTAATTTATACAATTTATCCTCTGATCCTTTAAAAACTATGACATTATCTATTACCTACTGGAGAATAAATTAAAATATATTTCCTATAAATTATTCTAAACACGCATACTTTTGATATAGCAATTTTACTTCTAGGAATTTATCCAACAAATATTCCTAAACATATGCAAGATGACATGAAACATTGCTTGTAATACAAAAAGTCTGACAACAATAAAAATTACTATCAATACCACAACAGTAAAATAAATGAAAACATTATATGTAGGAAATAAGACCAGACATATAAGTAACCTCAATAAATGCCAAAGAATTAAAACATCAGTTTCCTACAAATAGATGACAAAATGTTCAACGACAAATAATTGGAAAAATACAAAGTAAAATATTAATGAGATTCATTTTCATAACCATTGGATTGACAGATCCTAATAATACTGTGTGTTGGTTATGACATAAAAAAGGAGAAAATCCCATATAAACACTAATTTTTACATAAGGTTGTCAGTTTTTGGTTTTAGAATATACATAGATTATCTTCCTTTATTCATAGCAGTGATATACCTGAAACCTAGGATAGGACCAAACCCTCTATATACTTACTACCTTTTCCCCTATACATGCCTACCTATGATAAACTTTCACCTTTTCACTAAAAGGAAGCACTTTATAGTTTGGGCCACTGTATAGTTTAGGGTCACTGTTAAGTAAAAAAGTGCTACTTGAACACAAGTACTGCAATACCATGATGGTCTAACTGACAAACTATATAGCTACTAAGTGACTAATGGGTAAGTAGTGTACACACTGTGGATATATTGGACAGAGGGATGATTTGTGTCCTAGGTAGGCTGGCACGGGTTTAATCATGCTACTTAGAATGGTATGTAACTTAAAACTTATGAGTTATTTATTTCTCTAATTTTTCATGTAATATTTCTGGACCACAATTGACCACTGGTAACTAAAATCACAGGAAGCAAAACCATTGATAAGGGGGAACAACTGTATCCCCACATTTCTGGTCAGGGCATTTGCTTCTACTCAACATGGCATGTCAAAAATGTCTAGTTGTCTTCCTACATTTCCCCAAGAAACCTCCTACATTCACTATCCCATGAAATCTCTCTGGAAACGAGAAGTACCATCTCCACTGTACTCCTTGGCTCCACTGAGGTTGGTTCTGCAATATAATGATGGCTTATGGACAGCTCAAAACCTTGAACTCTGAAGCTTCTGCTCTTTTCTTCCTGATGCAGAAACTTTTAGTTGCTCCTTAGCTTTTTGATGAGTGAAATCTACTACATTTTGTCCGTTAAGGTTTTGGACAAGGGTTTGTGGGAGATCAAGTGAAAATGAAAAAGAAGGCAGAGATTGAACATCTGTTCAGCAGTAACCATATGCCTGTCACTATAGCTGCTTTTTATTTCATCCATCAAATATCTTTGAAAGGAAAGAAATATTTCCCATTTTAAAGATCAGAAAATCAATCCCACCCATGTCTGGAACGCTGTTCCCCCGGCTGGCACCCCACCTCACCTCCTTTCAGTCTCTGCACCCAGCATCATTTCCATGGTAGACACCCACCATTCGACCTGAACTGGCAACTTCCATCAGATTTCTTCTTTCTTCTTTATGTTTCTCCATTGCCATTATCATCATTTAATAGGTTAAATTTTTACTTATTTATTTGTGGACTCTGTCTTTTCCACAGGGCAGAGACACTTAGGTGATTCTTCATGCGTGTTCCTAGACCATTTTCTGGCACACTGTAGATATTTTACGAATATTTAGCAAATGAAATACAATGAAATGAATTCATAAAGATTAGGACTCACGGTTAATCAGATTTGTTAATTATTGGAGGAAGAGCCTTTAGTATCCCAGTGGGTACTTTCAATCACCAAGGACAGAATCGAGCGTGCACCACATCCCAAACTCCCAGGAGCTTACAACCCTCTTTCCATGCAGGTCTCAGGGACTTGTGCTTCAGGAAATGCTGCTTTAATGGAATTGTAACAGCAGCTTTGGATGAGAAGGAGAAGGGGAAGAACACAACAAGCTAATGTGACCAAACTGAAATAGGAAGACAGTCACTTCTCATTCATTTACTTGTTTGGTAAATATTTCTTGAGTGAATTTGATGGGACACGAACCTTCCAGACATATGGGACAATGCAGAGACCAAAGCAGTTGGGATCCCAGTTAATAGGGAGCTCCTTTGCCGACTATGTCTAATTGTACAAAATTCAAAGGTAGATTATTTCAAACCTGTGCCACTCTTAAGATTGTGTCTCCCTCCTAAAGGGATGCCACATGCAAAACTTGTGAACCAACTGGAGGTATAGATTTCCACCCGCTCTGACTTAATCCCTTCAAGATCTGCAAAAAAAAAATCAATGTCCCTTGATCCAGAAGGTATGACTGAAGAGCACAGCCAACCACCACTGGCAAGATTGTCCACTTTTATTGTATCTTCTTTGGGCTCAAAGAGAGATGATCATATGCAGAAGAGGGGGTGCTGGCTAGAATACTAATTATTAGGTTGCTTTATCATCTCCAGAATCCAATATAGATAAAGAAAGAAAGAATTTCACTTTGAAAAAAAAAAAGATAAAGTTCTTCTCTTTCTGAAAAACAAAGCAGGGCAACAACATATTGTTCAGTGACTTATGGTGGCTAAAATCTCTCTCTGAAAATTACTTGTCATGGCAACGGGTAAGCATCACCCCTGAAGCCAGCAGCCTGAAGCAGATAGATTGTTTCAATTATCTCATTTTCACAATGAATGAACCCTGCTCATAGGAAATCCATAGGTGGTTGGCAGTGGCAAATGGTGGCTGTGACAAGCTCGGAGCCAGTAGATTTACATCCTCTCTCAAAATACAGAGCAGGACTGTAATTTTCTGTAAATATTCATAGAAGTAAAAGCAGAAAGACCGACGTGAAGGGAAGAACTCGGGAAACTTCCCCCTTTTCCTTTGCTCCTCAATCATGATCATACCTTCCCTTTCCAAATTGTTTCTTTCTAGTCAGAGAATGCCACATGGAGACAGGTGCCCCTGCATACTCTGAGCATCTAGATGTGTCTCCCTGCTCTCTCTGTGTCTCTTTCCATGCTTTGAAAGTCTCATACATGGTTGATGAATTCCTTGGACTTGATGGGAATTACTATTTTGCTAAGTAAATTCCACATGAAATGTGTGGCACAATTATATATAAAGCTGTCTGCTAAATCAACCATTCAGTTACCCAACATTTGAAAAATCTTTTTCTCTATTGTTGGTTGCCTAGAGCATTACAAAGGATAATGTTGTTTTCATTTGGGGGGATTTTTTTTTCCCTGCTGCATCCAGGTAGGTGTCTTTAGTTGAGCTGAGATAGGAAGAGGATCTGTGATTCACTACATAATCCTTTTTTTTTTTTTTTGCTTGTTGCCCCATCCCTCCCATTCCAAATAGGTCATGAATGAGTCTTGCTTTATCTCCCTTTCTCCTTCCTTCTGATCCTCTAGTCTCACCAACCTCTTCACACTCTATGATTTTTTTAAAGGGAGTCCATTTTCAACCAGAATAACTACCAAGAAATTTCACTTTCCCCAAGCAGTAAAATTTTATGATGGACTTTTAGACACCAGGAGAATTCTGTGCTGTGTTTTAATTGAACTGGGATTGTGTGTGTGTGTATGTGTGTGTGTGTGTGTGTGTGTGTGTGTGTCTAGGGAAAACAAGGTACAAAACTGTGCTTTGCAACACTAGCATAGTCATGATGTGTGTAATCAATCTCTCCAACTAAACCTGCTTCCTAACAGGATGCCACCCAGGTTATTGACTACAATGAACAATTTCTATTTTCCCCTAACAATCCCAACTCCTTTCCCATATAGATTAAATGAGGAGCAGAAAGAAAAAACTAATTTTTTTCAGTATAATTTCTTTCTGGGTGGTGTTGACATTGAGTTGGTTGGTTTCAATGCAATGTATACTGAACCCCCCGAACAAACTGGGACTGAGGCATTCCATTATATATGCATTGCAAGCGTCATAAAGTTTGGTTCACAAAGCAAAACTCAGGAATGATCTACTTTTCTATAAATAGGAAAAGTACCTAAAAAGGTTTTCCAAAGCCTGCTAGCTGGTCACACTGCACACATCTTCAGAAAATCTAGAGCCACTTCTCTCTGCCCTACCTTCGACAGATAAGAAGAACTATAAACATCAGTGTTTCAAGTTCTGGTCTTGTGAGAATTTCTGATCATCCTCCACTTTCAAATTTTTGTTCAAAGAACATGTGTCTTCAGTTCAATAGTTTAAACTCTAATGACCAAACCAATAAATATTTATTTTTTTAAACTGGCTCATCCTTTCACTGATATTTTGTTTATACTGATAGAAAATGCCATCAGATGAGCCAGAGCACTTACTTTCTATCAGGCACATAACACTTATTAATGAGAAGTTGAGGATTGTTATTTTGTTTTGTTTTGCTTTTTTAAAAAAGGGAAAAGAAATTGAACTAGCATCCTTGAATTTTCTGTATTGTTGTCTTGTCCTTCACTTCATGATGCATTAAGGTGATGAAAATTCTTTGCCACAAAATCAGTAAATAAGTGATATGAGCATTAATCATATTGTAGTTTTTGTGAATAAAACAGAGTTCAGGAATAAATGTAATTGGACTCCTCTACAGAGAAAATATCGAGTGAGAAGTGTGGGGAGTCAAAGGTAAGACAATACAGATTTTTACAAACCCCATCTGTGGTTATTTATCCAAAAGAATTAAAATCAGGATCTCAAAGAGATATCAGTTCTCTATGTTGATAATAGTGCTATTCACCACCTGTGAGATATAGAAACAACCTAATTGTCCATTGCCAAATAAATGGATTAAAGAAACCAAGGTACATATACGTTGTTTTCATTGGATTTCCATTAGTGTAACAAATTATCTGAAACTCAGTAAATTTATAAAGAAAATAAATGTATTGGTGAGAGCCCCCTTGACTGCACTGCTTCATGGGCAATGACACCAGAGTAGCAGGAGAGATCATAAGAGCAGAAAAGAAATTGGAGTAGAGAGCGTAGACTTGCTTCTTTTATAACATTCTTTTGAAAATTAACTGATAGGGTCCCATAAAAACTAACTTAATACTTTCTAAGAAAATGCCCCCAAAACCCCTTTTATTTATTTATTTAGTTAGTTAGTTAGTTTTCGGCGGACACAACATCTTTGTTTGTATGTGGTGCTGAGGATTAAACCCGGGCCTCACGCATGCCTGGCGAGTGCGCTACCACTTGAGCCACATCCCCAGCCCCCCACTTCACCTCCCACCTCATCACAATGGGGAACAAGCTTCTAATATATGAACTCTTGAGGAACACACCACATCTAAACCATAGCAATATAATGGAATACTATTCAGCCTTCACAAAGAAAGAAATCCTGCCATATGAGACAACCTAGATGAACTGTTATGTTAGGTTTAAAGTAAGTAAAAAGTCAGTCTTTATGTTAAGTAAAATAAGGCAATGACAGAAAGACAAATATTATATGAGTCTATATATCTGAGGTATTTAAACTATCCAAATTCATAGAACCCAAGAGTGGAATGTTGGTTACCATGACCTGATGAGGGAAGAAAATGAGGAGTCATTAATAGATAGGCATAAAGTCTTAGTCTAGCAAGATGAATGTCTTCTAAAGATCTGCTATGCATTATATCTATAGGCAACAGTCATTTGTTTTGTTTATCTGTTATGGTTTGGAACTAAGGTATCCTCCCAAATTTCCTGTGTTAATACAGGGATATTCAGAGATATAAAGATTAGATTACGAGAGCTACAACTTCATCAGTCCATTCTACTTTGAATGAACTGACTGAGTGATAACTGTAAGCCAGTGGGGGATGGCTGGAGGAGACAGGTCACTGGGTATGTGCCCTGGAATGGCTGTCTCCTCTGTGTCCCCTTGACCTGCCTCTGCTACTTCCTGGCTGCCATGCGGGTGGGTGACTTCCCTCCACCCCTCCCTTCTGCCCTGATGTTCTGCCTCACCTGGGCCCAGAGCAATGAATGGGCCCACCATGGACCAAACCTATGAACCTCGGAGCAAAAATTAACTTTCCTTCCTCTGAGTTGTTCTTATTGGGTATTTTGTTAAGAAAATAGATCTCATGTTGTCTTATTATCAAAGTAAAATAAAATATAATATAAAAAAAGTTTTTGCAAAATTTGGAGTTAAGGGGGCTGGGGTCAAGCGGTAACGCGCTCGCCTGGCATGCATGCGGCCCGGGTTCGATCCTCAGCACCACATACAAACAAAGATGTAGTGTCCGCCGAGAACTAAAAAATAAATATTAAAAAAAAAAATTTGGAGTTAGGTCTTTTTATGGAATAAAGGAGAGAGAGAATGAGAATCATCTTGTCTTGAAACAGCACAATGACCCAGCAAGGATGCACCCATTGATTCCTGGGCTGACACTAGGTATCCATACTGTGGTTTTAAAAATGAAGGTAGAGCCAGGCGCAGTGGTACACGCCTGTAATCCCAGTGGCTCGGGAGGCTGAGACAGGAGGATCACGAGTTCAAAGCCAGCCTCAGCAATAGCAAGGTGCTAAACAACTCAGTGAGACCCTGACTCTAAATACAATACAAAAATAGAGATGGGGATGTGGTTCAGTGGTCGAGCGCCCCTGAGTTCAATCCCTGATAACAAAAAAAAAAAAAAAAGAAAGAAAGGTAGATTAACTTGACATATGACATAAGAAGCCAGTTTTTTATTGATTCAGTAAATATTTATAGCACCTCTTATGTGTCAAGAACGCCATTAGGTGCTAAGGATATAGCACTGTATAAAACAGACTTAGTTCTTATTTAACCAAGATTATAAATTGGTGGGAAGGGAGACTTTTAGAAAATTATCACGTATAAAATATACACAAACAGGTTCTGTCTTAAGTGTTATGAAGGGAAATACAAGAAGCAAGACGTGCAGTTATACTTATTTTAGAAGCAGAGAAGACTTTCTAGGGAACCACTTTAAACTGTGAGCTGGAGAATTAATGGAGGTGAGACAGACACAGAAAGGAATAAAGGGAGTGAGGGCAGCAAGGAGCTATGCAGAGGCTGTAATAGCAGGGGGGCTTCTGCAGACCTGGGGATCTGATAGGAGTCCAGCAAAGGAGCAGGACAGCAATCAACAGGACAACTGGGACAGGGCAGGGCTCCATGAGCCATGGCAGGATTAGGGTTTTTAAACCAAGTGAAACTGAAAGCCATGGAAGGTTCTAAACTCCTAGTGAACTGACTTAGCATTTCTTTAAAAGCTCACCTTGGCTTGCTAAATTGGAGCAGTGAGAGAGAGGAAGCCAGAACAGTTAGAAGATGTCTGCACCACTGTCAAAAGAAAGCTTACACGGGGCCTGCACGCACAGGAAACAGGAAGGAGAGGGAATTGTTTTTACAATGACCCTCTGCTATTGCCAAAAGGCGAAGCCCAGGCAATCTCACTTGTGGTCCAAACTGGAGTGACCCTCCCAATATCTGTGGCCCAGTCAGTCCTTGCTCGATATCAGAAGAGGACTCAGGACCACTCCAGCCTCAAGTCAATAATCCTCATAAAGATTTTCATAACCAAAAGGCACTTGAAAAACACTATTTTCTTAGGTGAAGAGATCACTTACGGTGAGAAAAGCATTGCATGCTGCTAATTCTTTTTGCATTCATTTGGCAGGAGATGCCTGAAATCCTAGAGCTAAACACACTAGAACTGACCTAACCACAGGAAAAGCAATGTTGCTGAATTGAAAGTCTGCAAGAGACTCATCATTTATTATTAATGTCACCATGGGCACCGAAGGCTTTGATATGGATGCTGGAGATACCTGCCCGCTTTCAATTAGGTACAACCGGTCTCCTTCACACTCTTTCTTCCTGCCTAAGAGCATTTAATTTGCAGGGAAGAAAGCTTTCTCAGCAGCTTGCCCTGCAGACCATCACAATAGTAGAAGTTTTTGAGTGCAGAAACCCAATCATTTCAAAGGCGATGTGGGATTTGCTATTAGCACAATTTGGAAAACCACAAGATTTAGGAGAAACGGGGCTTGAAAAGGAAATCAGAGTTTATGAGCAAGACTGCCAGGCACACATAGTATCATTTACAGTTGAAGTCTAACCCTAAAGTTCTTGATTCTTTGACTTATCTTGCTTCTCAGTGTACCAGAAAGAAATCTTTTAGGACCTTCATGGCTGTCCATAGTTCTTGGACAAGATTATGTCACTATTAGATGATGTCAAGTACCTCATTTAGTTCTGCGAGCTTCCCAGAGACTGGCAAAATAGGGATGGAGTTGGAGGTAGAAAGGACAGAGCCATGTGCTCAAGATTTTGTCCAAAGGTTAGAACCTACAGAGAACCATGGGAAACTAGGTACACATCCTGTCCTCACCTTTCTTGAGTCACTCAAGAAAAACAGCTTGCATGTTGAACACCCAATCTGCCAATTCTTCCCATTGCCCCTGGGTATATTGACCTTCATATAATGGGTTCTTCCTTCGTTACTTTCTTTTATTATTTGTATAACATTTATTCATTGATCATTGATTCAACAAATATTTTTATTCGGCTTTTTAACCCCTTTGAGCTTCAGAAGTATTATTTACAGATTGGCATGAAACCCCATTACAGGTGATTATGACAATTAAAGAGATAACATTGTTATAGCACCATGAGTGGTAGTTAGTGCTATTCCATTTTCTCCTCTCCCTTACATGGACCTGCACCTGTCAATCCTTCAATATGCTTTCTTTTTTCTTGTTGCTAAACTTTTGCCCAACTTAGGAAAACAGCTGCACAGTCCTTAGGGCTGCCAGAGGAAATTCTATATTGAATATTCAAGAGCTAGCTCTGTGCTCTTTGGAGAATAGGAAACCCATGTAGTTTTTTCTAGTCACAGAAGAGCAGAAAACTCAATTGGCTTGTTCACACATCTTCATGATGGTGGGATGTAATTGAGTCCCTTCCTCTGTGCTCATGCTATTGTAGTTTCTAGTGCGTGGCTTTGTGGAAGTCAGAGAAGTCTCTCTCCCATCTTGCAGGCATGAGAATTGGGCATTTTCTGTGCTCTTAGAGAGAATAGAGTTGTGGTTAACAAGAAAAGCTTTCTTGGCTGACATCTGCATTACATACAAAGGCACAGTGCTCCATGGGGCAGAGGCTCTTGCTATTTGCAAAAGTACCATAAAATATCAAGGAAAACCAACCACATGAAGATTGAGAAAAAATAAAATGTTCATCAGAGGACGTTACTGGTAAGGAAATAGCACAGTTAATTTTGCAAAAACTCCAGCATAATAGAGGAGCAAAATTAATCTTGCAATAGTGTTGTGACCCCTGAGCCTCAAAGCCAATGTAAAATAATTGAGGAAAAAGAAAAAAAAAACAAATATGTGCCCTGTACACAGAGAAGGCATGACTAGAAGCTGATTGAAAAATATGTGCAAGTTCAAGCAATACACAGTGACAACTTGAGTCTGCTCATTTATTTAAGGAAGATAAAGCTTAACAAATCTCACTAATGTTAATGCAAATAAGCATATCTTGTTTGAATATATTTGACTTAAGCATTAATGAAATAGGAAGAAATGAAGCCTAAAAGAAAAAGTTGTCAAAATGACAATGGAGTTAGTTTTCCTAGTTTCAGTTGCAAATTTTTGCAGACAACATAGCCTACATTTTTCCAAATATAGTGCCTGGTTAATTCCTCTTTGCGGGGATGACTGAGAAAAATTCTACCACACAAGGCCTAAAAAGAGTGGCTGAAACTAAAAGAATCTCTACCATTTACTAGGTACCTACTCTCTATTAGCACCTACACAGGGCACTTATATGTTTTTTTTTCTTGAGCCACTTGTGTAAATGAACTGGCAAAGCCACATGGTGAGCACGCAGGAGAAATTGTAGATGGGTCAGGAAACTTATGCCCTTATGTTCTGTGAAAGACTGATGTGTGATATTAGGCAAGTCATGCAACCTTTCTGTGCTTCAGAGACCCCTTCTCCTAAATGGTGAAATATTGGTCAGCCCATTCAGATGGTTGGAGAGAGTACAAACTAAGATAATGAAGGCTACGAAGCAAATGTATCACAAGTATCAAGGGTTTGTTATTGTTTTGTTTTATTTTGCTTTTAAAACCTTTGAATGACAATTCTGACTAAGGAGTAAATGAATTCTCTATGGAGAGAAGGCCTCAGCCTGCTGCTATGTTTTTTGCAAGAACTGGGGGATAAACTTCTCCTGCTTTTGTGATGGATCTGACCTTGCGCAGCTCCTCATGGTTCACTCCTTGCCCTAATTATGATGCTTATAAAACCAAAGCGGGTTAAGAAAGTGGTCTTGATACTTTTTTTTTTTTTTCAGGCAATTTGGAGTCTCTCCAGATATTTAAAGGGATTGGACTTGTAGGCGAAACCTCCTACTTATTTCTCCAACTCCAGGAATACCTAAGTATCTTCATATTTTTATATTTCAAGAATTTGTAATAGACAAAGTATCTTGCTTCTACATTTTCCCTTGTCCCCTTTCCTTCTGTTTTAGGCACTCCCTAAAAGGACATCTGTGTGATTTCTAGGAGTATGCACCAACTAGAGGTGGGAGACAGAGGCCCCGGGGTAACCTGACATTGCTCATGTAATTCAGAGAATGACATCAATGACATGATTCCCATCCTTTTTCATAAAATCTGAGCATTTTAGATCCCTAATGGACTTTACCTGTTACCCAGTTTGACACACTGCTTATCCATAGGAGGAAAATTTGGTTTAAGGAGGCTCAAAACCATCCTGATATCTGGGCCTAGAAAGACAAAATAATCTTTCTGGGTGAAGCAATCAATATTGTGTTTTGTTTTTTGTTTTTGTTTTTTTTGGTTTTGAATAATTTTATTTTTTTAATTTGTTTTACTTAGTTACACATGACAGTACAGTGATCTCGACATATCATACATTTGAATCAGATGGGATTTATGCCATTAATACTTTGCCTTTGGTTTCTTTTCCCTTCCAAGTCAGGAGTCCTCCACTAACTGAGTGACAAGGAGCCTGGCCAGGGGATTCTTTACCACAGGCCACTGAGAGAAGTAGAAGACTCTGAAAAGCCAAATTACAATCCAGACACAGGGTTCCCCGTGGGTAATCAAGGACACTTTCCATGTTTCCACACAGTCTCCATAGGAAACAGAAAATGAAACAGTCCTTGGCTGAACCACAATTTGACTTCTACTCTTTGGGCTTTACAATGGTACAAAAGCGAATCCCCTTCCAAATTGTACTTGGGATTGTGAATTTTGATCTTTTCCCAGACTAGTGATGTGAGGGTGGGCAGGGCCAGGCAGTGAGCCCTCACAAGGGTAGACAACTGTTACTCTGTAGGGCTCCATGTTGCTCATGTGTGAAAGTAGGAAGCCTAGGGGTATTCAATGGAATTTTGACTTGAGGATGTTTTCAACCTACAAGAATTTATCAGGATGCAACTCTGACATAAATCAAGAAGCATCTGTACTTGGCACAGAGATTCCCTACACTCTCAGAGGGAAAGAGCAGAGCACAGAGCAGAGACGACTTGGGGTACAGATGGTTAGAAGGTGTTTGGAAACACGACACCTTGATTTATTTTATTTGTTCTTTTTAGTTATACATGACAGTAGAATATATTTTGACATAAAAACATGGAGTATAACTTCCCTTTGTGGTTGTACATGACGTGGAGTTACACTGGTCATGTAGTCATATATGAGCATAGGAAAGTTATGTCCAATTTATTCTACTGTCTTTCCTATCCCCATCCCCCATCCCTTCCCTTCATTTCCCTTTGTCTAATCCAATGAACTTCTATACCTTCCCCCTTATTGTGAAGACAAGTGGATTTTCTTACCTCTTTGTCATATAGTTTCTAGAAGACATATAGCCCAAAAATGGGCCTATACAAATATAATTTATAACAGATTATTAGGATTCAGTCTAGAATTTTCAGAATGAAGGAAAATAATACAGCAAAGGAAAAGCATATGAAGAATATTCTTCAAGATACCAGAAAGGAAAACATTTTAAAGGTTTGTTTATGACCACATGTAAATTATATATGAGATTATAAAATATAACCTCTTTGAAATCACATTATAGCTACCTGAATCAAAAAATATATAATGTATAGCAAAAAAAAATCAAAACCAAACTGACAGATCTCAGTAAAGACATAGAGTGTATAATAAAACAATTAAGGAAAAGAACAAAAAATTATAAGCAGTAAAAAGTAGAACATTTGACTCTGGTGAACACAGCCAGGGACACTGTGGACAGGCTGTCAACCAGTGAATAGAGAAAAATAAAATTTAAGAAATAATTCATGATAATTATGGAGAATGACATACGCAAAACAGAAGGAGATGTGATGTACATGTAATAGGTGTTTTTAAAGTAAAAAAGAAAGAAATCTAAATAGAAGAAAAGTATTCAAAGATCTAGTAAAAGAAACATTTTCTGAACTAAAAATTGGTGTGAATATTTTCTTTCAAGAAATTCTTCCTCTACCATATTTCCTAACATTTTCTCTTTCATTATTGTGTTAATATGTCCCCAGAAAATTCTATCAAATGAGTGGAATATATACATTTTTTGAGGTGCCAGGGCTAACACTCTGGGAATTACGTATGATAAGTAAACATTCTACCACTGAGTTGTACCTTCATCCTGAGATACACACTTTTAAAAATGTTACCCAACTTCAAAGATTAAAGAAGGGTTTCCCTTCTTTAATATGTAATATACATTTATTATGTAATACATATAATGTATAATATATGTAACAGCAAAGAAATTAAAAGAAGGAGAAACCTTTCTTTAATGGACAAAAAAATGTTTAGTTCAAAAGTCAAATATTTCTCAGCATCCCACAGTAGTATTCAATGCTAGAAGAAATGGAATTATATATGTGCATATGACATATAAAATGGTCTTAAGTGATAAACTACACAACTGATACATTGGTTTTCTTTGAAGAATGTACTAGAATTCGAAGGACAATCAAATTTTCTGTAAATTTTTAATTTTTGAAATAGAAAATGAAAAGAATATTAACAATAACCACAACAAAAATAATGATGATTAAATGATCTCTACAAAGTTTAACAGGTCAAGACAGTGTGAAAAACTACAATCAACAGGTTGTTGTTCAAATATAAAGGACTAGAAAATATTTTCAAATACACAAAGACTGAACCACTGTTACAAAATTACTTATAATTTTGATAAATAATGGATAATTGGAAAAGTCATGATTAAAGACAACTGGCAGTAAGCAACCAATATATTAAAGATGTTACACAACTGTGAAAATTGTTACAGAACATAATTACATGTTATAAACTTTGAAAAGATAGTGAGGAGAAGCTAACTTTTTTTAATGAACTTAACTGAAGGAGTAACATGTTGGGTGAGTTCTTATTTATACATCATTGAGCACTATGCACAACATCTGGGATTAAAATTATGCAAAAAAAGAAACTAAATTTTGATTGTTTTTTAAGATTAGGATCTTCCAGAAGATTGAAGAATTGTACAACACTAAATAGACCACAGAATAAGGTAATAGAAAGCCATTGTAGGTTTATAGTTGGTTTGCAGATTATGTTATTGTTAGCAAGTATTCAGCAGAACATCATGGTGCACACCTGTAATCAGGGAATTGGGAGGCTGAGGCAGGAAGATCGCAAGTTTAAGGCAAGCCTCAGCAATTTAGTGAGACCCTAAGAAACTTAACAAGACCCTGCCTCAAAATTTAAAAATAAATAAATAAAAAGGGCTAGGGATATGGCTCAGTGTTAAGCATCCTTGGGTTAAATCCCTAGTTAAAAAAAAAGAGTATTCATTCTTCCCCATTTCTACATATTACCTCAGTTTGCTAATGCAGAATTTAACTGTGGAACTTTCATGGCTCAATAGAATATTAGCAGATGTAATCTAATCAGGGGTTTCTAGCATGAGCCCAAGTTTGGGTGTAACTCTTGGCTCTGCTCTTACTATTGGAAGAATAGCAGGTAGCTGAACATTTCTCATCTTTAAACCCAATAGTAAAAATGAGTGAGTGTTAAGAGACTGAAAGACAAGCCATAGACTGGGAGAAAATATTAGTAAACCACGTATCTGAAAAAGACTTTGTAGTCAAACTACACAAATAATTCTTAAACTCAGTAAGAAAGTAATTAGTTCAATTTTAAAAAAGAATCAGCACCTCAACAAAGAAGATATAGAGATGACATGCATATACATAAAAAGATTCTGAATATCTTTTGTCATTAGGAACTGGGAATTAAAACAATCATGAGATTTCTCTACAAACCTCACAGAATAGATAATTTTATATAAATCTATAGTTTTATTAAGACAAAAACTGACAGTGTGTATAAAGTTCACACTGAAACAAAAATTTCACAGAAATCTAATGGATGCCCCAAAAGATTTTAGACTGTACCTCTAGATGAAGGTCTAGATGATATCAAGAACTTTCAGATTTCATGATTCAAGACAGCATTTTGGAAATCAATTAATTTGTAAGATTTTTTTTTCTTCAAAAAATTCTGTGTGTGGGTTTGTGTGTGTGTGTGTGTGTGTGTTTAAAGTGAACCATGCCCCAATGTGAAAACTACCCTTGAATTGACTTCATGAAACTTGTGCTTTCAGTGACTGAACCCTGCCACTAAAGGTTTCAGAGTTCAAAGTTAAAAAAGCAGAGGCTCCAACAGTTTTCATCCCAAGAGAATAGGCTCTCCTCTTTCCCTACTCTTTCATCTCCTATATCCCCTTTGGCTCTTCCCCTAGGACTTCAGACTGTGGCTTAGATAGACAACCTGATTTTATATATAAATTCATAACTGGAAAAGAAACTGTCTAATATAGACAAAAGATAGAATGGTCTGCCCGTGTATACTCACCAATAAAAGACCTTCCCATCTCAGTCAGTTTCTATCTCTGGAATGGCAGCTTTGGTAACTTAGAAACTGGCTTAGTCTTTCGTGGGGAACAACATTAACTCAGGCAGGAAAAACCTTGGCTTTTGTTCAGGAATTCACAGCTTTTAAACGGTCTCCATCTTTCACAGTCCTTGTTTATGATGTCAGTGAATTTTTTTTAAAGATAAAATATTCTGGACATAGAATAATTTAAAACCTTTTTTGAGTTCTTTACATATCCTGGAGATTAGTGCTCTATCATTGTATGGCAAAAATTTGCTCCCAAAATGTAGGCTTTCACTTTACCTCATTGATTGTTTCTTTTGCTGAGAAGAAGCTTTTTAGTTTGAGTCCATCTCATTTATTAATTCTTGATTTTATTTCTTTTTTTTATGTTAGGGTTTGTTTTTTTTAATTTTTTATTGTTGGTTGTTCAAAACATTACATAGTTCTTGATATATCATATTTCACACTTTGATTCAAGTGGGTTATGAACTCCCATTTTTACCCCTTATACAGATTGCAGAATCACATCAGTTACACATCCATTGATTTACATATTGCCATACTAGTGTCTGTTGTGCTCTGCTGCCTTTCCTATCCTCTACTATCCCCCCTCCCCTCCCCTNTAGGTTGATTCCCAAGTATTTTATTTTTTTTGAAGATATTGTGAATTTTATTTCTTGTGCTTTAGAAGACTTGTTAAGGAAGTCAGGGTCTAATCTGTCATGGTGAAGATTTGGGCTTACTTTTTCTTCTGTTAGGCCCAGGGTCTCTGGACTAATTCCTAGGTCCTTGATCCACTTTGAGTTGAGTTTTGTGCATGGTGAGAGATAGGGGTTTATTTTCATTTTGCTGCATATGGATTTCCAGTTCTCCCAGCAACATTTGTTGAAGAGGCTGTCTTTTCTCCACTGTATGTTATTGGCACCCTTGTCTAGTATGAGATAACTGTATTATGTGGGTTTCCCTCTGTGTCTTCTATTCTGTACCATTGGTCTACATGTCTATTTTGGTGCCAGTACCATGTCATTTTTGTTACTATAACTTTATAGTATAGCTAATATTGTGATGCCTCCTGCTTCACTCTTCTTGCTAAGTATTGCTTTGGCTATTCTGGGTCTCTTATTTTTCCAAATGAATTTCATGATTGCCTTTTCTATGAGTAATGACATTGGGATTTAAGGTATTGAATCTGTATAGCACTTTGGGAAGTATGGCTATTTTGACAATATTAATTTTGCCTATCCAAGAGCATGGGAGTTCCATTAGTTATTTGCTATTTCCATTGTTTCACCATTTTCCCAATCAGGCCCTAAATTTTAATGAAAATGATCCTACTTGTTCTCCATTCATCCCCTCCTTACTCCTTCCACTTTCAAATAATATACCAGTAATAGCCAAAAACTACACACATACTATGCTGTAAAAAGGCAGAATTAACACTGTGGGTTGGAAGGCTATGGGTTGTGGGGACACTCTTTGAAGATCAACAGTTCCTTTTTTGCCTTCCCACATACCCAAGTCTTCAAATTTTGTCCTTCATAGAAGGCCCTTTGCCTTTCTCAGTAAAGTACAGAATGGATTGCCTTGAAACATGCCCTTCTCCTCACTGGGGCAGGTGTGCAAACTGTACAGCTTGGAATAGCTTTAAATCACTGGGGCTGCAGCAGGCACAGAAACCAGACTGGCTCTTCAAAGGATGTCTTCTCATACCACCTTTAGGTGTCAAGATGAGTCGAATTCCTTCCCTTCCCACTTAAACCCACAGTCAGAGGCTGGTACTCAGGAGAGTTAATTCTTGTCATCGTTTTTGTCATCATCCTCTGAGGGGTAGGAATGCCAGGTCAGCCTTTTATCACAGAAGGATATGACAACCTGTGAGCACTTGACATTGGACTCCTTGGCAGGGATCAATTCAGCCTCATCAGAGTTTTTCCATTTTATCAGGAACAGGAGCTCTCGGCTGGAGTCTGTAGCTCCAATAATCCACGTGGCTCCAAACCCTGAGCAAAGCCCTGTGGCTTTGCTAACTCTTTTTTCCCCTCTTCTTCTTCTTCTTTGGTTTGCTCACTTCTTCCTTATCTTCAGAATCAGAATCAGCTCTACACTTGCCTGGGTCTGATTTATGTCTCACCTGCTGTTTTCTGTAACTGTAGAAGCTCAGTAATGAGGGCCAGGTTCTCTTCTAGCTCCTGTGTGTTGTGCCCACCTGAGAAACCTTCCACTTTAGGAGGTACTCCACTTTGCCCTGTAGACCCCACGATCGAGAACTTTTTCTCTCTTCCCTTGCTAAAGGGAATGTATAGTGTCATAGCCACTTTGGAAAGACAGTTGGGCAGTGTTTTTCATAGACAGAATAGTCCCACCATACAAATGAGGTGAAATTAAATGAGGTGAAAATTTTTGTCTACAGAAAAAAATATCCACACAAAGGTTTATAGCACTTTAATTCATAATCAACCCAAACTAGAAGCAGCAAATATGTCATTCAATAGGTAAATGAATAGACTATGATACATCATACAAAGAATTAATATTTATTGGTAAAAAGAAACAAACTATCAAACTATTAAAAAAAATATGGAGGAAACTTAAAGTCATACTGTTAAGTGAAAGAAATTCTGCAAACTGAAAATACTGCATTCTGTAAGATTCTAGTTACATGATATTCTGGAAAGGGTGACACTACAGAGACAGTATAAATTCAGTGGTTGCAAGGGGTTCAGAGGGAGGGAAAGAAATAAACACAGGGAATTTTTAGCCTCATAAAACTAGTTTGTATGATACTGTCGTGGTGGTAAATTATACATTTATCAAAACTCAAAGAACTTTACAACACAAAGAGTGAAACTTAATATATGCAGATTTTGAAAAATCATTTAGGATATTAAGGAATCTTAAGAAAGGATGCAGAGTGTGACAAGAGAATCTAACAGTATTGTGGATGTATGGAACAATCTCAGTGAAGCAGGTTAGAGGGGCTGTGTTGGCCTAAGTAGGTTTGAAAATGAGTGGAATCTAAATACAGAAAGAACAGCACAGAAAAACATAAACTCTGCATTATGATTGATAAAAGTGTTTGATCTGAGGTATGGGTTAATAATTTTATTACTGGTATACATATATATTGAAAATGAACAGGTAAATAAATGGAGGTGGGTAGTGGGTGTCACTTTAAAGTGAGAGGTTATAGACAAGCAAGGGGAACTAGCTTACTTGATCCATGTGGTAATGCTGTGGAGTTAGAGACATTAGTATGAACCCATGTTTAACTTAATATACATGCAGCTCATTATTTATAGGATATTTATAATTATATATATAACTATGAATTAGGATACACACATACTTCTTTTTTTAAAGATAGAGAGAGAATTTTTTAATATTTATTTTTTAGTTTTTGGTGGACACAACATCTTTATTTTATTTTTATGTGATGCTGAGGATCGAACCCAGCACCCCGCACATGCCAGGCGAGCGCGTTACTGCTTGAGCCACATCCCCAGCCCACACATACTTCTTTCTTATCAACTTGACAGAGCCTACAAGGAATTGCACCACAGTAGCAATAAGCACACTTAGCAACCAGATCGTAGTTTCTAATCCTATTTTCCATATAAAAATAGATTCTTGGTGAAATGGTTGATTCTAGGACTAGGTCAGGAAAAAAAATACAAGATGAGCCTGTAGCATTTTGCAGTCTAGGAAGCAAGGAAATACTTAAACACACACACACACACACACACACACACACACACACACTAATGAAGGTATGTCACAGGGACAAAAGGCAAAAGAAAGAACTTCCAACATACAAAATTAGAGCAATATAAATAATGAAATCATGTACTTTTGAGTTGTAGCATGATACATAAACCAAATCCATAAATCTATATTGATATAAATGAATGACTGAATAGATTAATAAATGAAAGAAGACAGACAAATATCCCATGCAGAAGAATCTCAAATTATGGAGATGCTCTATCCTAAAGGAAGAAAAGCCTAACTCGACACTCAGCTGGGTGCTGAGTGTACCACATGGAAAAAGCTAGAGTATAAAAAAAAGGAGAAAAGAGTGAGTTTACAATGAAGAAAACTGACAAACACCTCAACCAGGGAAAATGACCATAAAATCAATCATAAATCATATTGATATAGTTATGTACACTTGATATCATTTGATGTAAATCACTTATTTCTGTGATTGTCTGCACCCAAATATATCTCAATCTAATCATGATTTTTTTAAAAAAAATCAGAAAATTTTCAGTAGAAGAGCTTCCTCAAAAACACCTAATCAATACTCCTCAAAACTGTCAAGGTCACTGAAAACAAAGAAAGTCTAAAAACCTGTCACAGCCAAAAGCTTAATGAGACATGACAATCAGATGTAAGATGGCATCTTGCAATAGCAAATAAACAAGAGGTAAAACCTAAGGAAGTCTGGATAAACTATGCACATCAGTTAACAACAGTGTATCAACACTGGTTCATTATTTATACCAAATGGAGTGGGGGGTACATAGGAATTCCTAGTACTGCTCTTGTAAGTCTAAAACTACTATAAAACATAAAGTTTATTTAAAAAAAAACTAAAAGAGAAAAATACCTAAACGGTTATGATAAACCAAATCCAGCCAGACTTACAGTACAAGGCAGAGTTGTCTATCCAAGCTGAATCAGCTCTCACAGAAACAGGAGAAAAGATTTCCTGAGGTAGAAAAGACACAACCTTGATTTTGTTACATAATGTGAATTGCTCCCACAAACGGTTTCACTAATGCATGAGTTTTTATTTATTCTTGTTTTTCCATTAATTTCCAAACATGATAATTTTTGTATTTTACTTCTTTGAATTTTACTTCTTTGAATAGAAGTATTTTACTTCTTTGAATTTCCATGTTACTGATTCCCAGTACAGGAGACTCTTTTTAACAATAAGTATGTCAAATCTCAACACATAAGGACTTTTAATAAAATTTTACTTCAATGGATGATATATCATGAAATTAATGATATTTCTACTATAGCATCTTAATAACTAGTCCAAATTGAATGTTCCCTCATTATTCAAAATATCTTTAAAGTTAATTTGTTTCAATTAGAATACAATCAAGATCTACAGAATGCATCTGGATTATACATATAATAAGCCTCTAATTTTTTTGTGCTATTTACATAGTTTAGGACAAATGTGACAAGAAAATCTAACAGTATTGTGGATGTATGGAACAACCTTGTAGAACATTTGGTTTTACATCAATAAAGCACTGTGATGTCATTTAACATGAACATCTCCCTTATTTCTATAAACTGGGAGTGAGATTAGAAGATTTATTAGATACTTGATACTTCTTTTTAACACTTAGTGTTTCTGTATGTCTCTATTGCCTTATATCAAAAGAAAAATAAAATCTTGTTTGTCTCTCCTTTAGAGATGAAAAGATTAATTAGTGAATTCAGGTCATGTCAGCCTAACCCATCTATTTAAATTTTCACATCGAATGTTACTTATCTAATAGTTTTAGCAACTATTGATGACCATCACCTAGATCCATTAAAGTCTACAAATGTGGCTTTCTGTTGCTATCATTTTTTTCTCATTTATTAGCTATGCTTCTTTAAAAAAAGACAACAACTTTCCCTCACCAATTATTTTGCTGCTCTAAAATGTAATCTATACAGGAAAAATGACTAATCTCTCCCATTTGAAATGCAAACCACTCAACTCAGGGAGATACTGAAACCCCTTTTCTGTCCATAGACAAGGGGAGCTGATTCAGGAAGAACAGGAGGCTTTCTTCAACATGCAGCACTGTTTCCAGTGCAATTTACTTGAGCACTGAATGCTTCATAGCAGCCCTCACACCTTGCTTGCCCCCTGAGTCATCTTAATGAGGGTCTTCGCCTGTGCTTTATCTGGAGAATACCTAGACACTATCGCTGTCAAACAGGCTGGGTAGGAACCACTGTAACAGAAAGAGTGACACTGCTGTCTCCTTTGATATTACTGATCAGCTTTAATTGCCTCCCAGGCAGCTTTATATTGTCAAAGACTAGAAGCAACATGTAGCTACACTTGGCACCTTTATGTGGCATGATTTTTTTTCTCTATCATCTATCTTGGTATGTATGTTAGACTTGATTCAATAGACATGCAAAAATCTTTAAAAGTCCAGCCAAAGCTTCTGCTAGTACCTTCTTTCCCATTAGGATGTTTGCTGCACATTATCAAGACCAGCTCCACTGAATAAATCTTTTTGAGGCCGGAAAAGTATAGATTTCCTCCAATGCTATTAACAGGAAGTATCTTTCATTTGTCAGTTGCTTGCTATATATGACCACTATGCCAAGTGCTCTAAATGGAATAATTTAATTTTGACTTTAAAAAAACCCTGGGATGAATAAAATGTGAGCAATCATTCAGATCATGTAGTGGTGAAACTGATATTGTAACCTAGGTCAGCATCATTCTAAGATCTGTACTCTTTCCCTTATATCATACTAACAGGAACATTTGTTGAAAAAAAAAAAAAGTCTATGTTCAAGGCACTGTCCAAGATGCTAGAGAAAAAGTGGCATGATGGCTTCTGCCTCTAAAACCTTGCTACTTGCTTTTCAAGGAGTAGTTTGGAGTCCAAAAGCAGCGACATCATCTGGAAGATTGTTAACTGAAAAATCTGTTTATGCTCCCAAAACTACTGAATCAGAATCTTCATTTGAACACAATTCTAAGGTATTCTATAGGTGTATTAAAAAAAACATGTTTGTTATGCACTGATGAGAAATGTTTCATCTAGTTGTGGAATTAGTAAATAAATATTTAAAAGGAAAACTAGCTCCACAGAGCAGCCACAGAAGACAGTTAAGTGCTATAAGAAATCAACACTATGGAATACCTAAAAATAAGAAATCAGGTAGCACAGATCCAAGGAAGACTTCCTGGAGGAGGTGGTGCTTACGTAGAGCACCAAAATGCCTTGACTGGGAAAATGAAGGTATCATAAGGCAGACTAATAATGAAGGCATTATGATAAAGACATCTACATAAAAGAGAAGTAGGATTAACTCTGCCCAGAGCAGTCACTTGTTAGACACTCTAGAAAAGTTTTAAGGCTATGGTGCCATCTCTGTTCTCCCAGAACTTACCCAGAGTTAGTATTTTGTTGTTATTCAGTAAATATTTGATTAAAAGAAAAGGCACTTCTCAAAAGTTATGCTTCCTCCTTGAATTCTTTTATTTGTATATGACCTTCCCAATTATGGTTGATGTTTTCTAATTACGTTGGGGTTACCTTTGAAGTAGGTCCATTCATTGCCACACAAAACCTTAACTTGTGTATCCGTAAGACATAGTGATGCACTTTGAAAGATCTTTCACACAGAGATCAAGAAACTACATAAGCATGCTTTTTCATGGATAGATGTTTTATGATCACTATTCAGGAATATTTTTTAAAAAAGCATTATAAAATAGAATTACTTGATGAAAGACATATAAACATTTTAAAGTTTTGAATCACTCTGATAAATTGATTTTCAAAAAGGGTATTCCCTTCAGTAATACTCTGGTCTGGAAAACCTACATAGGAAGAAGGAAGGCAGAAGTGGGTTAACTGATGAATAGAAATTAGAAGAAGATTACCACTGAATACGGAAGAGAGGTGGGAGGGAAAAGGAGGGAGAAGAGGAATTGCACGGAAGATGGAAGGAGATCCTCATCGTTATACAGAATACATGTATGACGATGTGAGGGGAGAAAAAAAGTGTGCCACATTAGATTGGGTAGAGAGAAGTGGTGGGAGGGGAGGAGAGGAGAAGCGGGGATAGGAAGGACAGCAGAATAAAATAGACATTATTATTGCTGTATTTATATACGTGACTGTATGACCAATGTGATTCTGCAACCTGTACACTCAGAAAAATGAGAAATTATACCCCATCCGATTCAAATGTATGATATGTCAAGATCATTGTACTGTCATGTGTAACTAATTAAAACAAATAAAAATTAATTAATTAATTAACTCTTCTGTATTGAGAAATTTTATTTTATAAAATGTGATGATTATACTACACATTTTGTTTCTAACTCCTACCATAGTCTTTAAAGAATATCATTATACATTAGGAAACTATTCCTTAAGGCTGAGAAGAGCACAGTAGCAGTCCTTAATGTCATATAGCTATTAAATGTTGGAGCCAGAATTTGAAATTTGGACTTGTATGTCTACAAGCTCTGTACTCTGTCTTTATATCATTTTGCTATACGTTGCTACATAAAAAATTACCCCAAATTACTGCACAATTTTGTGGGTCAGGAATTTGCACAGGCTTGGCTAAGCAGCTGTATTCCTCTCTATGTGGCCTTAGCTAAGCAAGTTCATGTGCCGCAAGACAGCTCACTTCAATGGCTACAGCCAATGAACTTTGTTGATGGTGATGTTTATATGAGCCTTTCCACTGGGATAATTGGGTTTTCTCACAGTATGGCAACTGGTTTCCACCAGTGAATATTACAAGGGACAGGAAGTAGAAACTCATAGTCTCTAAAAGCTTGAACCCTAAAACTGGCACAGAATCTCCTCTGCCATATTCGGAACAGTCACAGAACCCACTCAGACTTGAAGAGATATAGACAGAGACCTTACCCACACACATAAGCATCAACTAGCAGCCAACTTTAATTTATTAGATTTCCTAAAATACAACATTGAAAATATATATATCCAAGTTATATAATATATATATATATATATATATATATATATATATATATATATAATTATTTATGATATGTCACAGGTACTGATACCTCAAAGAAGAATGTTGTTTTCCATTGTAAGACTTTTCTATTTCCCATAACCATGTGCATTAATTATTTAGAAAAAAAAATAAAATTAAAAAAAATGTTATTACTATTTTATTGCAATGATTCTGTTTATTTCAGAAACTAGAAGTCAAATAAAACATGCTAGATTATGGAAAGGGTGCTATGTGTATGTAGTTTTCTCTCCTTTGTTATATGACCTGGCATGCTGCAATTTGAGAAGTGGCAATGCTCTGGATTGAAAACCTGGTTTCCAGGATGTTAGCAGCTAGATAAATACTGCCTTCTCCTCTTCAATAAAGCATTACAAAGCATTGTGCACCAGTAGGTGACCGCAAAAGAGAGTCCCAATTTTACTGATTACAGGATAAAACTGGCCTGGCTTCATCAGTGTCTTTAATCTAGTTAGAATTCAAATGAAGGTTCCATTCTGTAAACCCATGCAGACTTCATTCCAAGACAGCACAGGTGTATCTGGCTCACTGGCAACTACAGGCATGGCTGAAGCATTTCCACTTCATTAAAAATTTCCCCTCCTCTCACATCTGTGCTGAGACCCTCACACTCATGGTTGGCTGAGCACACTGACTTCAGGAGTTAACCAATGCACCATATAATCAATTTTCCCAGTTTAAGCAAAAATAAAATGAAAGCATCATTCTCATATGTCCACCTATTTTAATACCTACTGTCTTGACATTCCTTATCTAACTAGGGATATGATCATGCAAGGATCTCACTTGGATAATCTCTAGAGAAATTCAGGTTCTTCCTACTGCTCACTGCGTAACTAAGCCCCAGGGTCCAGAGAGTACAGCCAACTCATAAGAGCACCCAATGAATGGAGAAGAATATATAAAATGGTCCTTCATTAATGGTTCAACAGAAAACTTGTTTAGGAATCATTTCCATATGAATGGCAAACACATGGAAGACAAGTTTATGTAAGCATGTGCCTGACCCAGCAACTCACAGAGTAGATTCTAGTCCATGACTACGTACATTCTCCCAGAAAATGGAGCATTCTGAATGCACACACCCATTTGAAAATATATTCATAAAGGGACTCCCAGACCCTGTTAGCCTACTTAAAAGATGACATTAATTTTATTTTCCTTAAAATGTTAAAAATTGTCTATTAAATAGAAAAGACAAAATACATATTTTAAGTAATGAATATCAAAACATAAACTCAAAATTACTTAAATCAGGAATCCCAGTTTAACTTTTTGAAATTGTAATTAAATCTTATTAGATACTTTATAAAAATAAAAATAAATAAAAAGATGCAGTGGAATGAGTTACATGGTCACTGTTCCCAGGAGGTTAACAGTACCTACAAATGTGGGTTTACATTAGGACTGCTGGTGATGGTACTCTGTATCAGGATGAGTTAACAAGGTAGAGATCAGACTCAGTTTCCTAAGTTTTGAGAGATCCTGTTTATTCCAGACTCTAACCACTCCTCACCTTGCCTACACCTTCTGTATCCTGAAACATTAAGATGAGAAACCTTCTCTAATTTCTTCTACCCTCTGAACAGTGTGCCAATATGAGAATGAAAGGCTAATTGAGTTATCTCCCCATCATGAAGTTATGAATGTTTATGCCCTATAAAATTTTTTTGACAATAAAAATGTACGGTGTCCTAATGATGCTCTTTTGAGTGACTTCATATTTTCTGAAAGATGGATTCTATGGAGAGCAGTAACTGGTTTATAGTGTAATTGAGAGAAGAATAAAGAACTAATTCAGGATTTGTTTTATTTAGCTACAAAATTAAAGCACTGGAACTCATTACTTAACAGGTTTCGTGAAACATACACTGAGAAGTTATTTATGGCCTCTGAATGCTCATAATGTAACAACACATAGCAGGTTGAGTGTCCCTAAATCCAAACTCTTAGAACCAAATGTGTTTCAGGTTTCAGTTTTTAGATTTTGAAATATTTGTATATACATAATGAAATATCTTAGGGATGAGATGCAAATCTAAACATGAGATTTACCTGTTTTATATGTACCTTATATACAACACCAGAAAATAATTTCATATAATATTTTTTAATAATTTTGTACATGAAACTAAGTTTCATAGTGTTTCAATCAGCTTTTTTGCTGCTGAGAGAACAAGATCTGACAAGAACAATATAGAGGGGGTGAAAGTTTACTTTGGGGCTCACAGTTTCAGAGGCTCAGTCCATAGATAGCCTACTTCATTCCTTAGAGCCCAAGATAAGGCAGAACATCATGGAAGAAGAATATGGTGAAAAAAAGCAGCTGGGGACATCACACCAGGAAGCAGAGAGAGAGATTCCCCCTCACCATGGACAAATATATACCCCAAAGACACACCCTCAGTGGCTCACCTCTTCCAACCACACCCTACATGCCTACAGTTACCACCAAGTTTATCCCTATCAAGGGATTCATGGACTGATTAAGTTAAGCCTCTTATAACCCAATCATTTCATCTCTAAACTTTCTTGCATCGTCTCACACATGAGCTTTGGAGGCACACCTAATATCTAAACCATAACACATAGTGTGGGGTTTTCCAGAGTAGTGTCATGTTAGAATTCAGAAAGATTTTGGAGCATTTTGAATTTTGGATTTTCAGAGTAGGGATGTTCAATCTATATTTTAAAATATATGATAAACATAATAACACAGTTCTTCTTACACTGAAAATGTTAATAATTATTAAAATGAAAGTAAAACTACCCATATAGTGCAACTGGATATATCTGACTAAAAGCACAAGCTCTTATAGACTATGACCTAATAATTCTCTTTTTAAAAATATACCTTTTTCTTAGCCTAAATTTTTTAAAATAAAATCTGAGACAAAATTTGCATGTAAAGTTGTTGACAGGGACAGGGGAGTCCCACGATGTAATCCCAAAGATGCCAGATTATAGGAAAACAAGAAGACAAGACATGGAGGGAAAGTAAAGACAAAGTGATGTGTTATAAATTTGACCGCAGCCTTACCAGAAAATACACCTGATTGCTCAATCATGCAGACCATCTCCTGCGAGGGCATGTGGAAGCACTACATCTGGCAGTAGCCTGTCAGGGGGAGGGAGAATAATTTATTCACCAGTTCCCTATGTCTGCTGTTTGGCATTGATCAAGGCTCCCCTCTGGGGCCTATACGAACATAGCTCGAAACACGTTATCTTCTTGGAAGGTCACCATTTGCACCCAGCAGAAGAAAACAACCAAACAAGTTTGACAGAGTACATGAATTAAACCCAGCATGAATGCAAATAACAAAACAAAACAAAACAAAAACACTTTCACATAGGTTTAAAGAACATTTGTTACACCATTATATATATATAAACATTTGTTATATAT
>NW_026000021.1:5357443-5395630 GCF_001458135.2 Marmota marmota marmota
TATATATATATATATATATATATATATATATATATATATATATATATATATATATAGTCAATGGACCTTTATTTATATGTGGTGCTTAGAACCCAGGGCCTCAAATATGCTAGGCAAGTGCTCTACCACTGAGCCACAACTCCAGTCTCTAGCATTATTTTTATTTTTAAATTAAAAAAAAAACTGAAAAGGGGAAAAGCTATTAATAGCAAAGTAATTGAAGATAATCTCATGGTTATATTGAAAAGAATATCTACTTGTCAAAAATCTCAAGAATTATTACAGTTTTCAAAAGTTGTAAAATTTATGTATATATATTTTATATATAAATTTATATGTATTAATTTATATATAATCAACTTTAATGCAAAAAAAAGAAAAATTCTATGTGAATTTATATGTTTTTATAACATATAGAGAAAAATGGTCAGCAAGACATAACAAAATGTTAGCTGTTATAAGTAATGGAGGATCCTCTGTAGAGTACTTCACGTTTTGTTCTAGTCATTCTGAAATTATTTAAAATTTTAAGTTAATAAGTTACTTACAAGAAGAAAGAAGGAGAGGAAAGAGGAGAGAACACAGGATGATTCCTAAATTTATTCATCGTCTAAGTCTGATCAGGCATCCCTAATAACACAATCAATTGGGAGGCTTATAAACCACAGAAATTTATTTCTCAAAGTACTGAAGACTGAGAAGTTCAAGATCAAAGCACCATCAGGTTTGATATCTGGTGAGGAACCACTTCCTGGTTCACAGGTGACTGTCTTTGCTGTGTCCTTATATGGCAGAAGGAGCAAGAGATTTCTCTGAGGTTTCTTTTATGAGGGCAGTAATCCCATCCATGAGGACTTCACCCTCAAGACTTCAATGTCTCCCAAAAGGCCTCCCTCTTAATAACATCACCTTGGGGGTTGGGATTTCAAAATAGGAATATGGGGAAAGACAAGGACACAAACATCAGACCACAGCAACTGCCTCTGAATTGGGGTGGGATGACTACCTGTCAAGCAATGCTCCTGCTTCTTCTTGAGCCTGACTTCTGAGTTCCAATCCTAACACTGCTGTGGAGATTTCTCAGAGCTCTTGCTTTGTAAGAGTTCAAAGGGCATGCTTTAACATATAATGATATGTATGCTAGAGGTAAATCTATTAATAATATGAGACAGGGTTTAAATAACTTTGTTGAAAAGTACAGAACCCTGTTTTAGTCAGCTTGTTCTCTGCTGTGACTAAAGGACCTCCACAGAACAACTGTAGAGGGAGAAAAATTTATTTAAGGTCTTACAATTTCAGAGGTCTCAGTCCATAGACAGCAGCCTCCATTACTCAGAGCTTGAGGTGAGGCAGAACATCATGGCAGAAGAGTGTGAGGGAGGAAAGCAACTCACAGGATGATCCAGAAGCAGAGAGATCTCCACTTGTCAGGTATAAATATATACCCCAAAGCCACAGCCCCAATGCCCCACCTCCTCCATCGGCACCCCCACCTGCCTTCAGATTACTCAACTAATCCCATCAGGTGATTAATACACTGATTGGGTTAAGGCTTTCATAACCCAATCATTTCTCTTTAAAACTTCTTGCATTGTCTCACACGTGAGTTTTTGGGGGATACCGCACATCCAAACCATAACATTCCCCCAATAAATAATCATGGAAAGAAAGTCCAGGATGGAAAGCTGAGTGAAACAGAGGGAGGGGATCAGACAAATCAAACCATCTCAGTCAAATCTGATCTCAGGTCATGAGGGTACAAAGGACAAGGTAAGCAAAGAGAACAGCTAATGACTGCTGAAAGGGCCACAGAGTTTTTTAAAGAAACTTTGGTCAAATTTGCTTTACAAATGGATTCCAAGACAGCAATAAAATCTGTTGCACCTGCCCTCGGTCTAATAGGTGTGGGAGGGAAGTGAGAGCCGTCTTGGAGAGTGAAGAACTGACCTCATTTTTCTCAATGCCTTTGAGCTGGACAATTAAAGGAAATAAATCTCTGCAATTGGTAAATAAGAGACCTGATTCTGAAGTAGCTCTGACTGAATATGATCATTTAAGTCAATAGAGTTAGCTGCACCAACATATTCCAAGTGGTTGTCTTATGCGCCTTCTAAGTTAATTTTTTCAAAGGTCATTAATTTTAAAGCAGAGATAGACCTTAGAGACAATCTTAAAAACTTCTTGTTTTTAATATGAAAAAAAAAAAGTAAAAACACAGACACAGAAAGTGGTAGAATGCTGTGTAACTCAATGAGGAGCAGGGATCAGAGGACGAGGGATGGTTTTAACTGATAATTTCTCCAGACCTCTGCTACCTCCTCCATAAACCAAATTCAATCTCTGATTCCCTACTATATTTATATCACTGTAAATTTTTTCTCTTAGGAAAACAAGAGAACATTTATTTTCAGCTAAAAATAAGTAATCATATCCTTCCCTTTTACATGTGGGTTAACTAGGACCTAAAAAACATTGGATTGCAGCTATTATAGCAAAAATTTGCATGAAGAGACTTGGGGAAACTCATTTTCCCCAAAATAAATATCTATCTTATTTTTAAAATATTGCATGCTTCCTTTTTAAGCTAAAATGTAGGAAAATCTATAAACAAATCACCGAAATCTTATGACCTAGAATTAAATGATTGAAATTTTGGTGAAAATGTATCCCTGAATAACTCCCATTCTCTCTATCCTCAACACCTCTTCTCCCCTAGTGGAGGTGGTAGGTGCTAAGAAAAGCATTAGTTTTAATTTATGCTTTGCTAAACATACTACTGGTACTCTGGGTTTGAGTATGACTATGTACAGAAGAATGCTACAAATGAAGTATTAGAAACTTTCTTAAGGAGAACTTTAACAGCTCAACCCTTTTCATTAATATTGGAAGATACAGAAACTTGCTGAGTAGATCTAGTTTGATTCAAAAGACTACTATTAAAAAAAAAAAAAAGTCTCCATAGGGATAGAGAAAGGCAAGGCCAGTGGGCATTTCCAAGCACTAAGGTCTATGATTGGTGGACACTGGAATCCACTATACCTGGACTACTCCTTGGGAAAGCAGCCGAGGCTGGGCCAGGGATATGGGAGCAGCACAGCCTACTAAGCTGAAGTATCAAGACTGCACGTCCATCATGAGAGGTGTGCAAAACTGCATCAGGGGGAATATTCTTCCCTCATTCATTGGAGTATCTTTGGTTCTTTGTTGAGAGAATATGTTCTCAGGTCAGGATCAGTGTTCAGAACAGGAAGTTCATACCAGGTCATGCCACTCAGACTTTTTGATCTGCTTCAGCTGTGCATCTGGCAATATCAAACCGAATGAAGCTGCAATTTCCAAGTTTTGAGCCAGGTGACTGATGACCTTCTTCAAAGGAAATAGCTTTAATTAGTATTTGTAGCAGTCTCCAGCATCAAGGGAACACACCTGAGACTTGGCCCCAGCTGTGAGCCTAAAATAGTCTAAACAAACTCCAGAAACATAAACAGCATCTTGGTAACTTGCTGAGACCATCATGGACCTCATGGGAGAAGGGGCCTTAGGAAGAAGAAAGGTGAGAGGCAATCTAGATTTGGACCTTGTAGTTTGAGAATCTAAAAGTAGATATGACACCTTATTTTGAACAAGTGCATAAAATGGTTTATGTTACCAAATGTACATATACATACTTTTAAATAATTGGTATCATACTATACAGGCCATTGGGCAGTCAGTTTTCACATTCAAAGATATATTGTGGTTTTCTGTGTCAATTAATGAAGATTGATATCCTTATTAATGGATGTATACTACCTTTTAATAAATATGAGTCATTTTTATTTTAGTCTATCCCTATTAATGGACATTGAACTTGAATCTCCTTATTTTCTTTTCCAATATTAGAAGCAATTCTGTAACTATCATTATTTAACATTTATCTTTTGACAGATGGCTTATTATTTCCTTGAGACAATTTCCTAGATGTTGAATTGCTACAGTCAAAAGGATACAAAGTTTCTTTTGTGTGCCTTCTACTAAATACCTCTTGAGAAATACTCCTACTAATCTGTATCCTACCATCAGGATATGAGAGTGTACATTTCTCTTTTATTTATATGTTGTATTGATAGTTCCTTTTATGCAAATCTAACACATGAGGAAAAAATGATTTGTTGTAAAATATCTAGAATGTTAAATATGTTTTCATGTTTATTGGCCATTTTTATTTATCCTATTTTTGAATTACCTGCTTATATTCTTTTCATATTTTCCCTATGGGGATATTCATCTTTTTCTCAATGCTTTGTAAGAATTTTTAGGAAATATTTTAGAGATATTAATCCTGACTACACTACCAATATTTCCTCACCTTTTTTATTCCTTAAGCCTTTTTTATTGACGTTTTTTTTCTATGTGAAAGTTTATCTTGTTACGTATTCAAATCTGTCAGTCTTTTCTTTTGTGGCTTCTACCTGGGGTGTTACACTTTAAAAGGCCTTCCTCAGCCCTACAAATAACTACAAACCCATAGTTTCATGTAGTATTTACTTGGTACGAATTTTACATTTAAGCATAATTTTAAGGCCTCCAATATTTTTTAATGTCTAGCACTTTCTCCAGTCTTATTCAAGATTCCCTCTTTTCTCCACTGACATAAAGTGGTAAATACTCAATATTCTTAGGCCATTTTCTAGAATTCTCTAATCTTCCTTCCAGTACCACATGGTTTGGTTACCAATAGTTTCCCATGTTTTAATAGCAGCAAATCCTTTGAAAATATTCCATGAATTTTAACACATTCAATGAGACTCAGAGGTATGAAATAAACTAAGGAAAGGAGAAGATAGTTGACATGCAGTGATATAGAAGATACCCAAGTAAAGCCATAGTCCAATCATGCACAACAAAGCCAGCCACAGAAAGAACATTTCTTACCCAGGAAATTTGGGCAGAAATTTATATATATATATATATATATATATATATATATATATATATATATATATATATATTTCAAAGAATTTTTAATTGGCTCTTTTTAGTTATACATGACAGTAGAATTCATTTTAATGTAATTATACAAGCCTGGAATATATCTTATTCTAATTAGTACCTCATTCTTATGGATGTACATATATATGAATATACCATTGTGAATCTCACTAAGTGCACAGGAAAATTTTTACAGATTCATTTCACTTTCTTTCCTTTTCCTATCCTCCCTCCCCTTCCATTCATTCCCCTTTGTCTAATCTTCTCTTCCCCTTTGTCTAATTATTCTTCCCCTCTTCCCCACCTACTGTGGGTTACCTTCCACATATCAACAAAAACATTCAATCTTTAGTTTTGGGGACTGGCTTATTTCTCTTAGCATGATAGTTTACTTGCAAATGTCATCATGCCATACTTCTTTATGGTTGAGTAATACTCACTTATGCATATACAACACATTTCTTTATCTATGTTGAAGGGCACCTCAGTTGGTTCCATAGCTTAGCCATTGTGAATTGAGCTGCTATAAACATTGATATGATTGTGTCACTGTAGTATGCTGATTTTAAATCCTTTGGAGGGAGGAAAATGTTAAGGAGACATTGTGATGTCAATAATTGCTGTTAATAAAAACATTTGTTGCAATGAGACTCACCAGGAAATTTTCAACAAAACGCTTCCACAATGTTAACACTGTCTTTAGACTTTTCATAGACATAATTCAATCTTGTTTCAAGAGCATCATCTTTTTTTTTTTTTTATCAAATGCTTCATCCAAACAGACCTTATGGAAAACTTCTTATACAGCAGAACTCTTTTTCTTTCATTCTTTCCAGAGTCTGTTTCTGCCGTACAGTACAGAATTCCTGGAATGTCTGAAGAGACAAATATTTAGTTTTTAGGACTCTCCAACCCATACGCTGGGTATTACGTGAGAAGCATTAACCATTAGAAAAGTTGCCTGCTGCCTCAAGTTGTAAACACATGTGAGAGATACTGCTGGTAACAAGCAAGAATTTTGAAGCCTTGAGAAAAGAGTAGGCAGGAAGTCACAGGAAGATTTCCTTGACCTTGACCTTGCTATTAATAAAAGAGGTAAACTGGGCCTGGGGTCGTGGCTCAGTGGTAGAGCGCTTGCCTGACATGTGTGAGGCCCTGGGTTTGATCCTTAGCACCACATATAAATAAAGAAATAAAGTAAAAAATCCACTGGCAACTAAAAAAAATTAAAAAAATTTAAAGACAAAACATAGTAAACTGTTAGTAACCAAACCATGTGGTACTGGAAGAATAGAGAACTTGACAGGTAAATGAAATAAAACAAATTCTAGAAAATGGCCTAAGAATATTGAGTATTTGCCACTTTAAGTCAGTGGAGAAAAGAAGGAATCTTGAAAAAAAAAAAGAAAACAGAAACCTCTGAGCCTATATACTTAGGTTATAAATACGGAGAAGAGAAAAATAGTAAACTAGGGAAAAAATCCACACCTTAGGTGGGTGTTGGGCCTGAATCTTGACCACAGTTAGGAGCCTATCAATCAGTCAGTGAATGAGGATAATAACCCATGACTCCCAAGAATGATCATGAAGTCCAATGTGAAGCTCTGAAATAAAACATATGAGGAGTACCCTGTTCATAGGGTAATTGCCAGCCAGGGCGCCTTTAGAAGAAATCTTTTCATCATGTCACTAAAAATAAAAATGTTATTCATCCTAAATATCACAAGAAATTCTAACATCATTCTCATTTATTTTGTAATTAGCCACTCTAAATTGAATAAAAATGTTTCACAATTAAGCATTCAGATCAACATGTCAAAGAAAAGAGCATATTCTAATTATGTATGTTAGGAATGGGCTATTACAGTAGTGGAGTAGCAAAAAAACAATCCCAAAATTTCTAAAATAACTTTTAGGCCATTCATTCATTCATTCATTCATTCAATAAATGAACACACATTGAGAACCAAAGAGTTTCAGGTGTTATTCTAGGAACTGAGTATATAAAAGTGAATAAAAGAGGTAAGATTCTTGCTTTTTGGCAGAGATCACATATAGGTGGGAAATTGTGACAATAAATGAATCATTAAATAAATAATCAGACATTGAAAAGATCTGTGAAGAAAACTGATAATTAATTTTGTGTCAGGAAGAGCTCTGAGAGGAGATGGCCTTGGACTGGAAAGGCAAAAAAGTGAGAGAGCATGACATTCTAAAGGTCTAAAGGAGGAGACCACAGGAAGAAGGAACAAGGCAACCAGAATGGCTTGAGAGCAAGAAGAGGGACGAGGTGGTTGGAAATAGCAGGAAGGGACTTGAAGAATGAAGGAGGTTTGTTTTAATTTTTGGAGTAATGGGAAGCCACTGTAGTCTGAGCAGGGGACTTGAGGATTGGATATACATCTCTAACTGAACATTTTGATTGTTGTACTGAGGAGTGATTTGAGTAGAGGGACAGCTAACATCATTTCTCTTAGTGACTTAGGAGAGAGACCATGGCAGTTTTGGTTAGGTCCCAGAAATGGAGTCACAGAAAACTGGACAGATTTAGGAAGCAAATTCAAGACATGCTGACAGATTAAATTTCTAGGTAGTTAAGGTCTAGATTCTGGTATTTATTCTGGGCAAGTGATCTTAGATGATTCCTTAATTTAGGCCACATATTAATTTTTCTAATCTGTAGATGAAAATTGCATAATATTATTACATTAAGTAATATTATTACTTCCAAAATTAAATATATCTTTTGGCAAGAATATTTTTGCTCAGCTTTTCAGTGTCCAACAAACACTTTTCTTTGTTCAAGTATGTATTTTTCCTGAAAGCTCAAGCAGTCTTTTTAGATAATTAATTTCAAAGATATCTCATTCTGTATAGATTTGTCAGTATATATAAATTCTCCATTAAAAAAAGAGAAAACAAACAGGTAAAATAACAAGTGCTTTATTTTGAAATATTTTCCCACATATATAAATGCATTTCAATAAACAAATCATGTGCTGTTATCACTGATACAACAAATATTAAAATCCTGTAAAATTCAGGCCTCTGTCAGGATGTCTCCTGAGAATATCATGTGCAGAAGGTAGGTCAATTGATCAGGGAAAGAGAGCTTTACAAAGATGAAGGGTTTTTTTTTTTAATTAATCCCATCATAAAATATTCCCTACTTACACACATATATACAATGTCATAAATTCCATAAACAATTGCTATTTCCTAATGTGGCCTGTCAGACATCATGTTACATTATGAAGCATGCCAACTCTTTACACATTCAGTTTTAACATTATTTTTATTAATTTTAGTGAAAATGATGATATACCTAAAGGGAAAATAGACAATTTCCCTATCCCCCAACATCAAACAATGAAATTTGCAACGTGTGATTCATCTTTGGTCTCTAGTATTTTATACCAATAGAGAAGAACCATTATCACCTTTCTCAATACATGGATTCCCATGTATTGAGAAAAAGTATTACCTTCAAAAATAAGAAAAGTATCATTTCATTGAAAAAGCATACTCTCCGGGCAGCAGTTGGCTTACTTGTGTTTCCTATCTTCCATAAGCCAAGGGACCAAAAAGAAAAAAAAAAAAAAAAAGTACACGCCAGGATCACTGGGAGCCAATTAAAAAAAGTCAACTTTATATTCTCTCAACCCCATGACACCCAAATACAATATTCTCTGAGGATGGAAATTCTTGACTAGCCTCATGTTTAAAAAAAAAAAATTACCCTAATAAATTTATGCCACCATAAAATCGTCTGAGCTCAGCTAAAATGGTTTTATGGATATAGTTAGAGGGCATTATTTTAAAATTATGCTGGAGGCAAAAATGACAGCAGCGAAGGCCAGGCATACAAGAAATTACGTCCTGATCTCTTCACGCTGATACTAGTTGTAGTCTCTCTTATTTTTTTTAATGATCACATGCAGATACTAAATCCATTTTCAATTATTTCATTAAGAAAAGAACAGAATTCCATTTCATGTATATTTTTTCCTTTTGAGTGCTTTACCCCCCAAAAGGCAATAATATTGTAAAATATTTATTCCATTAGTTTTAGGTAATTGAAATGCCAACAGCTAAGCGCTTAATCTGCCGGCAGAGAGAGCTGCCTGCTGTCACTTTTTATTAAGTCCTTTTCAGCTGCTTTTTTGCATGGTCAATAACAGTGTCTAAACCCAAGAAAAAGATATAGAGTAACATTTAAACAGCCGTCTATGATAAGGTAATGTTTACATTCAGGATAATATGAAAATGTCCACTCTACAAGGGCAAAGATTTTTCTCCAGGTTAACTAATTAGAATGTTTATTAGCTGCATTCATTATTCTGACAGGCCCAGAGATTTCTAAACATTATTAACTTCTTAAGCACCATGATTCCCTAAAGAGCTGGTGTCTGCTGGAATCTGAACAGGTGGATTTCAGCAGCACTTGATATTTATCTCAGCAACTACAATAGCACAGAAAAGGAATGCTGAGCGCTCATCCTTAGTGCCTTCAGGGCACTGTGAGGGCCCTCGGTGGCTTTCCTCATCATTTTTATGGCACCCTTCACAACTCTGACTGGTTAATGCACAAGTCTTCCCAGCGGGACTCGGATCAGTGACTTATCACCGCGGTAAGTAGACAGCAAACAAATCTGTCTTTAGTGGCACTAACTGGAGAGAAGAAGGTGTATTTCTGCTGCAAGAGGTGGTAAGCATACACCGGCCTTCCTTACCAGAGACTCTATGTGGCAAGAGGTGGACACCCAGGAGATCTGCATTCTGAGTCATGACACATGAGGACCTCATATCTTCAATTTGCACCACATTTGGCTTGTGGTTTCTGCCAAATATGAGCGTTTTTTTTTATTCTCTACATCATCATAACTTGAGCCCAAAATGTATAATCATTCTCATTTTTAATTGCTGTCAATGTGCCAAGGTACAGGGAAAAGTATGTGGACTTTGGAGTTAAAAAGAAAAATATGAGTTCAGCACCTGTCTTCCCTATATGTATCAGGATACTTGACTTCTCTGGGCTTCAGTGTTCTCATATATAAAGTGAAAGTGGTGTAATGGTTTGGATCTCGAATGTCTCTGAAACATGTTTTAAAGTCTTGGCCCCCCTCTGGTGGCACTATTGGAAAGTGGTAGAATCTTTAGGGAGGTGGGGTTTAATGGGTGAAAATGAAGTCACTGGGGGCATGCCCTTGAAGGGAACTCCTGTCTCTTCCTTTCATCTTTTTCTTCCAAGTGGCCATGAGGTGCACAGCTTTCTCCACCACACTAATGTACCATCATAATGTACTGCCTGGCCATAAGCCCAAAGGCAGCAATGCCACATGACCATGGACCGAAACCATGAGCCAAAATGAACCCTTCCTCCTTTTTAGTCGATATTCTCAGGTATTTTGTCACAGTGATGAATAGCTGACTAACACATGTGGAATCTGTTTCACAAATGTATTATTGTCAGGACTGAAAGAGACAGGAGGCAGCATAGACAAGTGGTTCAACCATGGACTCAAGAATTTAACTGTGGCTTCCATTTTTGGCTTTACAATGACACTGGACAAATTATAAAGCCTATCTAAGCTCCTATTATTTTTCTTATGTATAAATAACTATACTACTCACTGAAGGGAATAAGAGATTTACTAAGGTAATAAATATCTCTGGAGTAATTCACATGAAGTAGGAATTAGTGATATAGCAGGAAATTTACAAGATAATAATCTCTGACCACATGGAGCTTGTATTCTAGTGAGGGAACAAACAAAAAGAATAAATCAATTTAACATAGTGATGCTTGAGGAAACAATAAGCTCTGTGGAGAAAAAAACAAGAAAGGAAAAATTGAATGTAAAAGAGTTTAGCTAAGTATCTAACCCCTGGAAAGCATCATGGACTGTCATTTCTTAACCTATAATAACCTCCCAAAATTTTACATTTTACCTCATACCCCTGAGGTAACCAAAATTCCTCAGATGCAGTAAGAAGTTGAAGCTAACACCTAAATCATCAGGGAATGAGACTTTTCCAGGGCTTTTTTGAAGATATCTATATGCATGGACCACTTAAAAAATATAAGAAAATATATTGCATTTCAATTTGTGATAGGCTTGAAATACAAATGCCTTGTGGAACAGCCATTGTTAGGGTTAAGTTGCTCTAGAAAACTCAACTGTTGACAAATCTACACACTTACAAGTCCATTAGTTTTTCTATTTTGAGAGTAGGAAGAGAAGGAAATTTACTATAGCAGAGTGTCTCATCCAAGACTGAGACATTTTAGACACTAATGGGCTGGTTCTGAAGAAAACAGTTCATGTCCATTAGGGCGTCTGTTGAGGGGATCAGAAAAGAATTTGTCAAGAGCTTTTATGAAAGAGAGGTAGCTTCTGAAATGGAAAGACCTGCTTTACAAAAATGAAGCAAAAAAAAAAATGTTGGGAACCCTACAAAAGAAAGGCTTCATCAGGGGCCAAGAAGACAAAGTTTGGGGAAAACCTTGTCCCTCTCCTATGACACACCCTGAGCCATGAAGATCAGTCATGGAGCACTCAGGGGTGGCAAGCTTGGCCCAGGGTTCCACCTCTTCACAGAGCAATGATCGAGCCTCAATGAAACCAGAGTTCCAAGTCAAGCACCCATCAAAAAAACCAGAAATAACTAGGGAAGATGTTTGGGGGGAAGGGCTGTGTTTTGTTAAGTGAAACTGATTTGGGAAAAGATGACAAGCCTACACTACTATTTGCGGGGGAGAAGAAGTTAGCATATTTGTTCAAAAATCAATGAATCTTGGTATTTTATAGCTATGTTATAGCTAGGCTTTATTTTAAAATAAATAAATAAATCAACTCCCTCCTTAAATCATGGAACGTCTCTTTGTGGTAATGACTTACAAAGAAGCCAGCTGAATGCAGATGGAATAAAATTATCTGCAGTGTCTGCAATAAACCACGACTGCTTTCCTGTGTTTCTTAAAACATGTCCCCATGAAACAGAGTCTCTGTTTGGTGAGATGCAAAAGAACAAGTTCTAGATTCCCATGTGCACAAGGCAATGGGAAATATAGTTGCCCCCTTGATGTGAATGGGTTAAGTTGTCATTGGTGGGGAGAGTGTAACTTCCTTGCTCCCTGTGTGTACTTCTATGAAGAACTACATGTTCTTACATGGAGTGACAGCTACATTATCATATATTTTTGTGGTCTTTCCATCCATTTACCTGTTCCTAAGGAGTATTGAAGGAAATGGCAAAAGAGCATTCCTACCTGAGCCTCTTCCTCTCTATCTTTTTGGCACATAATGTATTTCTCTCTCCTCTGGGAGTGGAAGAAGCTGGACTGGCCCAGGGCTTTGTGAAAATCTGCCTGATTCCAAGTTATTTTTAGACTTACAAACCAGTTCTTCCTTTTCCTGTTTCTGCCTATGGATAACAGGTGTTCACAATTACTTTCCTCTAGGCAATAAATCATAAGACCAGACCTTGTCCAGAGGTTTAAAAGAAGATGAGATTCAACTTCAAACTTCTGGGATTGAGCAGGTAGCCTTGAGACATGAACAAAACAGGAATAAAGACAAGTAGATGGCAAATTTATGTAGGAAAATGAAAGACCTAGAGGAAATTAAACTGTTTTGAAAGAGAACAAATTTGAAGGACTCATACTACTTGATTTCAATATTGACTATGTCAACATATATTGGCATAAGGATAAACATATAGGTAAAGGTAAGAAAATTGAGTGTCCAAAAGTAGACCATACCTATAAAGGTAATTGATTTTTGACAAGTCATTGGTTAAAAAAAAAATGGTCCTTTTCAACAAATGGTGTTTAAATAAACTAAATATCCAAAAGAAAAGAAAGAAGAAAACAATCTAGATAGAATATGGAAGTATTTGTTACCTTGAGTTAGACAAAGATTTATTAGCTAGGACACAAAAAAAGCATAAAGTAAAATTAGCCACACAGAACTTAGCAAACCCTAAAAATCAGGTTTGCTTGGTTTTCTCATTCTCCAGGGAGCTAGCTGTTAGGTGTTTACCAGAATACTCCTAAGCATTTGGCTTTTCATCAAGTCACCTCTACCAGGTCCTTGGGCTTTCCACCATGCTGGGTACCTGCAGCTTATGGTAGTTTGGTCCACAGGTGAGGACTATTTTGGGAAGGGGCATAGCTGCAGAAACAAGATTTTAATCTAGCAAAGATCTTAGCAAAAATGTAGGAGGACTTTGCTTCAGGAAAGCAGTAGTGTGAAATGTTCAGCCTCAGTAAAGACAGCAGTCAGGGTACAGGTAAGGCACTTATCTAAGCCCTGGCTCAAACCACAATCTTCACACATGCTGGCCATACAGACGAAACACCATAAGGCTGAAAGTATTTATTAAGCCTTTAGCAGGTTCAGTTCAATTGCTACAGCTTTCCTTCAACAATGCCAGTCAAAATTTCCTTACATAGTCACAAGTAACACAAAAAGTCAATAATACAGAATAATTATTCCCAATATAGATCATTTAGATCTTATGAAACAATCAATATTTGCCCCTTTGAAAGGTAGGTAAGTCAGATTCTGTCACCTCATCATTACTAAGGTTCTAAGTTTATACTGTTAACCCTAAGCACTTGTACTAAAAAAGGAAAAAGCATATTTAAAAGTGAAGAGAAGGATCAAAGTGGGGAATAAACCCTGAATAAGAGCAAGAGATGAGATCTACCAGAATGAGCAAGTAGCAATCTTTCCAACCTGGGAGAAGACATGGCATAAATAGCTAGATTCTTCCCCGCAGGTCACAGTAAAAACTTATTACCCAAATTAACCTCTGCTTAAACATTTTCTCCCAGCTGAGTTTAACTTATAGGTAGTAAACTCCAGAAAACCAGCATAAGTTGAGTGTTTTTCTGATAAATCTCAAGTTAGATTTCCTTACTCAATAGGATAATCTCATAATTTATTTTCCAAATATAGCACTTTTGAGAGTGAAATTTGGATGTCATCAACCACAACTTTGGGACACTGGAACTATCCAGAGAAATTGGGACTTGTGGTCAACCTCTTTAGAACCACTGAATTCCTGCCAAGGACTTGGACGACACAAGGTACTTACTATGTTTTCTGGAAACAAAGCTTGGCCCGGAATAATCACTGTTAGGGCCAGGGATTGGCATGCTTTCTAAATGTGATGCAGTTAGGGTCGGTACTTATACTCATTAGTGCCTCAGTAACTTTGGAGTCTTAAAAGCAAGGCTCAGAGATAAGCATTATACTAACTCATCTTCTGAGTTCCTGAGGAGATCATAATCATTCCAGAGAAAGCTTCTGAGAGAACCTCAATTCCACCCAAAAGGCCACTTTTGGCTAAAAGAGTACAAAATAGGAAATAGGGGAGAACTTTTATTCTGTTAGACTTTTTAATTCACAAGGGCAAACCCATTCTATTTCTGACTTTAATTCCTTTGCACTTGAACTTGCAAAGCAATTTAATTTTTGGACTAATTTCTCCCCAGAAATCTGATAATGAGAGGGGGTTTATATTCAATTTGGGGCATCTCTGTGTTCTTGACATTTTATTATTGAGAGTATCTTAATGTTGTCATTTAATTTTATTGTGGTATCTCTGGTGGGTTATATTGGAAAATATGGCTAGACATCATTTGGAATGGGAAATAGAACTGTGAATGAATGTTCAGCTTTGGGCATATAGTGGCCTCAGAATTAATTTAATTAATATACACTTCTGCCCCATTCAACACTCACTACTCAGTGTTAAAACATGTACTGCCCACCAGGGGTCTCAAAAGATACCCCAAAGTACACTGATGAGGAATGGGGGGATGAAGCTAAGGGCTAACTTCCTTGAGACCATGATCACATACTTAGGGAAGGTGTCCACATCCCTAGTATTCTTATTCCTAAGAAAGAAAAGTATTTTAGACTCATACCTCTGATTTCCTTCTACTCCTCTTCCTCTCTGTTCTTCAAGGGAGGCAGAAAAGTTATCTGGAGAGACCCATTATCTACAGTTCTAAAATGGGAGGAGCTAGCACAGCCATGCTCTTGCATAGAAGATGTGGACTCTTTCCATCCCTCTCCTTCTGGATGAGGTTGGAGAGTGGAAATGACCCAGGGAAGCCAGCCTGCTCTTCAGACTCTAACTGAGCTGTTCAAGAGGAAGAAGTTAGCATACACATTAAAAGTTTGCTTCTCCATCTGCTCTCTCTTTTATCTCACTTCTCAGTTGGTGCAGAACCAAGAGTGATGTCATTCACTGGATCCCTCAAGCACCCTCTGCCAATGGCTCACACTAAGTACCTTGATACTCACTCCATCAGTTTGTGTTGAATGAATGATGAGAGCTGAGATGTACAAGTCACACCAGAGATGGAGTGGTCTCAAGTGAGAGCAATCTTGACTAAAGACATTGACAACCGTAAAAAAATGTGTTGGGGCCTATGGGGGTGGAATTTAATTCAGTGTGCAAGAGGCCCTCCAGCAATCTTTATCTTATTTACTAATGCAAAGAATTACTATTTGTTATAGAATTATTTAAAAATCTTAATAATAAAACAAAAAAAGATTAATGGTCGGAAGTCTTACAACCCATAGAAAAAGATTACTAATATTTGAATATACGTCTTTACAATTTTATCTTTGCAGTTAAATACATATGTCTATATATAGACTTTATCACTAAAATACGATCATGAATTCTATTTTTGCTTATTCTTTCATTGGGTGTATTGTTACAATCTTCAGTGAATATACTATCATGTTGTATTTTGAAATGAAAGCAAATATCACATCACTTAGATGTATCATAATGTATTATCCAGTATCTATTTTGACATATATTTTTAATTTTTCTCTTTTAAAAACAAAACCACAGAGAAAATACTACAAATGCATACAGATTTCTTCAGTTGATTAATCTTTCCTGAAATGGATTGTTTACAAGTGGCAGTGAAGTTTTAGAATTTTCTCAATAGTAATCTATATGCCTGCATTTTATTGAGCATCTTGGATACATTGTCTCATTTTATCCTCATAAAAGCCCATGAGATATCATTCTCTCAGTTTGACAGAAAAGGATGCAAGTTTGGGTTAGTTAGTGGAGTTGGCTTAGAACTTCAGGACCTGTTAAGCATTTCCCCAGGTTCTTTGGGGAACTACTATGATACAACTTGTTTTTCAATTTATTCTATGATGATGGACTATCGTTTATATAGTAAAACAACCATTGAACAAATAGAAAAGTTTTAAAACAAATAAACAAATTAAAAAAAATAACTATTGAAACCTTTTTGAACTTCACTAATATTTCTAATAGCTGATTTGAGATGATTGTGTTAGGTTTTCCAGTCTTTTGTATCATTTCATCTCCTATAAATAATAAACTCACTTCATCTTTTCTGACGTTCATGTCTCTTTTATTTGTTCTAGTTTTAATTTTCATTTGAATAAACTAGGATTTCCAAAACCATGTTAAATAGTAGAGATGACAGTAGGTTTTATTTTATTTTGTCAAACCTCATCCAATTTAGTGTATTTTTCTTTAGCTGGAAACTGGTGGCCTCTGCAGATTGATTCGCAGTCTAATCTAAAGAACTAAGACACGTTTTAAAACATACAACTAAATCTTATAAAATGCACATTTGAAGACTATAAAAGTAATGTTTTCCCTTTAACCTGTTAATATCATGATTTTTATTAATAAAGTACCATACTTGCTTTCCTAGAATAAATCCTACTTAGTCATGATGAATTATTCATTGAATATGCTGCTGGATTTGATTTTCTAATATATTACTTAAGATCTTTACTCCATATATAAATGAAAACTTAGTGGCTTATTTTTTTGTTTATTTATTTTTTGTTAAATTTCATGCCATCCTTTACAAGGTGTAGTCACCAGCTTTACTTTAAATTATTGCAAGGGGTTTCTTTATCTATGCTTTGTTAAGTGGAAATGATACCAGAAACTTTCATCTCTCCCTTGTGAAGCCATTTAGGCAGATACCTTTCTTGAGGCAACTTTTGATTTGTTTAAGGTTATTGATGTCTTCTATTTCACTATACACCAATTATGGTAATTTTGCAAAATATATACATATATTCTGAATAAACCTTAAATATTAATTAACCTAGAATTTTACAAAGTATCTTTGTATAATTGATTTAAATTGCTTATATTCATCAATGCTAATTCTGCATATCTTTAAATATGATTAAATTATATAGTATTTTATCTACATCATTTGTTTTTTACAAAGTAAACTCTGAGGATTAAATTATCAATTTTACTCTTTTCTGTTTCCTAATTTATAAAATTGTGCTCTAGTTTTTATTAACCCTTTCCTTCTTTCTCTTTGTTTCACTGTACATTTTCAGTTATTTCAATTGATTGATTCATTTAGGTTCTTTCCTCTTGAACTAGTTTCGTTTCTAAAAAGCACGCAAAAACATGCTGTAGTCCTAACCCATACATCCCTTTTTGCTGCTTTCAGAAGAATGACAATTTGGCTGAGGATAGAATGAGAGGCATAACCTCTTCCAATGAACTATTGTAATTGCTGTTTCATTATCTTCTGGCATCTACACTTCAAAGAAGTCTGAGATCCATCCAGATTCTCCTTTTTCTCTTTAGATATCTGTTTTTTACTGTTGGTTAGTAGACTGTTGTTATTGTTTTAATATTGAGATGCTTTAGAATTCTTTCTTCATCCTTGAAATACAGCACCTTCACTTTTAATTAAGTTTCTCTTTTACTCACAAACCTTTCCATATGCAGTTCATCCATCATTTTGCACATGTTAATTATTGTTATTCTGCCCACTCCTAGAGCCACTTTTAAGCCCAGGGAGCAGGGAGTTAAATTCTAAGCACAGGTCAGGTCTCCTGGGTAAGTGTCCTTCTATTGACATCTGGGTTCATCAGCCAGCTGGCTTGTGCCTGGCAGGATCATTATTTCCTGGCTGTCTTCCCTCCAAGCATCAAGGGGTGAGTTGTGTTGGACTGAGATGTGGGAATTCAAGAGAAAGTTGAAGTATAACCCTGAGTCCAAGTGGGAAGGTGAAGGAGGGATCACATTTTCGAGAACACATTTGCCAGGGGAATTCTAATAGTATTATGACAACTATTTACAATCACATTAACAGTTTTCCTAAAAGACTCCAATAAAAAAGAAATGAGAAGAAAACCTTGAAGATAATTCTAAACTCAGGTCAACACTTCCATTTCTTTAAGATTCTGTGTAACAGGGAGGACACATCTATTTTCTAATTGCATGCTCCCTATTTCTTTGATTCATGTTCATCTTATCACCAAGGCAGGGGATAGCTACTGGGAACCATGGTTTCTTATCATTTTTGATGAATTTCATTTTTGTTCATGGCACTTGCTGGTTTTTGCTTACACATTTTTGGAAGAGAGCAGATTACAGAGCCCCTTTATGTGAAATTAGTAGTTACATGTGTACAAATGAGAAGGTTTAGAAGAGAAAGCATCGTTCACAGAGAAAAAGATTAATAGTCCTTGGATGATAGGAAAAAAACACTTCTTCCCTAAGCACCTGGTGGCCCATGTCTCAGTCACAGAGGGGAGCTAGAGACAAAGGGATTTAGGAAATTGAGAGGGATAAAGAATGGAAGCATTCTCAGCAGGGACTTGAGTAGAGAACCCAACCACATATAAATAAGCCTAACATCTTTAGAGACAAGAAATGAGAAAAGATGATGAAGTCTGATAGCATCCATACTTTTCAGGTCCTGGGTATGCAATGCCAAGAATGCTCTAATGGGAACTGGTGCTGCCATATGGAAAGGCCATTATTTTCAAGAGTTATTAACTAACATTCACTTTGCTCCTAAGAAGATTATGAAATAACCCCAGTGAATAAATACTTCATACTTTACCTATTTAATATCTACCCCCATAAGTACAATCACCATAGAGGAGGAGCTCTTCATAATCTCAAGGACATGTAATTTAGTCAGGTGTGTGTGGAATAAGAGGATCATACATGCAGCTAAAAGAGTTCATATTGCTGAGAAGGATAAAGAAATAGGAAAAACTCTACTGAGAGGAAAATGCCATGAGAAGGATCTAGAAGCTAAAAAATCAAGGCTACTTTCAATTGAGGTTACCCTGTGCAGGCTGGTACCTTCTGTACAGTAAACAGCAGAGACCTTCTCCTTTTCTAAATATACAGAGGGGAGTGTCTTGCTTGACAGAGAGATTATGACCTCAGACTCAAGAAATTAATTGCCAGAACCACTGCAATTCAAATTACAACATTAAATTAAATCAATTTCCTAAGTTGAATGTTGGCAATATATCAATTCAATTTTTTTTAAAAAATCTTTAAAACCCATATCATAACATTTCATAATCCCAACTAATATTACACATATATACATCTGTGTGTATACATATACATATATGTATATTTATGTATTATACTCATCTTATTTCTACATTGTATTAATTTAATCTCTATCAGAACACATGATTTATGTTTTCTCCTATATGTATAATGTAAGGGGGAAAAGATGATAAGAAAATAGAAAATAAAATCTATTAGGAAAGGTGAGAAGACCAGGGTAAGGGAAGAGAGATGTTAAGACATGGTAATAGGAAGGGTGGATATGATAAAAGTATATTATATGCATGAGTGTGAAAAGTCACAAAGAAACCCATTGTTCTAGAGGCTGGGGATATAGCTCAGTTGGTAGAGTGCTTGCCTCACACGCACAGGCCCTGGGTTCAATCCCCAGCACCAAAAAGAAAGAAAGAAACCCATTGTTCTATAAAATTAATATGCACTAATAGTTATAATTTAAAAGATTCAAAAATATAAAGAAATAGAAAAAGAAGATGATTTAAGTTTTATAAAGAAGTAAACAGAGGCACTCTGTTTTACACATAGCTGACTGAAGTTCCTGCTTTGCATATCTAATTTACAGGCTTAATATAGAGTTGGTGCTTTATCATCCAAGTCTACCACCACTTGGGGCAACTGGAGACTACATCAAACTGAAGAACACATGCCAACAACCAGATGGCCACACTTGGAAGGAATTCCTCCAGCCCCAGTCTTACCTTCAGATGAATGCATCCCCAGCAAACATTTTCACTGCAACCTTCTGAGACATTGGTCTAAATCACTCAGCTAAGCCTCTTCTAGATCCTGACCCTCAAAAACTGAGTCTGATAAAAATTATTTTGTTCATACTACTAAACTGTGAGGTGATTTATCACATACACTAAATAGTAGTTTATTGGTTTTCAGTTTTTGGTTTGGGGGGGTTGCGGGGAGAAGGGGGTACCAGGGATTGAACCCAGGGGCACTTAACCACTGAGCCACATCCCAGCCCTTTTTTATATTTTATTTAGAGACAGGGTCTTGCTGAGTTGCTTAAGGCCTCATTAAGTTGCTGAGGGATCACATTTCGAGAACACATTTGCTGAGGCTGACTTTGAACTTGTCCTCCCTGCCTCAGCCTCCCAAGTTGCTGGGATTATAGGCACATGCCACTGCACCCAGTTTTAAATAGTAGTTTTGGTTGAAGACTGGACATCATAGATAATACATAGTAGTAACATTATATTCTGCCATGTTCTCATGAAAACTGATTTTTGTTGTTAGGCAGCTAAGTTGCCTGAAAACTATATGACCAGTGAAACTCCACATCATATGCAACCACAAGAATGGGATCCTAATCAGGATAAATTATATTCCATGTATTTATAACATGTCAAAATGCACTCTACTGTCATGTATGTCTAAAAGGAAAAATAAACATTTAAAAATAAAAAAATAATTTTAAAAAAAGGTAAATCAGATGATGCCATGCCTTGCTCAATGTTCCCCAATGTCCCCATATTTCATTTTCAGTAAAATCCAAGCAACCTCTCAAAAAAAAAAAAGTAACTGCAAATATTTTTCCTATAATATACAATTCTTACACTTCTTTCCTGTTCTCATGCCTTCCCATTACAGCTATTTAAATCTGAACCTCATACATCTCCCTTGTGCCTATCAAATGTAGTGGTAAGTCATGAATTTGGGTACTAATGTAGCCCATCCCTCTGCCATTTCTTTGTTTCTAAGCCCTAATTTATTTCTTTGCTCTAATTTCTAGCCTTGGACTCTGTTCTCTGACCTGTTAGTGTTTCTGCCACAAAGTGTGCATGGTTGAAAAATGTGAATTAAGAAAAGCATTAAACTCACAGATCTGATTCTCCATAATTTATCTCTCAAGAACAGATTGATCTCTGGTTGCTGCCTTCTTTTATGTCCTGTCTCCTAAAAGTGTCCCCAGGACATCCTTAGTTTAGTTAGCTGTCAACAGATTCCAGCAGGTTATACTCTAAATTTGGATCTCATTTCTTCTGTGGACCTTGCCCTGTCACGATTTCTTTTTAAAAGCTCCAACTCCATTGCTTTAGACTCTAATGCATTTAGCCTCTATGGTTTTGAAGGAAAATACCACTGTTTTCCAAATCCCCAACTGTGTGAGACAGGCAGTGCCCTTGGCAAACCACAAGTGCACAATTTTTAGCCCTTCCTGTTCTTTCTGCTGTACAACTTTGGTTTTGCTTGATGTTTTTCTTTTTCTTTTTATTTTTTGGTAGATCAGATTCCCCTCTAGCTTATCTCTGCTTCTGAATATTTTCCTGCTTTACTTTATGCAGATTTTATAGCTGTAATCTACAGGAGTTTGTATACAACTACTTTAATAGTCTTTCTTTTTTTTTTTCCTTTTGGGGTACCAGGGATTGAACTCAGGAGCACTCAGGCACTGAGCCACATCTCCAGCCCTATTTTATATTTTGTATAAACACTGAGCCACATCTCCAGTCCTATTTTATATTTTGTATAAACACTGAGCCACATCTCCAGCCCTATTTTATGTTTTGTATAAACAACTCTAACTGAGTTGCTTAGCACCTAGCTTTTGTTGAGGCTGGCTTTGAACTCGCAATCCTCCTGCCTCAGCCTCCAGAGCCACTGGGATTACAGGCATGTACCACCAGTCCTGGCTCAGTAGCGATTATTAAGAGAGTCATTCGAAAGCCTGGTTTCAAACACTTCCTGTTGGTTTTGTTGTAGTACCTCCAGGGATGAAAGGAGATTGAAAAATCTAAAAATCTTTGTATTTAATAATTGGGAGATGCCTTAAGACAGGAATCAGGAATGATTAATTATACTGCAGAGCTCCAAGAATTAACTGGGAACTAGATTCATGGACAATTTTGATACAGACCTAGTAGCTAAAAGAATTTATGCTTCTGAGAGCCTGCTTCATGAGGTTTAACATTAGGGGAAAAACTTGTAGTTTCTATTTTTTTTCCTATTGCCATGTAGCAAATTGCCACAAACTGAGCAGTTTAAAATGACACCCATTTATTAGCTTACAATTCAATAGGTCAAATAATAACACAGCCTGGCTCAGTTCTCTGCTCAGGGAATCGCAAGGCTTAAATCAAGTTGTTGGCCATGCTAGGTTCTCATCTAGACATTTTTTGGGGGAGAGGAATTGTATTCAAGCTCATGCAGCATTATATACACAGGTTTTAGAGATTAATGTAAGGGAGCTTGGTCCATTTTTAGAATTCTAGTCACTAGTCTCATCATAAAATATCTCTAGTAGGTTAAAATTCCTCCCAAGAACTTTGGGGTCAGAAAGGAAACAGGATAATTTTGTAGATTATCTTTTGGGGCTTCACCTGCTAAATTCAGTTAGTAATCAACAACTAGTATGCCATCTGTCTTATCAGCAAACCAAGACAAATCAATAAGACTGGACTACTCCTCTCAAAAATATTATTCACACTTGCATATTTTTAATACCTATAGGAAGAGGGTTACTAACTTGCCCTCCCCCCAAAAAATTTGGTCTTCTGAAATTTCTCCTATTATTCATGGGTGAGTACTCCTGCATTGTGTTTTGAGAAATGGAACATGCTATTTGCACTCCTACTGGAAAGAAGCAAACAATGTACACATGGAAAATGATTTATGTGCAATACTCACTGCAGCTTCATTTATAATAATAAAAAAATGTTCAACAACAATAGAGTGCAAAGTAAATTACAGCACACCCACAAAATGCAATCCCTATGGGACTTACATTCTAGTTGACGAGGAGAGACGTTAATCAAATAATCAAACAAATTAATGCAAAATTGCAACCCCTGAAGGCTGCAGCCATTTAAAATATGGTTAAAATTTGAAAGTTGCTCCCCCAAAAAAGATAAAATTTCCAGGATCTAATATTAAATAAGAATCTGTAACTGTAGATCCCTACAATTTAAAAAAAATAACCAATAATATTACATGAACTTTGCAAGTAAGGAGAAAAGACTAGAAGGGAACAAACAAGGTGTTAATAGTGGCTGTCTTATTTATATGTAGTTCCCAAATTCTATAATTAGCATATGTTACTTTTAGACATAAAAAAGTAAACTGTATCACAAAAATATGAAAATCACTTTCATCCCGTGTACCACTATACTCAGATGTACAACCTAGGCAGGACTTTTACATCTTGTTTGATTTTTGTGGTTTATACTCAAATTATTTGGAAACAGAAATAAGTGCAAAACTACCCACTTATTCTTTGACAAATTTCTACTTTTAACATGGACTTTTTTATGTTGCTCAACATTCTAACATCCTTCAAAAGTTCTCCTGCAATATTTAGGCTTGTAATATATCAGCATTTCTGGTGCTTCATACATCACCCCTCTTGGCCAAGACCAATGTCTTCCTCACTTAAAACAGTATCAATGTTTATGGATGATTCACCGGGTGGCTGGCACCATTAAGATCTTTACACACATCACCTCAAACCTGAACAGTCAGACTGCACAGTGGGCATTATTATTCCCATTGGACAGATGGGGTACCAGATGTCAACATTACTTGACAGATAAGAGAGTCCAAAGGTAGGAGTAGAACTCAAGACAGTCTGAACCCCAGGACTATGCTGGTTTTTTTGTTTGTTTGTTTGTTTGTTTTTCTGGTTTGGTGGACACAGTTCTAAGATGAGCCTAAAGACTGCCATCTTTCCAAGATATGCATATTTTCTATAATCTCCTCTTGAGTATGAGTAGGAACTGTGAATATGATGGAGCATCACTCTGTGATTATGCTACATTATATATAGAAAGAATTCTGCAGGTCTGATTAATCTTTGTAAGTTAATCAAAATGGAAATTTTCCTAGGTGGACTTATCCCAATCAGGTGAGTCCCTTAAAAGATAGACCAGAAACCTTCCTGAAGTTAAGAGATTCCCTTACTATCCTTCAAGGAGCAAGAGGACTTGAATCAACCAGCTGAAAGAAATTGAATTCTTCCAATAACCAGTGAGACTGGAAAAGGATCCTGATCCTTTTGATAAGACTTTGTAGTCCCTGAAAATATTTTAAAAGTCTCTTGAATGCCTAAGCAGAGGTTTAAGCTAATCCTTGACCAAATCTTATTGTGCAAACTAGGAGATAATAAATTTGTTATGTTGGACTGGTAAATCTGTATGCCATGCACATCTGTATGTGATTCTGCTTCCTGCCTCTGATCTGACCTTTTCAATTGGCTAAGTAGTGACTCAGGTTTCTATGCAGGCTGGTGCATGTCCCACACACCCCAACTAGGGAGGCAGTTCAAAAGCATGGAGAAGCAGAGCTTTTATAAGAAGTGGGCCAGGAGATAATAAAGGACTTCTTGAGGCAGCAAACTAATGATTTCTTTGTAATCTCCTCTGCTTTCCACTGTACCACCTTAGTGGCCCTAACCTCAGAAGATCCAAGTATAAGCCAGCAGCAGCCATTCACTTTCTCTGCCCCAGAGCCAGCATGGATTTCCATGACCTCAAGTTGAGTTCAAACATTAACACCAGACTGCAATGTTGGTGACCTCCCCAGTTTTCACTTCGTCCCCTAGGAACAGTGATATAAAGTCTGAGAGATGTGTGGCTTCCATTTCTAGAAAGATCTACTTCAAGACTCATTCTTTCTTTTGGAAGTTAGCATCATGGGGGATACTTAAAACTCCTGTAAACGTATTTTAATGTCAACAAGAACTTTAAACAAAAGAGTTACGGCCAGTGATAGTCCAGACTGGTTTGGCAGAATACGTGACTTCCCAAATTTCAGGAGGACCAAAAGTGTTTAATAACCCCTATGTCATAGGACACTCTGTTCAAGACTTTGAATCTATTTTTTGAACTCTAATGCTTTGGTGTATGGGTCTTGTGCTTACTTAAATACATGTACCCTGATAAAGACATTTCAGTTTAAAGTTTCCTCAGTCAACAGACAGCAGCAAGTATCCTACTCTTTCTTGTGAGCACATGAGACAAGAAAAGAAATAAGAAAGGAGGAACTGAGAGTAGACACCGGGCCCCAAACACTTCCAGAAGGAGAATCAGCGGTGCTAGGCACTAAAGGAAGATATTCCCCACTAGAAGCATCTAGAGCCTGAGCAGTTTACATCTTCTTATGTCACTTCATTCTGCTGCAGCAAAGGAAATAAAGCCGCTCAGTACAGTTGATTTGAGGTGATTGTATTTCTGCTTACCATGTCTCCCTCTAGCTCAAAATTCACCATTATTCCTCAAATAAGACCCCAACTACAGCCCAGCGGTATTGTTCCCCAGGAACATAGCATAAGGGACCAAGGGGGCAATGTCTCTATTTCACCTGAAGGGTAATACTGTTATTGCACTACTGGCCCCCCTCCAGACAGCCAGCCACTCCTGGGTTACGAAGCAGGCTCAGACACCAGAAGGCCTCAGGAATCTGCCATGGTAAGAAGCGCCACTCCAATCACTCCTCTTCCCTTGCCCCATCTTCCTCAAGATCTGTATCCTACTACCCTTGAACCTTGGCATCCAAAACAATTCAGATCATCCAGTGCACAGCGCTTGATTTCCCCAGGGGAGAATACAATGCCAAATGTAAGTCTGTTGAGCCTGGGGTGGGAAAGACAGTTGTTATGATACAAATCTACCTAAGGCAATGTCAGGGAAATCTCTGGCACCTTCTTCTGGAACAGAGACAAAACCACAAATTTAACAGCTGACAGGAATTATGCCTCACTAGAATTTAGCGGGATTCTAAATAAGGAGTATTAGCTCAAAACTGGGGAAAATGGACCTTGAAGAATATCTGAATGCACAATCGTTCCATCAATCATTCAGGGGTGAATTGAATGCCATACACTTTGCTAGTTGCTGAATATACAAAGATAAAAGGAAGCTGGAAGTACAGGGAAGGGAGCCAATCACCAGCAAATGTCATATTGGGTGAAGTTGTCACAACAAAGGCAAAGTTCAGGGTATGCACAAAAAGGAGGCAAAATACCAAACTTCCCTGGGGCAGCATCGCAAAGTCCTAGGGTTGCATGTCCTCGAATGCAAATCTTTCCCAGGAACCCCACATGAATTTGATATGTGATTTAGTTCCCACTTTACACAAATCAGCAGCTAAGTGAATATATCTGATTGACTGATTGATTCAAAAGCCTTATCAGTGAGGTTGTTAGTGCTGCCCAGAGAAATGAGCAAGTTCAAGTGAAATATATGCAAACATCATATCCCCAAAATTATGCAAGGTTAACTTCAGTCTTGGGTCATGACAGAGAAGAAGAAAAGATTAGTTTCAATCCAGGCTTGGCATGACCTGAGGGAGCAGCTCAGGGAATGGAGATAAGAAGCCTGTCATGTTCCAAATGGCAGCAACTTCAAAGGAGAAGGCTTTTACATTTACGGGGATTTGATTATCCAGAGAGATAAGATAGAAAGTGGTAAAGGAAATCAAAGGGAAATAAAACTCTAGAGATTGTCTGAGAAATCAGGTTATTTGTGGGGGTAGGGGGGGAAGAGGGAGATCATTCAGCCAGTTGTTTTCTATTAAGAATAAAATCCTCAAAGCCAAGATTTCCAAGTTGGCGTTATTTGAATCCTTCACAACAAAGATGAGAAATTTAAAAACCAAAGATACTGAACTAAATCCTATTTTTAAAACTCTAAAGAATTGGTTCAAGCTATAGAAGAGTGACTTTCCAGTATAAGGACTGTTTGGGTAGAAGACTGCAAACTGATGGCAAGACTTATTGCAGACTAGATTTTATTCTTTAAGAAATAAAATTCTCAAACTGTTAAGAGTGAGTCCGTTTACACTGCATTTCTACCTCAGAAATTTCAATCCTGAATTCTTAACAGCAATGACACAATGGTGAGGAGGTATTTTTCTTTCCTTTTAACTGATGGAACAATAGCATATTTCCCAATAATAGGAATATCAGAGCCGTGTGTGTGTGTGTGTGTGTGTGTGTGTGTGCGTGCAAACACAGACATGCAAACATGCAACTATGTGCACACATGCGTTTAAATGTCCAGAAGGTAAACAGAAAAAAAAAGTGTAGTCTTCAGTCCACAACCTGCTTTAGCCAAAGTGTTTACTAAAAAAGCATGCACATCTCATAAGTAGAGTGATGGTAATTATTTGGGGATTTCCAGGCTGGCATGGGATTCAGATTCTGGGCATTTATAGACCGACCTTATGTCAAAAGATGATTAAAATTGGCAGCTGCCCAAGCCTACCTATTTAGAAAAACAGTTCTCCTGTGCCTGGTAGGGAAAATAAACTTTAGAGTAACTGAGTCCATTCTTCATTTCATTTCCCAGCTCACACCTCGTTCATAGCTGACCCAATCTATAAATGTAAGTCATCCAGCCTTTAACTCAAGGAAAGAAAGTGGTGAAGCCAAGGGATTAGGCAGGTCCAATTCATCACCCAGAAAATAAACAGGGCCCTGCTACTGTAGTGGTGAGAAGATAGCGGCTGGGTTATAACTAAAAGCCCCAGCCTTGGTTGTTGAGCGGGACCCAACCAAAAACAGCTTGACCTTGAGGAACAAAGAGAATCAGAAGACAGATGATCAGGCCCAGAGAGATGAGTTTTGTTCCCTGCAAAATGAGAATAGGCTATATAATTCCTTATATTTCTCTACTTCTCCACTTTACAAGGCACATTAACACTTTCTCATGTGATCCTCACAAACTCATCAGTGAGACAGACTCAAAAGCCCAGCCCAGCCCAGGAAACTTCTGTTTTAGTCAGCTTTTTCGCTGTTCGGTGATTAACGGACCTGACCAGAACCACTTTAGAAGAGGAAGAGTTTATTTGGGGGCTCATGGTTTCAGAGGTCTCAGTTCATAGACAGTCTGCTCCATTCCTCTGGGCTTGAGTGGAGGCTGAACATCATGGCAGTAGAGTATGGTAGAGTGAAGCTGCTCACATGGTGATCAGGCAGCAGAGAGAGAATCCACTTGCCAGATACAAATATAGACCACAAAGCCACGCCCAATGCCCCATCTCCTCTAGCCACACCCACCTGCCTCTAGTTACTGCTCAGTTAATCCCACCAGGGATTAATTCACTGATTAATTTAAGGCTCTTGCAACTTAATCATTTCTCCTCTGAACCCTCTTGTGTTGTGTCACACATGAGCTTTTGAGGAACACCTCGCGTATGAACCATAACAACTTCAAAAAATGCTACCCACTCTGTCACTTTATCATTTCACAAGAATCATGCATTTATTGTTTTGTTTTGTTCTTTTTCCTGAGCCCATGCTTATTTTCAACATTACCAGTTTCTGGTGAATCTTGGTTATGAAAGCTGATAGTGCAAAGGGGCAAATAGTCTTTAAAAGGGAAAATATCAGGATAAAAATCTACCAAGCAAAGAAAGCATGATGTTAAGGCGCTGAAACTGATATTTCTGTTGCTGACTAGCAAAGACCAAATCAGCTCTGCTTTCGGTATAGACTGATCCTTCTGAGTAACTGGTAGCTTCTGGTATTTTTGGAATCTTTAAGTCAAGGGTCTCCTAAGAAAATCAAACTTTCTTCTTTATAGTCACACTTTGTTTTGTTCCAAGGGCTCAGTTACTAATTGCTTAGATTGTCTTGTAAAGTTATGATAGCACAGTGAGTCTGGCTCTTTCAAGAAATCTTAAGGTTCAAAAAAAGAACTGGTGTCTCTGAAGATATTCAAAAGAATATGATGCTGACTCTACAGGTAATTCCAGCAGAAAAATCACCCCCCCCCCATAACTGAAAGCTCCCCTTGCAGAAGGATGATGACAGCTTATTGCTGTTTACACCCGCAGGGTCTGCTACAGCAACTGTCACAGAAGCCTACACCCAAGGCCAGCTTCACGGACATGAGAGGGACATTGTCACAGAGGGACCCTCAAAAGAAAGACCCTGCATTTAGTTTGAAGTTCTTCTACTGTACTTGAAACTCTTAATTTAACAAAGGGTCCTGCCATCATCATCATGTAATTACTCATTTAACTGAATTGAATTGTGTGGGTCTAGAATCGACTTAGAAGAAACAAGAAACAGAAGGAGGAAAATCCTTGCATATGAATGGTATTCCTTGAATTTACCAATTTTTTTGGTTTTGAGCAAGTTAATCCTTCATATGATATCTACACATCTAATGTTATCTATCTAGTTATTAGTGTAGAAATAAGTCGTAGTATGTCGATTAAATCATAGTTCCATTATTATGTAGGGTTCTGGTAAATTAATGCATAATTTAAAAATCTTTATTTTGTACAATCATTATTTCTTGTATACTATTAAAATTTGTGGTAACTTTCCTATCATGATGCCTATCAGTCTTTTGTTCTTAAAAAAAAAAGAAAACTTATAATAGCTGCAATAAAGGAAATAAACCATTTTTTTAAGAAATAGAATTTTCCTGTAAAAACATGCTCTTTTGTCAGGTGAGTACTCTAAAAAGCCATTTATGGTGCAAGTTGAAAAGAAACCTCACTCCATTAGGGCCCACCTTCCTACCAAGAGGCCATACTTGAGGAACAGTTGATAGTGACAGTTCTGCTAACTACCCAGTTCTTATTTTGCTGAGTGGTATTTATAGGTAAGCTGAGGATGGTAGCTAAATTCCTTGACACACTACAGAGGATTTCTTAGAACTCCTGGGAAGGCAGGAAGTCGGCAGGAAGAGAAACTTCAACAGGAAGATAGAGTGGCCTCACCTCAGCAATTTCGTTAGATAGGATATAATCCGAAGTCTCTTCCCCATTGTACAATGAAAACTTTAGTAAAATATCTAGACCTCAGAGATGACTGATTGGAAATCATTTGGGGAAGATGCATCAAAGATGTGGGAGGAGCACAGTTGACCCAATGATAAAGGCTGGTGGGTCCGGATGCAGAAGTTCTGACAGTCTGACAATGTTACTCTCATGAAAACTCATAATCAAAAGGAATACAAAAACTCACATATTTAAAATAACGACTTCAGTATCTTTTTTATGTGGCATTTTTGTATTAAAATCTTACTCTGAGTACCAGAAAGGGAGACAAAGACAAGTGAGGAAACCAGAAAAACAAAGATGATAACTGGGCATAACTACAATTACTACCCTACTATGTTTTGGGATTTCCTAAATCACAGAGTCTAGAAGACTAAAACCTGTTAGACATAGGAATATGAATGAAATTGAGGCTCTGTGAGCAATATAAACCCAAGCAAGATTTGGGGGGTAAACAGGGCTGCAGCAACAGACAAGCCAAGTGGTGGCTGACTGCTGCGTTCCTCTATTCATTACTTTCTTGTGTCATAGGGGCAGCAGCCATTGAAACAGTAGAATGAATAGAGCTTCCTTTGAAAGCAATTTAAATGAGCTTTGTATTTTGGCCTTAAGGTCAGCTTGTGGGCATCTTAGCAAAGCTGAGAAGTCAGGTAAATTTCTTTACACACCCTCAAGCAAGGAATACAGATGGCATATTGCTTCTTTCATTCCCTTTCCCTTTTTCCAATCATTTATCTCTTTTGAAGTTCCCACTCCATCCCCATCCACCTACCAACAATTTTAACAACCTTAGGAACCCAGATGAAATCTTACCTCCTCCAGGAAGATTTCTCTGATCTACTTGCAATCATCTGTCATTTTATAATTTGTATGCTTATACCATCCCCTATTCTTCCTATATGGCAGTTGAATTCCTATTTACTTATTTCCTGGCTGTAGAAACACACTGTACTTCCTTTACATCTACCCAGACTGTAAATTCAAGCTACTAAAAACTGATGTTTATAGTTTGGACTTGTTTTTCTTTGTGTGTGTGTGTGTGTGTGTGTGTGTGTAATGACTTTATCTGCAGCACCTCACACAGTGCTTGATATTTGACAGGCTGTCAACAAATATTTGCTAAACAAGTAAATTGTGTTATCAATAGATATTCGTCCACTAAAAAATTCGTGAACCTTTGTGCCTAGTATAGAGTTGCTATGGGATTGATTTCCCAGCCCCCTTGAATCTTTCTGACCACATGTCTGGTGCTTACCAGGAGGATATAAGCAGCAGTGATGTATGTCCCTGCTTAGGATTGAATATTTGAAGCAGGTCTCTTTCCCCTTTAACATCCGGAAATAAAGAGCATTGTTATGATTTAGATCTGAGGTGTCCGCCCAAAGCGCCTGTGTTAATACAGGAATACTCAGAGGTGAAATGGTTAGATTATGAGAGCTGAAATCTAATATGTTCATCCTAGTTTGAATGGACTCACTGGGTAGTAAGGGGCATGGCTGAAGGAGGTGGGTCTCTAGGAGTATGCCCTGGAAGGGTTTGTCTCCCCTGCAGTCCCTTCCCCTTTCTCTCTCTGCTTCCTGGCTGCCAGGAACAGAGAAGTGCTCCTCCACCATACCCTTCCACCATGATGTCCTGCCTCACCTCCAGTCCAGAGCTATGAAATCAGCCATCTACGGACTGAATCTCTGAAACCATGAGCCAAAACAAACATTCCCTCCTCTAAGTTGTTCTTGTCAGGGTTTTTGTTTGTTTGTTCATTTGTTTGTCACAGTTTGAAAAAAAATAACTAACCCAAGGTCTAAGAATGTAGGCCATTAGGACACTAGAAAACAAAAATGCCTTGATCCCCAAGTTACCATGTAGGGAAAAAATTCATCTATCCACTTGGAAAAACTATACTGAATGATTACCTAAGTAAGAAAAGTGTATTCTATTATTAACACAAAGATCTGTCCGAAACTGTTTTATAGAAGTTTTATTCGTAAGAGTTAAAAACCCACAAACAACCCCAATGTTCATTAACTAGTAGTAAATGAGTAAACATAATGTGGCATATCCATACAACAGAATATAATTATTCCAAAATAAAAAGGAATGTACTATTGATATAGACAAAGCCACAGATGAATCCCAAAATGTATTATGCTAGGCAAAAGAGGGCAGACACAGAAAATCTATAAACTGAATGATTCCATTAATCTAATATTCTGAAAAAGGTAAAACCATAGGAACAAAAATCAGAGCAGTGATTGTTAACAGAGTGGACAGAAGGAACTCAAAAGAAGAGCTCCTAGGGAACTCTCTGGAGTAATGGAAACATTCAGCACCTTGATTGTGGTGGCAGATACTTAGCTGTAAATGTTTAGCAAAGCTCGTTGAACTGTTCATTTAAAACAGATAAGTTTTACTCTATGTAAATTATTCCTCAACAAAACTGATTTTTATAAAACCTTCCATGTGAAAACACTGAGATCTTGAAGTTTATTTGGTACATAGCTAAATACGTAGTGTCACTGTAGATATCTCATGAATGAAAGAAGGAAAAACGAAGTCAACACAGTACCAGGGGCTGCTTTTGCACGCTTCAGTAAGCCCTGCATGTTGCTGAGCTTATAATAAGTGCTCAGGAAAAATGTGTTGTAGTAAATTTAATTTCTCTCCCACAATTTTTACATTCTGTAGTTTGCCTACAATCATTCATCCATTTCCTCCTATCACTGCACACCATAAAACAAAATCTGCCAAGCTCCATACTCCACAAACACGTTTTTCAAATACTTTCCGTGCAAGCAATCAGGCATTGGTCTGTTTTATTCATAAGGTGATTTTTCTTTCTAGCTGCTGGAGCCACTTAAACATTTAATATCCATAAAACTGCTTTAATTTTTTAAGAACACAAATGGGGATTCCATTGCACTGAATATGGAATCATTTGGTGTCATAGCAACACGCCTCGTTGTGCCATTTAGAATCCACTCACTAAGGGCAGTTCTCAGACAAATACTCTGACCTTTTGGTCAACCTCTTACTCACAGATTTGGAATCTTGGACTTGTAATACTAGGAGATTGCCCTGACCTTTCACCTTGTAACCATCCTTTTCTATCTTCTGAGGATTTAACACACCTAACATTTCACTGGACCTATTTCCAAAATTCATCAGAATAATAAAGGAAAGGGCACTGGAAAAGAAAGAATTGAAGAAAAGAACTAGATTCTCTATGTATGATTTTCTAGAAAGAATTCCTCAGGTATGTACAGAATATTGTATAGAATATTGTATAGAATATTGAAGTAGCTTGAAGGGAAGATGGTTGATGGATTTGAAATCAGTCAGATGTACATTGGAATCCCAACTCACTAATTTACTTCTTCTGTGTTCTCTACATGCAATTTAAGCTCTTTAAGCCTGAGTTTTCCCACTTGTAAAAATGACAAGATAAACCAGTTAGCAGCAAGGGGTTAAGCCCCTCTCCCATGGGCTGTTGCACTGATAAATAAGACCTGGTGAAGGGCAATGCTTAGCATAAAGTAGTGATTATTTTAAGGTAATTATATCAGGGTGGGAAAGATATTAGGCCACTCTGGCAGCTCAGAATTAAAAATGATCTAGAAGTGAAGCCATTTTCAACAAAATTGTTGCAATATAAACTGGGATAGGAATGAATAATTAAGCATGAGATCCATGTGGTCAGGAACTCTACATTTTCCACAGTAGTAGCCCCAGCCTGGCAAATTGTAGGCAATTAAGATTACTAAATGTTGAATAAAACAGGGATTCTGGACTCACCTCACCATGACAGTTGCTAAGCCCAATAGCATTTGATTTCCTCATGTATGAAGAATTTATCTGAAATGATACTCTTATCTCTGAAATGCAATAGTGTTCTTAAAGTAAAGAGGATCTTAAGGCATCGTCTAGTTTAATAGTGTTACTACCATCTCTGCTTTCACCCTTAGAAGAAGGGCATGTAAACCTTGTATGAGGAATTGTTGCTCACCCTTTTGATAGAATAAATGTAAATGACATTGCTTAGAATTTCTGTATCTCCCTTTATGTACCCTTAATAATTCCCTACCTTATTAAAAAAAATTGCAGTGCCTACTAACTGAAATGTCAAAATTGACATACCAACATTGCAGTGACTCTAAGAGCTGAGTCAAATACTTTGGAAAGAGCAATTTGTATTCTGGGGTCGGCCTCAGTCCTAGAGATACTGCACAGGTACCTTGACATTATCAGAGGCGTGTGGAAGTAAAATCTGTCTCCCGAGACATATTTTTACTCTGGTCAGACAATTAATGAGAGAGGCTATTAAAGCTAATCTATGGTTGTTAGCATTTGAAAAGGAGCTCTCTGAAAAATGGACTAAGAAAAAAGACATTAAAATAGAGGAACAGAATTTGGTGATGGTACTCTTCCCCACTTTGGATGGCTGATGGGAAGATAACGAGGACAGATGATGGATGAGTCAGTAATATGGGCAAATGGAAGAGAGAGCTGTCTTCTTTAGCAAAGTGACATTCCTGGGGACTTGGCCTGACTCAAAGGAGTAGAAATGCTTTGCAGATTCGTTAAATACTCACTCAGTCATTCTTAGGAATATAGTTTATGATTTTAGAAGGTTTTTAATCCTAAATAAATAGAAGGTGACTTCTATCTTTTCTCCAAACAAAACTTCTTCCTTGCCTCTTTATGAAAAAGTGGTTCATGGAAAACTGCCTCAAAATTGGCAACTGAATGATAGTACAGTAGTTGGCATGATTTAGAGGTTGGAATGAAGCAAAAGTGTAGGGAAGAGGACAGATAAAGCAAAACAAGTATTCATCAGACTAAGGTAGATAATGCTGGGCAGCAAATGACTTCATGCCTCAAAACTTTACTTTTTACTTATACAAATCTCATTCTGGCCTAGGAAGCTTTTGAGGACATCTGGTGTCCATGCAGTCACTATGTGATCTGGGATTATTGTATCTGGGGGCATCTCAACACAAGGCTTCCTTAGTCATCAGAACATAAGCAGAAGAAATGAAGATCTACCCATTGCTCAGTACCATGCAGAAAAATTTTGGAGAGACCAAGAAGCCCTGGCTCCAGGCCATCTTATTGAGATGCTTGCTTCCTGGATCCAGCTACATCATCCCAAAGATCCTGCCCTTCCAATTCTTCCTGCAAGGCTGAAAACTAAATGATCCCATATGAAGATTTTATATATGGAAATTTGAGTTTATATAGAAGGGAGAAGATACAGCATATTCCTGGAACTCAGAAGGAACTCATACTTGGAATTAGCAGAGAAGAAATGAATCACGAGACTTGATCCTGGAATGGTTTAGATGCCCCAAAGACCCAGACTTCTGTTTATCTGAAATGGTACCTACAAATTAAGTTGCTGCCTCCACATCTGCTCCTTCCCCTCTGGCCAATTGGTTCCCTAAGTTCCCACATGAAACCATATGGAGGTCTTGTTGTTATTGGGGGTACTATGTGTGATAGATGTACAAGGACCCAGAGCCCACAGTGTACTCACTACTCAAAGACGGTAGAGCCCAGCTTGCAAGTTACTTCATAAATGCTTTGCAAACAGTGCTCCTGAATAATAACTCCCATGGAAAGCTCTCTTTTACGTGAATTACCTCTAATCCTCTTTAAAATACTCTAAAGGAATCACTGCTATGGTCCTCACTTTATATCAAACAATCATACAGCCACTAAGCAGAGGAAGTGAGCTATGGAACCAGGCATCCTTGCTCACCACACTGCTGCTCCTGAATGTCCACCTCTACTTTGGTTCCAGGCAAAATCTCCTAGATCATCTCAGACTTGCATTCATGAACCCTAGTGATGAATACAAACCTGAATCCCAGTCCCTGTCCCATCCTGGAAATTTTTCTTAATGCTAACTGCTTTTCATTAAAAATATGAAACAAAACTTTCAGTCCCTAAGCCCACTCCCAGATTCAGCAATTCACTAAAAGGCCTTCTCTGCACTCAGCACAGAGTCAAGTTCATGGCCAGGGTTAGTTACAGTGAAAGGAGACAAAGTCAAAGCAGCGAATAGAAGAGGGCTTGGGGTGAGGTCTAGAGGAAACCAGTACAAGCTTCCAAGACTCTTCGCCTCTTGAGATTCATACAGATGTGCCTAATTCTTCCAGCATCACATTGTGACAACACATGTGAAATGCTGTCTAGCAGAGAAGTCATCAGAGATGTAGTGCCCAGGGCCTTTGTTTGGGGGAATGGTCACATAGGCAACCTTCCACCTAGAATGTACCAAAATCCCAAACTCCCAGCAGGAAGGAAAATGTTCAGCATAAACATATTGATTGTACAAACAGATTAGCCACAGTGAGCCACTGTTTGAGTTCTGGGAATGGTAGGGACCCTCCTCAGATCCACATTCCCACATGCCAGCCAAGGGCCCTTCTAAGGACAGCAGTTCAGGCGTACTGTGTCAGCTCTTTTCTGCACTCCCGTCTATCCAACAGGTGTTACAAAGGAAGGTGTCACAAAGACTTAACTTTTAGTCATTCACTATGCATAAACCACAGCTCCAAATGCTGGATTACACCGGAAAAAACATCAGACCAAAGTTTTTACATCATGAAGGGAAATAAACTATCTAATGCAAGAAATAATCGTCAAAGCAATGGATGAATATACAATAAGAAGTCTTCTGGGGAGAAAAAAAATCAGAGAAGGGAAAATCAGAGGGAGAAGTAATATATTTCTAAAAACAAATGCCAAATGTCTTCTTTGATATAATGAGAGCAACTAAGAACAGAGCAGGGAGGAAGAGCAGGAGGAAAAGATTAACATTAAACAGAGACATGAGGTGGGAGGGAAAGGGAGAGAAAAGGAAAATTGCATGGAAATGGAAGGAGACCCTCATTGTTATACAAAATTACATATAAGAGGTTGTGAGGGGAATGGGAAAAAAACAAGGAGAGAAATGAATTACAGTAGATGGGGTAGAGAGAGAAGATGGGAGGGGAAGGGAGGGGGGATAATAGAGGATAGGAAAGGTAGCAGAATACAACAGTTACTAATATGGCATTATGTAAAAATGTGGATGTGTAACCAATGTGATTCTGTATTTGGGGTAAAAATGGGAGTTCATAACCCACTTGAATCTAATGTATGAAATATGATATGTCAAGAGCTTTGTAATGTTTTGAACAACCAATAAAAAAAATTTAAAAAAAATATTTCTAAGATGAACTATCTTAGCACTTAGTTCCTGAGATGGAAATGTGCTTGGTGTGTGAAGTAGCCGGATGGGAGCCCAGCATGGCTGGGGCATGGTAGGAATTCAAGAGAGAAAAAACCCAAGTCTTTGCCTGTGCTGAAAAGTCACTCTAGGATCTAGCACTTTAGTGAGTGTGGTAGGATGCCATTGGCTGGTAGAGAAAAAGTGTGACATGTCTAGTTTACACTTTAAAAAATGAATAAAACATGCTTTCTGTCTACAAAAGGCACTTGGTTTAGGTGAAACCTTGTGCCAATTAATAATCAATGGGTAAAACACTAAAAGGGATACAGAAAAAAAAATGAAGTTGAAAGGCTAATGCCACCCAATTTCATGATTTATTGTAAAACTTTAGAAACTGAAACTATAATATTAGCATAAAGATTTGCCTCTGGCTTTTCCGAGGGTTCAGGGAAATAGAATAGTCAAGAATTAGACCATTGTGAGCTGGGTGTGGTCGTGCATGCCTTGTAATCCCAGTGGCTGGGTAGACAGAGGCAGGAGGATCACAGGTTCAGCCTGAGCAATTTAGTGAGGCACTAAGCAACTCAGTGAGACCCTGTCTCTAATAAAATAGAAAATAGGGCTAGGGATGTGGCTCAGTAGTTGAGTGCCCCTGAGTTCAATCCCTGGTACGAAAAAAATAAAAAATAAAAAAGAATTAGACCACTGTGGGTATGGACAATTGAGTTTTACAAAGAGGCAGTTTAACAAAGAAAGGACAATGTATTCATTAAATGGTGCTGAAAAAATTAAATGTCTACATGTAAAATGAGAGAGAGAGAGAAGGAAGGAGAGAGAGAGAGAGAGAGAGAGAGAGAGAGAGAGAGAGA
>NW_026000021.1:5395655-5421311 GCF_001458135.2 Marmota marmota marmota
GAGAGAGAGAGAGAGAGAGAGAGAGAGAGAGAGAGAGAAGGAGAGAGAGAGAGAGAGAGAGAAGGAAGGAAGGAAGAACAATCAAGTTTGACTCAGACCTTGCAACATATATATAAGCAGTATGTGCCAAGCACTTAGCAGGTAAGCTGCTAGGTTGGCTCTGCCAAGCTCTGGGCACTGCACTGTGGGCTCTTGGTCTCATGCATCATTACACAGGGGCAACATTTGCTCTGGATCCATTCTGAAAGGATACACACTTTATGGTTCTATTTATATGACATTAAACAGGAGACAGAACTACAGAAATGATAAACAGATCAATTGTCACTAGGGGTTGCAGTCGGGGTGAGGAAGACAGGATGGAATAGGTGAAGATGCTCCCAGGATCACAGAGTGATTCTCAAGGAGACCATAATATCTCCATTAAGGGCATTTAGAAAAGTAAACTGGCATGGGGCAGAATTTGTCCCTATACCTAGGGATTTAGTGGGAAGTAGCCAAGGTTGCCAAATGACCTTCAGTACTTGTAACAGTCCTATATAAAGAAGAATCTTCTCATTAGCATTCCTAACTTTACGCCTTTTTAGAGAAATCTGTTAGAGTACATTAAGACATGAAAAAATTCAAAGATATTTCTAAGATGAAATATCTTAGCACTAAATAAACTTTCATTCAATTTCCTCCATTTAAAGCAGCTAAATGAACTCCTTCATTTAAAAGAGTTCTATAACTGGAAAACCCTCTGGGAGAGAGAACGAGCAGGGGGTGGGGAGAAAGAGAGAGAGAAAGAGAGAGAGATTGATTGATTGATTGTTTGATTGTGTGAGTAAATGCTTTTTTGCACAAACTAGAAAAAGCACCAAGTCTGTATCTGGAGACCAGGGGTTAATTCTAGTTCTATCCCAGACTCACTGCATGACCCTGGGGTGTCTGTTCTTTCTCCTGGGTCACACAGAGTTTCCTGATCCATGATGAAATGTTCATTCTAGTTAATTTCTAAGGTGCCATGAAGCTCAACATTTCCATGACTCTAAGACCCATAAAAAGCTCATTATTCTTTCTGTACTTTAATAAGCAAATGTGACCAGTGCAGACAGATTAAATAAAGGAGCTAAAGATTGATAGGGGTTACCTTGTGTTTTCCCAGTAAAGGTTAAGGCCAGGGAAATGACAGCAGTGATGGAGCGACATCACCAGGAGGTGATGAAGGCAATGGGGAGGCGGTTGTGTTTCCTCTGATGGTATTTTCCTACAACTCAGAAGCAGAGCTTATGAAAATGCTAAGGCATGTTCTCTTTCCTTGATAAACTGTCTTCTGTCTGAGCAGAGATGAAACTGGTCAAGAAGGAGATTTGAATGCAGCCATTAACTTATTTGGTGAGCAATTAAGACACTCATTGTGTGGCAGATCCAAGTGAGGAGTAGTAAGAGATAGAAGAGTCCCCATCCTCACTGGGTGCACAGTAAGTCAGGAGGGAAACAGATAAGCAATTTTTAAAAACATGACAAATGCTATATAATACAAGCCGTCAGTCATGTATTCATAGAGGAGCGAAGACAAATTCCCCAAATAAAATGGAACTTCACAGGTCTTTAATGTATGTAGGGCCACCCAACAGGGATCTGGAGCTGAGATTGTCAAGGAGGGTGGCAGTGCCCATGAGAGCACATGGGAATAGAACAGTGAGTCATCAGACAGCAAGGGATGGTGGGGATAAGACGAGCAATTGGGTTTGCTGAGAGCAGAGTGATTATTAAAAACACAACAGAAACTCTTTAATAGTTGGAACCATGGAGGGTGCCAAGACCAGAAAAAGAACTTTGCTGTCATGCCAGAAATCCTATTAAATAGTCAAGGAATTTTGCAGAGCTGAAGATCAAGCATCAGACAAAGAAGCTTCTTCAAAAGGAGCTTCAAAAGGCAAGAAAGAAGCTAATCTATGGAAGAGCGGTCACCAGGTGCGTAAGCAGATATACAAAACTGAGATCGGGATGGCTAAGATGGCAAGAAAAGCGGGCAACACTGTCATCAGGATCAGAGGTAGCAGTGCTGTGAGCCCAAAGCACTGAAAGTGTTACAGCTTCTTTGCCTTTGCCAGATCTTCAACGGCACCTTTGCTAATCTCAGTTGTGAAACCATATATTGCATGGGGGTGTCCAAACCTGAAGTCAGTAAGTTATCTAATCTATAAGCATGGCTGGAGCAAAATCAATAAGCACATTGCCTTGACAGACAATACTTTGCTTCACCTCTTGGTAAATATGTCACCATTTGCATGAAAGATTTGATTCACAGGAGCTATCCTGTTGGAAATGCCTCAATGAAAAAGATAACTTCCTAGGAACCTTCAAATCATCTTCTCCACATGGTAGAATGAAGTAAAAGACCACTCCTTTGGTAGAAGGTGGAGACACTGGCCACAGGGAAGACCAGGTCAGCAGGCTTATTAGAAGGAAGAGCTCATGTGTCTACCATACCATGGAACTTTGGGTAACCTGTTCAGTTAATAAACAATCACTGCTTTCAAGTTGAGGGGGAAAAAAGAACTAAAAACAAACAATTAAGAAAATTTCTAGTAGAAAAATAACCTAAACAGATTAGAATTATGCCTTACAAATGTAAGTTATTCTTAAAATAAAGTTAAGAAAATTGGGTCTATGAAAGGAACCACAATAGCTTAGCTGTGATTTGAGTTTATCTCCCAAAAGTCTGTGGGTTGGAAGTTTGGTCCTCAGTGTGGTGCTGTTGAGATGGTGGCACATTTAAGAGGTGGGGTCTAATGAGTGGTAGCTGGGTCACTGGGGACATTGTCTTCAGAAGGTAGTTCTCATGAAATTCATTCTTGAGAGTGTTCTTATAAAACAAGCCTGGTCCCTCCCAATTCTTTGGCTTCCTGTCTCATCATGTGATCTCTCCCTGCCACACACAATCCTGCCATTGTGATGCCATTCAACATGAGGTCCTCACCAGAACTGAGCATATGTTGTCACCATACTCTTGATTCTCCAAAACTGCAGCTAAATAAAACTTTTTTTTCCTTCTGCATTACCTAGCCTCTGGCATTTTGTTATAATAACAGGAAATTTACAAAAACAGGAAGAGGGAACTTTTTTCCATATCTACTGTGAGAAAAGGAAAGGATGATTATGATTCATAAGAGTTCAAGCAGAATTCTGAGTTCAGAATGAAAGCAGAAAAGCTTTCATGGCACCTTACTCTTAGGCTCCAATAAAATGAAAGTGACAGAATCAAAAACAAACATAAAAAGAATAAGATGAAACCATCAGCAAACGAGAGATGTCAACAAATTTTCAAAAAGGAAAAGGAGGGAAATCTTTAGTCAGGGAAGCTCAGAAGAAGCAGAAAGCTGTAACCAAAAGAAAGAACCCATCGGCTTCCATAAAAGCCAACAGAATTTCCAGACCCTGAGTCAATAAGGAAAAAGACATGGAAAAGAGTTCCCAAAGAAGGAACACTAACTGAAACTCTGCTTATCAGTCACTGTATCAGCCAGCAATCCATGTTGCCCGGTTCCTCACATGTGCACGCGTGCGGGGACACACACACACACACACACACACACACACCCTGCCCTACCTTTTGAGCATACTTTGATACCTGATACCACATCACCAATAGAAATACCAACCACCATTAGAAAAAGTCCAAGAGGACATATCTCTAAAGAGGAGGAATGAATTGATCAATGGAAAAATTGGACTGTTATATAAACATCATCACACTAACTACGTCTCCCCCTTTTCTGTATTTAAGTTATATTGGAGAGACAGCTTTTAATTAAAAAAAAAATGTAAAGACATAAAGGTTGCACCACTAGGGGTTCTCCAAGAAGAGTCTCAGATATAAGACTTCTTTGTCCTTCTTCTTAACTTGGACGTATATATAAGAGTAGAATAAAAGAATGAAGTAAGCATAGAAAAAATGGAAACTAAAAAGAGATTGGATTATATTTTTTAAAATTTTCAGCAGTTGAACAAGGCCTACAACAAGCCATATGCAGTCTTCTTTTTAAGTAAGATAATAGATAACTAATTGTTGAAGTTACTTTCGGGGGTTTTCTATTAATCGTAGATAAACACATCTTAACCAATAGAAGTAACCATCAGACCCGAAAGAGGAAATAACTCAAAGAAATTGTCTCTAGGTAACACGGTGAGAGACAGAATAGGCACTCTTTCCATTTTGAGCACTTCTTGCTTGTTTTTTAATCGTTTATTTGTATTACTTTGACAAAAAGAAATAGAACCATTGGGGGAAAACACCCCTATGTGCCAGAGACTGTCATTTGTAATGTTAAATACATCAAAATTTTTAAAAGATAATTTAAGTTGTTTCATTTTAAACTGTTTGGAATTGTTTTGTGTTAAAGCAGAAGCCATATATTTGGCCTGTAGAATTCAATATCACAGATCTTACCTGCTGAAGATTTTCAGCTAAAGGACATGGCAGCCCCATCATCACTATCTGCTCCTCACCTGATGGCAGAAAACACAGGGAATTTAACACTGAGGAAGATGATTCTGCAGAGAGTTTCATTAGTGAAATCTGTGTGATCTTAAGATGTGAAGATGTTATTTTTGCATGGAGGTGGGAAGTAGAGATGCCTAAGGACCAAGAGTATGAGGGTCACCTGGGAATTTGCAGAAAATGCAGGGTTCTGAAGCTCAACTTCAGAGTTTGTTTCAGTAGGAATATGTTTTCAGAAAGTCTCCCAATGTTTGAGATGCAGGTACCTCAGGGACCACACTAACCACCATATGATTTAAGAAGCACCACCCTCTAGGGTTTGTGGGGAAGGCAGTATTTATCTCATGGAACCCAATTCATTCATTCCCTCATGCAACGAATGTTTATTGAGCACCTACAGTAGCACATTCATCACTGAATGCATGGAGCTGATGAAGACATCATTCTTACCTTGAAGACTTATCAGTGCAGCTGAGAAGAAAGACACCTTAACAGAATTTCCCTTAGGATTCTTGAGAATCCATTTTTAAGCACTTTGGAGACCCCGGGGAGAATTCTGAAGTTTGGAACAGAATACCTCAGTGATGAGCACTATTTCTTTTAACACCAAAAGGAAAAGTTGAGACAAATCCCAGAAGCCAGTCTTTGCTAGAAGGGACCCTGCATCTTGACTTTTATCCTTTGTTTAACACACACACACACACATACACACACACACAAATATACACATACCAATAATTTTTTCTGGGTTATAGCCTACAGAATTGACTTTCTTTACATAATTGACATGTATAAATTATTTTGCTTGAGACTTAGTGTCTAGGCATAGGCTACAAGCAAGCAGTCAACTTTTAATAAATCCCAGCGAGTTTCGAGCTTTAAACATTATAGGAAATCAGATGGGTCAAGCTTTGCTAAAAGCTATGAGAACAATAATATTGTTTATGATGTTAGGTGAGTGCTAATTTTAGTTCTAGGGTTTTCATGTGATATATATGGACAGAGTCATCTGGAAATGCTTAAAACTTAGCCTGTCTTCCAGCTGTTTTAGTGTCGTGCTGTCAGAAAAGCAGATCTGTCGGCATGATGTGGCAACAGCATTGGCTTCTTCGTATGCAGAAACCAAGTTGATATTTTGGTTCCAGACAGAAGAAAATATATTTATGCTCCTGGTTACACTTTAAAATTAATTTTCTCTCTAATTTTTTCAACCAGAGTTTCACATTTAAGAATTTATTCATCCCCTGCTCTCCATAAATCAGATCCATGAAGCAATAAACAAAGTTCAGATGATGAAGCATCACAGCTTTAATTAAAACCACCTTTCTCAGTGCATGTCAAGTCTGTCCTTGTGGAACCAGCAGTTTTTCAAATGAACTTTCCCAATTTAGGCAAAGACCCTTCCAGGGTACCAGAGCATATCTGGTTCTTTATCACATATTAATTTTTTTTCAAGCAATCAACATCACATTGAGGGTCGACTATTTAACCAAACTGTTTATCGATTTTGCTATTCCCGCTATTCCACCTGAACCATGAGAGATTTAAAATGCCAGCAATGATATAACATGATTATACGCAACTCTCTGCAATCATGGAAACTGACATATCCAAAGCAAATGTAGGATTATCTTTTTATCTTATGCTCTATTATGATAGAGACTGTCAAACTACAGCCTCCAGTTCCACCTCCACTCTGCCAAATATAACCTTAGCAATAATACCTAATAGACAATATATTTCTAATTACTATCCCCCAACAGTAGTATTATATAAAGGAATTTTTTTCCCATTCCAGCTCAATTCTATTAGGACACACTCTTATTATCTCTTCATAAAAGACTCCGACAAAAATATGTACAACACCATTTTTAAAATAAGTTACAAGGTGAGACTGAAGCTCTGAATATAAAAATACTTCTGAGAAGTAATTTTTAGAAAAGAAAATATTAGACTGATGAATCAGCACATCAAATTAACTGCAGTGTCTAATTAACCAGAAATCATGCAGAAAGCAGATTCTCAAAGTGGTGGCTGCATTTGGGCCAGTGAGCAATTACTTCCTTCTGTGAATGACACTGAAGTGCTAATAGTAAAAATAATTTCCAAAGTATCTGTCCCTTTCTCTGTTTCAGACATCAATTTAAAGAATATGGTCAGAAGGGGAAAAAACATTTTAAAAAAAGAAAAGAAAAACCAGGACTTCCTACACTAATCTCTTTCAATATTAATTTGAAGACATGTTGAATGATTTCAAAAAGTTCTCTGAAGAAATATAATTGAGAATGGCTTTATACTGCAGTCTCTAGAGATTCTCACTCCCAGTGAACCTCAGCACCGGCAAGGGTTGCCAGAGATTGGGAGAGCCTTTAATTTTTGTTTAAACTACAGTTTGCCAGAATTATTTTTTGCCAGATAGCAAGCTTGTTTATTGTAAATAAGGGTTAAAAACTTGAAAAATTGCCCTCCATTCAAATTGTCTAACCATGTAGACCGTGGACTGGATTTTTCTCTTTTGGTTGATCCTTGTGCCAGCTGCTCATGCCATGTTAAAACTAATCAGGAAGACGTGACTTGCTACTGTTGGTAAAATGTCCTTATATTGTTGTGGGGGGTTTGGTTTGGGTTTTGGTTAAACATTATTGGCTTTTACAAAATCCCCCTGAAAGATGGGAAGATCTCATTTTTCAAACCCAAGTATTTCCTGTTACTTTTTTGATGCATATTTCCCAGTTTTTACCCATTCTCTGCACCATCACTCTTCTTCCTGGGAATTCTCAGAAAGGGAAAGTTGTCCGCCTTGGGAGAGCAGCAGTGTAAATCCTGCTGAAGCAAAACCTCACAAGAAGTCATTCATCTCTGCAAGAGAAGCTTAATGTTCACGAGAAAGGAGACCAGAGTAATTGATGTGGAGGCCCAACGGACATCAGAACTGCTTAAAATTCTTTTTCAGTGTGATGAGAAGAGTTTCCTATAATGTCTAAGCTTTCAAACTTGAATAACGTTTTTAAGATCAAGCAAGAACGAGCATGTCTTTTGGTGAAAAAAAATATATACTTTACAAATTTCCTCAAGCTAAAGTCAGTCTTGTTACCCAGACTACAAATATAATATGATCAAAGAGTCCCACACTTCCTGTTGGATTTCTCAGCCAGGACCTTAACAATCAGATCCTGTGATACCAAAACAGAAAAGCTCATGAAGACAGAGACTAGAAAAATGTGTTGTGTCTTCAGCACTGCCTCCATGCTTTTGTGAAGTCACTAAAACTCTCTGGGCCTTCATTTTCTCACTTGTGAGAACAGTGAGTGTGAGAGAATGGCTACTGGGAGATTGTGCACGTGCGTAGTACAAGTTCTCTTAACCATCTCGCAGGTAAGAAGCCGCTAGATAAAGTACACTCTCTAGTCTCCCTGGGTTCCTTCAGCCAGCAATAGCATATCTCTTATATATATAACTCTAGATCCACTTTGTAATCCAAAATGTAAGTAACAAAGGACACAATATGGATATGATAAATGTAAAAAAAAAAAAAGAAAAGAAAAAAAACTCCAGCCAACAAAGCTATGGCTATCAAACCGAAAGATCATTCATCTGTCAAAATAATTGTCGCTGGGCACAGTGATGCACACCTGTAATCCCAGCAGCTGGGGAGGCTGAGGCAGAAGGATAGCGATTTCAAAAGCCAGCCTCAGCAAAAGCAAGGTGCTAAGCAACTCAGTGAAACCCTAAATAAAATATAAAATAGGGCTAGGATGTGGCTCAGTAGTCAAGTGCCACTGAATTCAATCCCCGCTACAAAAAAAAAAAAAATTGTCATGATTAAAAGTGTCATTGTAAATCATAGGTAACTTTTATGTTCTTTGAAAAAGGGGTTGGGAGGTTGGGGTTGTAACTCAGTGGTAGAGTGCTTGCCTGCATGCATGCACAAGGCCCTAGGTTCAATCCCCAATACCAAAAAAAGAAAAGTATATAAAATATCCATTTACTCTGAATAGTCCACCAGATTTGTGACATATTGAAGGAAAACAACAAACAATAAATAGATTACTGGAGATTATATACAGGAAAGAGAATCATGAATGATTTAGAAATTATGTCACTCATGACATAAACAAATAAATAAAGTTGAGGAAGAAGAACAGGAGTAAGAGATATGACAGCAAGACTGCAAATACTATTAACATAGTAAAAAAAAGATACACAAATTAACTTTTTGATTAAAAAACCTGAATTAATATTAAATATTAATTAATATTATAACCATTTTTAAAATTATTGAACCATACTAGAAAAATAAGTTCTCTTATAGTGTAAATTCTATATTTTATTAAATTAATATGCACTGATATGCTTATTCTAAAATGTGTTTATTTAGAAACAGCATCTTTCCATACATAACAACATATAACATAATTAGGGCGGTCCTAGTTCCATGTGACTAGCATCCTAGTAAGAAGAGGGACACTCCTAAAAATGTATGTATGTGGGGCTGGTGTTATGGCTCAGTGGTAGAGCACTTACCTAAGCATGTGTGAGGCACTGGATTCAATCCTCAACACCACATATAAATAAATAAAAAATAAAGGGACACCTATAACTAAAAAATATTTTTTAATTGTATGTAGCAGTTTTATAATCTATCTTATTTTTTATTACAACTACTAGTCCCAATTTATCAAATAAAAGGGGGTCTGTCTGTAATATTATAATATAAACTTTCCCCTGTGGGGATTTGGAGGAAAATGAAGAAAAATAATTAGTGTATTATCTCAGAAATCTCCAGAAGGAACCATGCTTATAATCTACGTCAGGAAAAAGCAAGATCATTCCCTTTATGTCTATGTGTATCCATTAATAGTAACCTAGACAGATTCCTCCCACAGAACTCAGTGTGATATGTTTTGTTGGAAAAGACCACTTGAAAGAGGAAAAGGGATTAGTTTGGGGGAATTGGGATTTGACTGTGAACAGGGAGATCTATCAAAGAACAACAGCTTCTAGTCTTAGGAAAACAAGATGGCTCCCACAGGTCTTATCTATGAAAGAGACGAGAATCTCAGGTGGGGAGAATACAGCAAGCATCCCTGACATTATCCCTGATAATCTGATTATCTTGACACAAAGAACTCTCTGCTGCTTTTATTGGAAATAGCCATTTGGAAGTGATGTTGTTATTTTCCCATTTGAATTTCACAAAGGTTCCTTTTGAAATATTAGCTTATCTGAACTGTGCTACAAATCAATGGGCCAAAGAAGAAAAAAAAGCTTTTGTTCAAGAAGGGCAGTTTTCTGAGTTGAATTGTGGTCCCTTCAAAGAAGTTTGTTGACACCTTCACCACCTACTTATTTAGAAATAGCATCTTTCCATGCATAACAACATAGAACATAATTAGGGTGGTCCTGGTTCCATGTGAACTAGCATCCTAGTAAGAAGGGGGACACTCCATGTGAAAATAGAGACACACAGAAATACAGTTGGTTAAAGGCAGAGGCAGAGATTGAAGTGAGGCCGCCTCAAGCCAAGGAATGCCAGGGGCTATGGGAAGCAGGAAGAGGTAACTAAGGATCCTCACTTAGTGGTTTCTGAGGGAGCATGGCCCAGCCGACACCTTGACTCTGCATTTGCAGTATCCAGATCTGCGAGGCAATATTCTTCTGTTAAGTGGAACTGTTAGGATGGTTCCAGGATACTATTACAGGTAGCCTAGACAAAATGGTGACAATGAGCATCAAAACTGATCATTCTGGGGAAAGTGGGGGAGAAAAACAAGAAGCATTCGTCAGGAGCTCTTCTTTCTACCTTTTTTTTTTTTTAAAAAAAAAAAAAAGATCATTCTTCTTGTTGGATTAAAGAGAACCACTCCCTTATGTGGATTAAGTCAATGTGATTTCCAAGGCAGTCCCAAGTAAAGTGATTATACATCCTTTGTACCATAGATGGTCCTGCTTTATGTTTCTTCCCAATATTACTATTAATAGGGCCACATTTCACTTTCAGAAGTAGTCCAGTTTGAACAAAAAAAATTGTGGTTTTCTGCTTACAAGATACTAATATTCTACTAATTTAACCGTTTAGGGTTCACTGTCATCTAGGTGTGTTAGTCATCTTACTATCGCTATAAAAAAAATACCCAAGATAATTCAGCTTAATAAAGGAAAGGTTTGGTTTTGGTCCACAGTTTTAGAGGTTTCAGTCTATGACCGATTGACTCAGTTACTTGAGTCCTGTGGGGAGGCTGGCACATCATGGTGGGAGTGTCGGGTAAAGGAAGCTGCTCACCTCACAGTGTCCAAGAAGTAGAGAGAGGAAGGGGCTGAAGTGTGAATATTCCCTTCAGGGGAATAACCCCACAGACTTAACTTGTTTTCATCTCTTAAATTTCCACCACCTCTCTATAGCACCACACACTTGGGATCATGTCTTTAATACGTGAGTCCTTGAGGAACATTTTGGATCTACACTATAGCACCAGGCCTCCTGCCATCTCTCTATTTTAGGAGGAAATGGAAAAAAAAAAAGGAAAATTGAAAATATTGATGTTAAAAAAAAACTCCATAGGATGTTTTAAGTCTGAGTGTCTTCAATCCCATTTTCAGTACAATCTATCTCTCTATCTTTCATCTTATTCAAAAGCATAAATATCTGTGATAATGACGCTGAGGCCATGCAAGTTCTTCAGTTCCTCAACAACATTATACATACATACACACATGCCTATCTATATACATAGAGGCAGTCACCAGTGTCTCTTCCAAAATGTTAGCATATCAAACCTACAGAAGACAATTAAAACATACCTAAGATGTAAAGACTATGTCCAGGGCTTGAGGGGTCCTATTAGAAAGTTGTATCTTGTGCGTGTGAGCTGGATTGTTGACCCTACATTTTCTTCTAGGAGTTGCATAATTTCTACTCTAATTCCTAGGTCTTTGATTCATTTTGTTTTGATTTTCTGCAGGGTGAAAGATAAGGGTCTAGTGTCATTCTTCTACATACTCATAATAAGTTTTCCCAGCACCATTTGCTAAAAAGGCTATCTTTCCTCCAGTGAATGTTTTTGGCACCTTTGTTAAGGAATGTCAAAAGTTAACAAATAGGATGACATCAAGTTAAAAAGACTTCTGCACAGCAAAGCAATTAAGAATGTGAAGAGAGAATCTACAGAATGGGAGAATTTTTTTTTTTGCCAACTACTCTTCTGACAGAACATTAATATCTAGATATTAATATTAAAATATTAAAATCTAGAACATAAAAAGGAAAAACCTAACAACAAAAACCAAATAACCCAATTAATAAATAGCCAAATGAATTAAACAGATACTTCTTAAAAGAAGAAATACAAATGACCAAGAAATATATGAAAAAATGTTCAACATCTCCAGCAATTAGGGAAATGCAAATCAAAACAACACTGAGATTTCATCTCACACCAATCAGAATGGCAGTCATCAAGAACACAAATAATAAATGCTGGAGAGGATATGGAAATAAAGCAACACTTTCACACTTTCGGTATGATTATAAATTGGTACAACCACTATGGATCTCAGTATAAATGTTCCTCAAAAGACTAGGTAGGGAACCATCGCATGACCCACTTACAGTACTCCTCAGTATTTATCCTAAAGAATTAAAGTCAGCATTCTGTCGTGATGCATTCATTCTCTTGTTTAGAGCAGGACAATTCACAGTAGTCAAACTACCAGCCTTGGTGTCTATCAGCAGATTTTTAAAAATGTGGTATATATACACAATGGAGTTTTATTCAACCATAAAGAAGAATGAAATTATGTCATTCTGGAAAGAAGTATGGAGATTTCTTAGAAAACTTGGAATAGTACCACCATTTGACCCAGCTATCCCACTCCTCGGTTTACACCCAAAAGACTTAAAATCAGCATACTACAGTGATGCAGCCACGTCAATGTTTATAGCAGCTTAATTCATAGTAGTTAACTATGGAACCAACCTAGATGCCCTTCAACAGATGAATGGATAAAGAAACTGTGGTATATGTACACAATGGAGTGTTACTCATCCTTAAAGAAGAATGAAATTATGGCCTTTGCAGGTAAATGGATGGAGTTGGAGAATATCATGCTAAGTTACATAAGCCAATCCCCAAAAAACAGAGGCCAAATGTTTTCTCTGATATGTAGATCCTGATCCATAACGGGAGGGGCTAGAGAAGAATGGAGGTACTTTGGATTGGGAAGAGAGGAGTGAGGGGAGGGGGATGTTGGAGTGGGAAGGGTGGTGGAATGAGATGGACATTATTACCTTATGTACGTGTATGATTGCACGAACACTGTGACTCTGTGTCATGTACAGCCACAGAAATGAGAAGTTGTGCTTCATTTGTGTATAACAAGTTGAAATGCATTCTGCTGTCATGTGTAATTAATTAAAAACCCCCAAAAAGGGAAAAAATAGTTTATCTTTAAAAAAAAAGTTGTAGGAAAATGCATAGAACTTGGGAACATTATGTTGAGTGAAATAAGTCAAACCCTGATTAAGGGTCATATGTTTTCTTTCATATGTAGAAGATAGAGAAGAAAAAGATAAAGAAAGGTGGGTGGTATCTCATGAAAATCAAAGGGAAATCAGTAGACTAGAGAAAAGGGATGGTGTAGGGTAAGGAAGGTGAGCCGAATTGACCAAATTATATTGTATGTATATATGAATATGTAATAACAAATCCTATCATTGTATATAGCTATAATAAATCAATAAAAATGTGAAATTTTTTTTAAAAAAGACTATGTCCATATAAACTGTATATCTAGGTAACACAAAACAGACACATTACCATTCTCAGGGGTCATGTGCTGTGTTCTTCCCTCATTAAAGCCCAATCTCTCTCTCTAGAAGTCATCAATATCTTAAATCTCACAACAATTATCTCCTAGCAGTTATTTGTAGGTTTTTCACCTCCATATACCTTTTGGTTTTATAGACTTTGGTATCACCCTTTTCCCCCAAATGTACAAATAAATGGAATATCTTACTTCTTTTGCTCAACATTATTTCTACGAAATCATAGCTTGCCACTGCATGTGACTATAGTTGATCCACTTTGTTAACTCTAGAAGCTAATCCACCATGTGACTAGCATACTCATTCATTCTGCTAGTGGTGGACATTTAGGGTTTCTTTTCCAGTGTATAACTATTAAGAACAGTCTGGCACAATGAGAACATTATGAGAATATTATGTTGAGAACACTATTGAGAACATTATGTTGAGTGAAATAAGTCAAACCCTGATCAAGGGTCATATGTTTTCTTTCATATGTAGAAGATAGAGAAGAAAAAGATAAAGAAAGGTGGGTGGTATCTCATGAAAATCAAAGGGAAATCAGTAGACTAGAGAAAAGAAATGGGGTAGGGTAAGACATGAAGAGAGTGTTCATAGAGAAGTTCCTAGCACTCATGCTTAGGAGCTTCTCTAGAAGTGGAATTAGCAGTCTTAAGTCATGTGTATTTTTAGCTTCATTCCATAACGTTGCAAAGCAAGATCACAGGATGCCAATTGCTGCGTCACTAACATGAGTCTCTGAGAACAGAACATTCACACAAATTACATGGAAAAACCTTATTACTCACAGATAGGCTGCAAGGGAGTAGTCTAGGATTCACGGTGAGTCCTTGCCCTACAGCCCAGGAAAGTTGTCCAGAGTGGACGCACTGGTAAGCTTACTCTAGGGAAAGAGTACTCCCTGGGCAAAAAAGAGGGACAGGAACACTGACCAGGCTCTTTTGCCCATTCTTCCTTGCCTCAGGGTGTTGCATTCCCAGAACATTCTACAATTATTCTTGATAACTATAAGTGAGAAGGCAAGGGGATGAAGAATGCATGAGTATAAGACTAGTCCTGCAAACATCAAAGGCTGTACTAATTTATAGTTTTCCAGCAGTGTCTAAGGATTTGTCTTGTTCCATAGTGTCACCAATGCTTGGTATCATTGGACTTTTTAGCCCTTGCAAATGAGATGCCAACACAGTGCTATGTTTTACAGATGAGGAAAATGTCCAGGAATCCTACTCCATCTGATTGAATTTTAAAAACTCATAATTATGCTAATGGCTTTGAAAAGACCACCAATTCCTCCATCGATACTTCCTCTTCAGCTTAGGAATAATTGTGGTCATTCTGACCCCTACAATCACCTTTTTATATGCAGGACTTCTCTCCAACCTTGCACTTCTTTATGGCTCTTTCCAGAACCATCACTCTTCTCACCCAGAGACACTATGCTCTGGGCCCTGGCATCCTTTCTAGGCACAAAGGACAGGCTAAGACAGTGCTAATACCAAATCATTATTTGCCAAGAAAATAAATGACCTCATAGAAAATGAGGCCCAAAGAAAATAAATGACTTATCAGAGTTACAAACCTTCTGAAACCAAATGAGATCCTGGATAGGGCTCTCTGTGCAACTAGGCATTTATGCAAATGATGGAACTCTACAAATCGGTTGTCACCTCTGCCCCGACTGAATTCCAGGCTGATGACAAAATTATCAAAATGAGAATTTGATTCAAGAATTGAATTGAGTGTTTAAATACCATAAGGCTTCAAGGAACTTTGCTTTCACCCTGAGAGTAGAATGCTGACAATGGCACTCTTGCAGAAGTCCCATCTCTGGCTGCCCTTTGAAAAGGCACAGAGTACCCTTCTCTGCTAAGGCCTCATTTTCACAAGATCCAGTTGGCATTTCCGTATGTGTGTTTGAACTGCAAGTTAAAATTTCATTATTTCTCCTTTAGTGATTAAAGCAACAGTTACCATTTTTTCCTGCTGGGAAACTGTTCTGATATAAACCACAAGATCAAAAAGAAGGAAAAAATAATCAGCAAGAAAGAAATAATTACCTTAAAATGAACATTGTTTGGGCTATAAATAAATGATAAAGGGAGAAAATAAAAAAACAGAACCAAAGACTAGAAAAGCCTAGAAGAGGAAAATGCACCAGGTTTATTGACAAAAAAACCCAGAGGTGAATCCCAGGAAGGTGTTTGTAGCAAGTTGTTGACTACAATTGCTAGTCAGGAGACTAACAATTGTTAGAATTCAAGAGATCACGTATGGAAAAACTTAATAAAAACTCAAGTGTGATTTGTGGTGCATTGTTATTTCTATGTGTTTGCAAAAATCTCCAACTCCTGGGACTTAGATTCCCTGAAAAATTCCATGCAAAACATGAAATGTCCTCCCTCTGTTCTAAAGACAAGGAAAGCACTTCACTTACTTCAATTACTACCTTCAATTACTGTTAGAATTTCAAGCCCTTTCTTACGATGAAAAAAAAAATCACAGTAGATTGAACTCAAGCAACTTTATACTGTTGTATTTCTGCACCAAATAACTCTCAGGCTTTTATTAACTGTTCTACGGAGTCCTATTTATCAGAGAGGCAGGTGAATTACCTGATAATACAATAAGCTCTGGTGGATGTATGAGTTGTTTTATTTTTTTATGCCCATAATCAGTTCCCAGAGCATAATAAAACAAAAGGTTTATTTCTCCCACCAACCCCTTCACTTTTTTCCTAGTAGTGAAGCTATAAATTATCAGCCTTCAGAAATAACTGTTGCCATTTAATAAGAAATATAAAATATACTCTCATCTAACAAGGGACATGATAGATAAAAACAAACAAAGTATTCTTTAAGTTTGGTGACATGATGAAAGATGAGTATGAGCATTTGGGTGTATTAAAGTTAGAGTGGGCACGACCCTGGGAAAGAGCTAAAAAAGACCTCATTTAGATGTCATAAAGTGGATATTACACATCATTTTTCTAAAATGCAGTTGCAGGCATCTTATCTTACCTTCTCCTGAGCTTTGCAATTCCCCAAAATTGTCAAAGCCAAGAAAAGAAGCACCTTATCATTTGGATATGGAAGCATAAAAATGAAAAGTAGTAAAAACCCGAGCTCAGGTTGGGGTACAGAGTCTTTGCTTTACCTTGGAGACCCCCAAATCTTACCTCCTAATCAGCAGCCTTGCTGCACCCACTCCTAGCCTTTCTGAAATACTCATCTCCCTGCTTTTGTCCCAAGGATCTCCTGCATTGGACAGACTGTAACTGACTTATTCTCCTAAAGAACTTCTAGTCTTTGTAGACTCTGATGCTAAATATTTGATATTAAAAGTTAAAAATTAAAAATCACTTCAGTACATCTATTTAATAAGTATCAATCATGCTTAAGTCTCTGGGCTAAATGCTATAAATCAAAGATTCTTAAATCCTTAAATACCTGCTTTGGAAAAATGTATGGTCTACAAACCTAAGATCTTATTAGAAATTCAGGCTCTCTATTGAGTGAGCAAGAAGGCAGACATAAAAGAATACATAGTGTATGATTCCATTTGTGTGAAATTCTAAAACAGGCAAGATTAATCTAGAGTGACAGAAAGCAGATTAGCAATTTCTTGGGGCTGGGAGGTCAGAAATGGCCATAAAGGGACATGAGGAAACTTTGTAGTGTAATGAAAGGTTCTATATCTTGACTGTGTTGTGCATAGACATAAACACATTTGTCAAAACACATCAAACTGTTCACTTAAAAATGGTGCCCTTTCTTGTATGTAAATCATACCTCAGGAAGTAAAAAAGAAAGAAATGCAGAAGCTCAGCTCCACCTCAGACCTACGGCGTCGGAATCTGCATTTTAGTCAAACCCCCAGATGAGCTGCGCTCCTGGGAGAAGGAGAATCAAAGAATTGGAGAACTGATTCTCCAATCGGGGCAGACTGGAATCACCCAAGAAGTTGAAGACACTGCTGATGCCTGGGCTCCACCCTCCGAGATTGTGGTAGACTAGATGGGAGAGACATCTCAGCATTCAGAATTTTAAAAACCTACCAGATGGTTGCAAAATGCCTCAGAGTGTGGAGAAGTGGTTCTCAAAATGGGGACCCCAAAAAGGAACAGCAGCAGCTTCCTCTGGAAATTGTTTAGAGATATAAAATCTCAGGTTTAGTCCCACAGCACCCGGATCTGAACCCCTGGGAGTGATGTCTAGCAATCTGCTTTGATCTACCCTCTACATGATTCTGATATACAACAAAGGGTTGTGAATTGATATATGTTGAGTTCCTGTAAAGATTAAGCACAGGCATAGTTTATTTGGTTTTGCTTTGTTTTTTTACATGGAAGGACTTTATTCATCATTTTTTGATACACTGAATTCTACCCAAGGGAATAGAGTTGTGACCATTGAGTTCAATGCCATGTGCAAAAAGATATATTGTATCTCTCCAACTAGATTGTGTACCATTCGTGAATAGTAGCCATGTCTTCAATTTCTCTTCTAGCCACGCTTTTCCTTCTTGAATATTGTGGTATGCCATGTAGATTTTGTCCTTGATCCAGCTGGAACTGCCATACTTTAATCAATATGAAATGACATTATCTTGCCCTCTACTAACAGGTATTGAGTATCTACACTGGGTTAAGTACCGTGCAAGTTATTTAAACACAGAAAGCATTAATGGGTACAAATTTTTTCACCAGCTCTGTGTTGGTTTATCATCCCCAAAGCAAAAGGGGACAGTAAGACACCATGTCCCTGAATACCCCCTTTCTTTTCCTAAAACCTAGCCAAATTAAGGGAACAGTGAGAGCAATTCTGGGCTGGAAAGACCAGAGGCATATTATCTTAAAGGATTGCTGTTATGCAAGTTAGTGTTTTCTATAGGAAACTACTTTCTAGCATGTACAACAGGACAGTTGCTCCTTGGGATGCTGGTCAGACAAGCAAATCAAGAAAACTAATATTGATGATATCCCTGCTTCTAAAGTCTAACATATAAAACCCCTCTGAATGGGGACAGGCGTGAAACTGAGAAAATGAGGAAAGGGACTTATCACTCATCCAGCTGGCTTCCATTAGACAAAACACCAGGAGGAAGAGGAGGCACCACTTTACAAAGTACCAAGAGGGATAGAGGTGATATCTGTCAACCTATCACCACTGAACTCTTCTTGGAGCAGGCTTTCCCTGATACACCATATGTCTCCCATGCTATCTCTGGGCACTTTCTTTGACCTGCCTGCAGTATACCCCACTGCCCAGGCACAACTTGACTGTGGATAGGACTGCTGACTTCTAGAAGTTTCATGCATCACTGTTTATTTCCAGTTGCCCAGGACTAAGTTCTGAGAATTGACTTCTCCTTCTCCTTCTACCTTACCACCTACTTAAAGTTGGTCATCAGATCCCACCAATTCTACTTTCTAAATATCTATGCTTTGCATCTACATAAGAGAAGGCCTTCTCTTATGTAGACATCTGGAGTGGCTTTCTAGACAATGAGGCTCCCATTGGCTGCCTCTCTATCACAGGGATCTTCCAAAACGCCTTTCTGATAATTTCATTGCATCAATTAATACACCTCCTGTTAGAGTCTGTAAACAAGTCAGGATGGCGCCTGGCATTTTGCCAGAGAAATGTTAGGGTCTGTAAACAAGTCAAGATGATGCCTGGCAAAATGCCAGAGGGAGTGGTTTGTGAAGTAACACCAGCGAGCCATTAAGTGTGGAGATTCCTTATTGGTTGACTGCTGTATCTAGTTTATGCTAATTAAGATAAGCTGTGTGGAATGTATAAATATCCCTCTGTTGTCCTACAATAAACGGCTCCCACTCCTGCTGTATCAATCTACACAAGTTGTTCGTCACTCCCCCCCCCCGCTATTTTGCTGCAGCCGTACTACGGCAACCTCCATTACTCCCCTGCAGAATAAAACACAAACTGCTTAGCCAGATAGTCAAGGTCCTCTGCATCACATAAGCTCAATGAACATGGACGGTTGTGACCATCTTAATTACTAAAGCAGTTCTTGGTGTATAGCAGGTGTTCAACTAATATTTAATAAACAGTATTCTTGAAACTGTCTCAGCCTATTTTTACTCTCAATTATCTCCTCTTGAATCTTCACCTATGCTCCACTGCCCAGATCTCCCCATGGCTCCTAAGCAAGCCAGACCTCAGAGCCTGTGCTCATTGATTCCCTCGGCCTAAGAGGCCCATCCTTCCAGGAGAAATATTAATCTGAGTTTACTGGGAGTTCATCTGAATCCTTATCACCTGGCTTCCAAGAAGACTGGCTTCACTCTAATATACTCAGGGAACGTTGACAGCTTCCTTCACCTGTGTCCACAAGGCTTAGCTTCTAGATGCTTAGCCCTGTAGTTTACTCTGTGATCAGAGGTCTGGGTGTTCCGCATCAGACACCTCAGCATTCCATGTCACATCAGGATGTCAGAAAGCATTGCAGTGCCCTTCCTTTGAGGTGGGAAGACTCTCTTCCAGATTTAGGGAATGATTCCTTGATGCTTTGCTGAAAGTTTAAGAGCATTAAAATAACTCATCTGTCATGAGAAGTAGAGGACAGAGGGTGCAGTTCAAAGACAACTCTTTACTTTTAGTTGGGAAATTTCCATAAAAATGTAACTCTACTTTGGTAACCAAGATCTTCCTGTACATTCAAAATCATGTGGTAGTATAACTAGGAAACAAATGTTCACTAATCCTCATTTATATGCATTCATTGTAGAACAATGTACCTCCTAGTTTCGTTCCAAATAAATATAGTCATAATGATGGGATAATTACTAGTATTTATTATTACTTGTTATATATCGGAATCTTCCCTATGGGCTTTTCATACATTACATTACTGAATCCTCAGAACAATCTTAAGAAACGCATGCACTGGTCACATTCATTTCAAACAACAGTTAAGAAAAGTGCCCAAGGTCACCTGGCTAACAAATGGCACAGTCAGGATTTGAACTCAGTCCAAGGGCCTATAATACATCATGTGCCTGTTTCAACCTATTATCTTTACCTTAGTCACATTATCCTAGTAACCACTTTAAACCTGCTTCCATTGTTGAAGAAAGAGACATAATTTTACCACTGTGAACTTCTAATATGGTTACCCTTTGAATAATTGGGATTTTAATAAGAATCATTCCCATTCAGTGTATTGACAGAGCACTAATCATGACATATCACCAACATGACTTTTTTTTTTTTTCTGATGAGTGATTTTGGCCCAGAGTAGTACAAAGTATTTCACTTATCCTTACATTTAAAGGTGATGTTAGACATCTCTAGTAATTGACAGGCATAGTCATGGACAGGTCATCAACAGCCATCCTAGAGGGTGCCAGCTGGATGTCACCCAGCACTGAGAGGTTGTATCAACACCTGAGCGTCGCATACATGCTGTTCTCTGATCAGAATGGAGCCCTTGTAAAGGTTAACACACCAAACTTTTTTACTGGGCTAAGAAGAGGAAAGTCTCTAGGCTATTGAAAGGTTTTTCAAATAGGGAAATTAATGTGACCATTTGACTATAAAGTGTAAACACAGGGAATGTGCACCCATCATTTCACCAATCCCTCAGAACCCATCCTCACACTAGCTAGTTCAACTGTGCAACCATTTGCTTAAAAATAAAACATGATAAATGCAGTCACTGAGTTTTTTGGTTTCAGTGAAGACATGAAAGGTAAAATAAAACCCTCAGTAGAAGAAGTTTTGATATTGTTCTTCACCCAAGCTCCTCACTCCACACACCTTAACCCAGCTACATTGCTCTCAGAGCACATGGACCTTGTCCAGCATCTGTCTGTTCATTCATTCATTTACTCAATTTTCAAGATTTCCAGCAGGATTTTTCTTTTTATCCAATTCTATCTATCAAAAATCTCTCCACCCTTCAAGATACTTTTCAAATCTGAACTTTTCCAAGACCTTTGTAATTAGCTTCCAAAAATGTTTTTTTCTTCACTGGAAAATTGTTTTATCTTAAGTCCCTCATATTACATTGCCTTGTATCATAATTATTTGTAAAGTAAATGAGAAATCTCCCCAGCCAGAGTGCAGCCACACACACAAAAAAAATCTTTGTTTATGCCTTTTTTTTTCACACAGAATGGCCTTACTCATTATATTTTGAAAGATTGAATGAATTCTACTTAAACTAATAGGGAAGTGTAATTAGTCAGTGTTCTCCAGAGAAATGAAATTAATAGTAAATATCTATATCATATACGTCTATATGCGATATAGATATAGGTAAATATGTATTTATTTTCTATGTTATATATGTGTATATAACATATATACATATATATAATACACACACACATATGATTTATTATGAGGAACTCATTCATACAATTAAAGAGGCTGAGAAGGTCCATAATATGATATCTGCAAGCTAAAGACTCAGTAAAGCCAGTGTATAATTCAATCCAAGTCCAAAGGCATAAGAACTAAAGCAGCTGATAGTGCAAATTCCAGTCTGAAAGCAGATGAGATAAAATGTTCCAGCTCAAGTGACGAGACAGAAAAAAACAGGGATAGATCACTCCTTCCTCTGCCCTTTGTTCTATTCTTTGTTCTAACCCTCAGAAGATGGTTGATGCTACCCCGCATCATGGAGAGCAATCTTCTTTACTGAGTTCATGATCCAAGTGCTAAGCTCATCTAGAAACACCCTCACAGATATCCAGAAACAATGTTTGATCTGGCATGCCTTAGCCAATCAAACTGACACATAAAATTGACCATCACAAGTAATCACTACCAATTCTAATGCCACTCATGCAAGTAAATTCTGTCTCCCCAAATAGACTATGTGCTCTTCAAGAATAGTGACCGTGTCTTCAATATCATTTTTCATTCCTACTGTACACATGCATGCGCGCGCACACACACACACACATACACACACACACACACATCCAAGTGACTAGTTTAGGGTACACAAATAAAGTTGAAGCATGATCCTGGACTGGTTTCAAACAATAAACAAGAAAACTGTTTCATGACTTTGTCACAAAGGAAAAATTGCCTTAAGAGAGGTCATAGATGTTGGCTAACACTGAGAATGCACCCAATTCTTCTGTGATGCTAATTTCCTAAAGTTTAGATGCCGCATTTCTGTAATATCAACCTTTGCAGAAAGTAGCGATGGTGTTCTTTAAAAAAAAAAGACTATAAAAATATTCTACCATCTGTCACGAATAAAAAGAGTGATGAGTGATTTTTCAATTTCTTAGGAGCCTGGGTAAAAACAATGAAATGGGAAAGAATCAGAAAATGTGTAATTGAAAAACATACTTGGATTCAGTACAACTGAAAAGAATGTTACAGAAAAGGATCAATTCGTGGTAGACTAAAGCCAACCAAAACTCAGGGCTGGAACTAATAGCAAGTCTTGTCATTCCAAAAGTTTCATTGACAACTGTAGACTAAAAATTTTATTTTGCGTATCTCTGTGGAGACCATACCATATTTGGCTGGTTTACCTTTACAGTATCTTCAGGTACAGGAAAGAATAAGAACCAAAGAAAAAAGTACCAATTAAATTGATTAACCAAGTAATTTGAGAAAAAGAGCCCTGGGTTGGAACTCAGAGGACTGATTTCAAATTCTGTTCTATGTACTCAGGTAGGAACCTCATTGAGTCTCAGCCTTCTCGTCTATAAAGGAGGAATATTAAAATTATCCCACCTTCTGGCAATTTGATTTCATGATCAATTAAAATGGTGTTTGACAAATTACACTACAAACTATAAAATCTTATGAAAATATAAAATATTAGAATTTAAAAGCTTGAGCACAAAAAAAATGACTGCAACCATATTCTCTAAATAAAATGTCCCTTTTGTTCTGACAAAGAATTTTTTTTTCAAATTTGTTTTAGTCAGTTTTTTTTGATTGCCATAACCAAAATGCCTAACAAGAACAATTTTAGAGGAAGAAAAGTTTATTCGGTACTCACAGTTTCAGAGGTCTCTATCCATATATGGCCAACTCTATTGCCCTGTGCCTGAGATGAGGCACAGGGCATTATCATTACTCCTCCATCATTATCATTACCAGTATCATTACTCCTCCATCATGTGGAGGAGTAATACAGCTCAGGACATGGACAATAAGGATGCAGAGAGAGCTCTCCCCACTACAGATAACATATATACCCCAAAGGCATGCCCTCAGTGACCCACCTCCTCAGTGACCTACCTACCTACAGTTGCAACCCAGTTAATCACTACTATTGGATTAACAAACTGATTAAGATAAGGTCTCATAACCCAATCACTTCACATCTAAACTTTTTTGCACTGTCTCACACAAGAGCTTTAGGGGGACATCTCATATCTAAATCATACAAATGTATGTAAAAGTTTTTAAATCACTTTTGGTTTAACAATAAATTATATAATTTGATCAAAGGAAATTTAGTTAATTGAAACAGAGATGTTCTGTAAAATCATGAACACAGATGGGTATGTACAGATGTGATAACTGACAGAGAAGACTAGGGCGGGTGGGGCACCCTACTACTATCTTTAGATGTTTGTCAATATATATCACTCAAGTCCCATTTCTTCCTTAAGGATCCCCAAGCTGGCCCCAATCCCAACTATACTGATCCCCTCTGTACTTCTCTGAAACACCAATAGCACATTCATCATGTATCTGAAACTCCATATACATATTGCTTAATTTCATCTCCCAAAAATATTATACCATCCTTTTGAGTCAGGGCCATGGCCTACCCTTTAGCATGAGTCACAACACCTGGCAGGGGGCAGTAAACAGGGTCAACACCCAGCAGGTGTTTGTTGATTAAAGCATCATTACGTACAAGGTTATGATCATGGGTCCTAATAACCTCACTCTGCTCCTCCACTGAGAACCAATCAAGAGGAAAGACTCCATTTTCAGAAAAATCAAATAAAAACCATTCCTGACCACGTAATCTGCCTCCTCCCTATACTTCTTCCTTGGAAGTCTTTAACAATCAGTCGCTAATCCACCCACAATTCTCAGAACCCTATCTCACCATGAGAACAAAGCATCAGAGAGCAAGGAAAAGACAGAACTGGTGGCCAGAGAGGCAGGTGCTCAGCTCTGTCGCTGCTGGCTATGGGCACCTTTCCCAGACCATGGAGTCCCACCTCTAATACAAAGTGATTGGACCAGATGGGTTCCAAGAACTCTTGCAATTCCAAACTCAATAAAAGCAGGGCTTAGTGGATCCTGGTTGATGATTCATAGATACACTTGGATCATGAGAGCCAACTGCAAGAAATAACAAATGCTGGTGGATCCTGATGAAAACCCCAAAAAAGATTTTGTTTCCCATGACAACTGCATTTTCTTTCTAAAAGCATGACTATGATTGGAACTAGGCACTCAGAGAAGCGCACATGAATGCACAGTTCCCTTATTACAGAAGAAGAAAACAGAGCCCTGGCAACTTGAAAGTTTTACACACATAGTAATAGGCATCATGAAAAACAAAAATTAAATCAAACTGCTCTTCAAAGTGAAATTCACCTTTATGAACAAATTCAGCCTGGGGCATTCTCAGAGTTCAAGGAAGGGCAGTATTGAGGTTAGATTTGCAAAATCTCCCAGCAATGCAAAAATGAGTTAGGCTATAAATGAATACTAGATTTGCTTCAACCCTAAGAGCATCTATAAAGCATAAAAGCTTTTAACTCCCTGTGAGTAATACTTTCCCATAAAAAATCTGAGCTCTATTTCTATAATTTCTGCTTCTATAATTTGGAAACCTTGTTGTTATTTTAAGATACGGTGAGAAGTAATTTCAGAGACATAGGTCTAAGAAGCACATCTGCATGCTGAGAGTTAACTACCATTGTGCTTTCTCAGTAAAAACTCCTCAAATCATCCATTTATCAATCTCAGATTCTATTTAATTACTGGTTGTGATTCCTCCCTCCCTTGCACTATCCAATCCCTCCCTACCCATCCTCCAAGGCCGGATCTCCAAAGCGTCCCTGCTCACTCCCAGCCACACTGACCTCCCCTTCCCCAGCTCATTCACACTTCAGCAGCACCAGTGTGATAACTCAGCACTCAGCTGTGTGTTTGGAATCCTGCTGTTCAGCAGTGACTTCATAAAAACCAGAGAAGCTAGATTATGATTTGGGGGGAATTTTTAAAATAATAGTTATTGTATCTGAATCCATGGGAGATTCTCAATATAATATCTGTGGAAGAAAATAAGGCATATGAGAGAGAGAGAGAGAGAGAGAGAGAGAGAGAGAGAGAGAGAGAGGAGGGGAGGGGAGGGAGGGAGGGAGGGGAGGGTG
>NW_026000021.1:5421336-5437084 GCF_001458135.2 Marmota marmota marmota
AGGGAGGGAGGGGGAGGTCGATCGATCCAAAATATACTTGCTACTTGACTGGTTATATTGAAGAACACCTGGGAGGATACCTTGCAGGTATTGCACAAATAGAGTCTCTTGGCAAAATAACAGTTGGACCCTACAGAAATGTAGTAATGAGGAGCTTTTTAGAGCTAGGGCTCCAGAGTCAGAACCTGTAGGTTTAAATCTTGGTTCCCCACCTTCCTAATTGGGTTGTCTGCTTTCTGCCTCCATTTCTCTAAAGTTTTTCAAGCAGGGATAGCAGCTGTACCTCCTTTACATGATGGTGTGATGATTAATCACAAGCTGGCACACAAAGGGCTGACTTATACCTATCATATAGTGAATGTTCCATTACTGCTACTGTAATTATCATTTTAGTTTGGATTAATAGCCATCTTCCCAGTGAAACGGGATGCACATTTCATTGTTCTGCTACAGACAGATCAATTGAAAAATAAGAAACAACATAGAAATAGATTATTGCTAAGGAAAAAAGAGAAAAATGATAAAACCAGTAGTTCTGAAATTAAAATCAGAATTGCTTAGGGCTGGGGATATAGCTCAGTTGGTAGCTTGCCTCACATGCACAAAGCCCTGGGTTCAATCCCCAGCACCACACACACACACACACAAAGAATTGCTTAAAGATAGAATTGATGCACTAGAAAGAGACCATAAAGGTGGTATTTCTAATTGGGTGGCGGCAGGATTGATGAGCAAATCTAGTGTCCCAGGACTGTATGAAAGAGGGGAACTCAGTTCATCATGATCACCTAGGGACCACGCTGCCAGAAGCTCCCATCAGAGACTTGTGCACCATCACTGAAATACCTCTGCACAAAAGTAGAACATGGTTTCCATCCACATTTTATTGTCCATTGCAAGCTACATGGTTACACCTAGTTTGAGGAAGTTACATGTTCAGGAAGAAAGAAGTAGAAATTTGGATGTGAAGTCTATCTAGTACTAGCAAAGTATTTCTCACAGATTTTACTACATCACTCTGACTAGTACTGTGGTTGTCATAACAGTAATAATAACAAGAATGACTTTTAGCAAGCACCAGTATATTCCAGATACAGAAACCATGGTGCTCAGTTCGTGCTAGCTCTCAATCTAAGCACAACCCTACAAGGTATCATTATTTCCACCCCATGGGTAAGAAAATTTAGCCTCAAAGAGATTAAGAAACTTACCCCAGGCCAAAAGCATTAAGATATCGACCTCCTCTGTGTCCTTCCATTTCAGCATTCTATCTTTCTCTTAAGTCTTTAGTGGGACCAGCCTTGCTTTCCAAGGACTATTCCTATGGGTGGACTTGTCACAACTGAGGATTTAACCAAACTTCCCCTTCATTATTCACAGTACCCCATATTTATGTTTCTGCTCACATATTCCCCTCTTCCTTTTCACAAATCTCAGTTGTTCTGAGCTTTCAAAGTGTGCTCAAAAAAACTTTCTTCCATGAGATTTGTCCTGATTGTCTCAAAAAAAAACACTCTTTTGTCTTCTGAATTCGACTAATTCCTCATTTCTGCCTATCATCACTGCATCTGTGTCCTATTCCTCCACTTCCCGTGAGCTCATGGAGGCAAGACCAGCATCTGCATCTCTGCATAGGCATGGACCTTACTGCACGCTGCCACGTGTGCAGCACTTGTCCTGGTATTTTATCCTCTTGAAATTATAGTAGGTCTGATGCTGACATCCTCTGTGGCTATGCTGACGGGAAATTCAATCATGGTCACCATTCAAATGTTTCCTCCCTTCACTCCTGGTATGTCCCAGGCATGAGGAAAAAAACTCCTGGAAGGCATCTTCTTTAGTATTCCCCAAAGTGATTGCTGACATGCACATGGTCCCTTCAAGACCAGCTCTGTCACCAGGTGCAGTTTCCTACACCTGTAATCCCAGCAACTCAGGAGACTGAGCAGGATGATCACAAGTTTGAGATCAGCCTCAGCAATTTAATAAGGCCCTAGGAAACTTAGTGAGACAGTTTCAAAATTAAAAAGAAAAAATTAAAAAGGGTTGGGAATGTGGCTCAATTGTTAAGCAATCCTGGGCTCAATCCCTAATACCAAAAAAAAAAAATCTAGCTCTAACTCATGTGGGTAGTAGGGTATCCTAAACCTCCCTTGACAGGAGACAGATGAGGTAGCCTACCTCATCTTCCCTCAGCATCTAAGCGTGTCTTCTTCCCAGGTACTGACAGGTAGGAGGGACCAAAGGCCATACAGACCTCCCTAGCTCTTGGTAAAATCTCCCCCACTCTGTCTCATCTCCTCTACCCCAATCATATCTCCCTTGCATCAGCTTTCAGAATGAAAAACCCAAGAGAAAACAACCTACAGGCAAATTCCACTGTCTGCCCTGCCCCAAAGCCAGGAGGTCAAACTACTATCTAACATCTTTGAATGTGGGGGAAAAAAACATATAAAAAGAGAATTGCAATAAGTAATCCAATTGCCCAGTCTTACAGATCTCTTGAGTAGCAATTTTCACAAAGAAAGCTTTTGCCACTTTTATTAAAGACCTGGATGATGAGAAGATGATCCAGCAAACACAACAGGATGATTCAATTAGATGAACTCAGTAGGAAAGTGGGAAATACATTGACTAATAATCAATCAGTAAAAGTGGGTTTTGAAGGGATCTTTAAAAATATGACTGAAATAAATAAATGTTGACAGTTGCTTCAATAAAATCCATGTTGACTTGTTTTCTTAAAATAAAACCTTTAACATTATTGGCTCAAATATATATTGCATTTGCCATTAACTGTGCATTTTCAGGGATGTCCATTTTGATATTTTCTTGGCCTGGAGTCCACTGACATAAAGAGATCTGTGGGGGAAAATATACCTGGAATTTTCTGTAGTTATATCTGCTGCTGCATATGTATATATTTCTGAGGAAGAGCACCATGAATTCTGTCAGATTGTCACAGGAACGTATGGTCCATAAAAGACAATGCCCAACACATATACATATTCCTAAACTCCCTTGTCAGTTTTTACTGTTTTCTAGGTAAATAAAAGAAAGAAAGGAAAAAAAAACTAGAAAATTACCAAACAACCAGGAAACTAACACATGATTTGTAGACATTCTATTTGAGAGACACCTACAATGACCCTGGTGCCTTATTTTGTAACCTCAGTCCAAATGAGAATTCTAAATCACTGGGGTCACAATACATAAGACGTGCTGTACAGAACTCTTAAATAAGAGCTGCGCAGTATGAGAGGAGGTAGCATAAAGAATCCCTGAGCTCAAGCGGATATGAAAATCTCTGCAAGTTAAGGTCACTTCATTCCTGTAAATAAGAGGAAATTCTTTGGGGATATAGGAGAAATGAAAGACCACCTACTACTAGTAAGCTTATTACACGGTTGACAGAGTAATCTCTAACATCAGAAATGAAATTGAGGTGATGTGGAAAGGTTGACAAAATGCTTATACCTCATCAAAGAAAGAAAGTTGAAAGCTGCTGGTTAAATATAGCCTGCTCCTACTAAGAGAACCATTTCTCCCTCAAGGAAAATGATGGAAAGTAAGAGTGGGCCCCAAGCCAGAGCCAACTGATTCCCAGTTTGCCTAAAGGGGAGCGTATAACTTCTTAGATCCATGTCTCTGCAATCCCAATTTATAGAGCAATGAATCCCAATTTATATTCTTCAGGGATACACACTGTGTTGGTCAGGGTTTCTCAAGAGGAACAGGACCAACAGGATCAGTACATTATTAAATAGACTTAGAATCAGAGGCTGGGCATCCCACAATGGGGGATTCTGGGGAGCCTGAGGAAATAGTAAATTCTCAGTCCAAGAAACTGGAACCCCAGAACAAGCAGGAAAAAATGTGCAGCCCAAGTCTGACCGGGAGTCCTGAGAACTCCCTAGAGAATCACTGATGGGAGTGCACATAAGAAGAGTGAAGGAGCTGGAGTGTAATGTTCACAGAGGATTATGGCAGCGACCAACGTCCCTGATCAAGAAGAATTGAGCTTGTATCTACCTCGACTTTCTCCTTCTTCAGCTTTTTGTTCCACCAGGTCCTCAGCCTATTGGATAGTACCACCCACATTCAGGGTGGTTCTTCCCCCTCAGTTTGCCATCCCCTATGCCAATGGTCTCTGGAAACACCCTTAGAGACACACCAACAGGTCTCTAAATCCTAGGCGTCTCTCAATCCAATCAAGCTGACAATCCAGATTAACCATCATGGGCATCATGAGGAACAAAAACTTCCTGAGAATAAGTGTAATAATAATACTGGCTGATAAATTATCTCAGAGACTCCTCACTGTCATCTATGAAATATCACCATTATGCCATTTTACAGATGAGGCAGAGATGTTTACTAATTTGCCCAAGGTCAAGTGGTAGGGATGGAATTGGAACTCAGTTTACAAAGTAAACCCTTCAACTTGAGCCTACCTCCTCTACTTATGTTGTTCATAAGTAAACACAACACCCCAACATGAAGTACAGTGACTTTTAGATAAGTGTTCAAAAATTTGTCAAATGAATGATGAAGTTAATATATGGTTTTGCTTGTTGCATTAGAGTTCTCTAGATAAACAGACCAATAGTATATATGTAGATACATGAAAGATTCACTGTCAGAACTGATTTGCATGATTATGGAGGTTAAGAAGTCCCATGAATTGATCTCTGCAAGATAGAGACCAAGAAAGCTGGTGGTATAATTCAGTCCAAGGCTGAAGGCCCAAGAAGCTGGGTAGGCAGGTGATGGAGGGACTGAAGTCTCCAGAACTAGGAGCTCTATGGATGTCCCCACTCACAAAAGAAAAAGAATTGGTCTACTCTTCCTCGTTGGTTTGTTCTAACACTAAGTCAGCCCTCAGAGGATTAGAGGATACCCACCTCTATTGGCAAGGGTTGACCCTTGTTGCTCAGTCCACTAATTTAAATGCCAATATCCTCCAGAAACATCTTCACAGACACACCCAGAAATAATATTTTACCAGCTTTCTGGACATCCTTTGGCCGGTCAAGTCGATATACCTCACACCAGCACACTAGCTCTAATCCTCACATTTTCCTTATATAAGGTATTTCAGCATGCGATCGGTAAATTATTGTGAGAAAAAAATTAAGTTTGCACACTCATATTTATGTGTGCTCTCAAATTTATATGTTTTCATATTCTATAAATTACTAATAACCAGTGCATTATAACACCGTAGTTAAGAAAATGGAGCCATGTAATGATTACTCAGAGCAGGCTACTAAGGCAGGATCTGGCAAAGTAAGAGAATCTGCTCCTTCTACACTAATATTCCTTTTCTTTTTCTCCAAGAGTCATAGAATGAAGCTTGGGACTATGGTTGCTATTATGGTTTGGATCTGGACTGTTCCCCAAAAATTTATGGTTCAAAGCATTGTCCCCAATCTAGCAAGGTTCAGAGGTAGGGCTTCTAAGAACTGCTTGGTTCATAAGGGCTCTGACCTCATCAGTGCATTTGGATTAATTCACTGATAGTTGAATGGACTACTGAGAGGTGGGATCTTGTTTGAGAAAAGTAGGTCAGTAGAGGCATGCCCTGGGGTTCTGATTGTTATGTTTTCCCTGGCCACTACCCTCTTCTTCCAGCTGAGCAGGATTCCCCTTCTATGCCCTTATGCCATGATGTTCTTTCTTATCTCAGGCCCAGAGATATAGATTTGGCTGACTATGAACAGAACCCTCTGAAACCATAAGCTCCTAAAAACTTTTCTTCTTCTATGTTGTTCTTATTGGGTATTTTGGTCACAGCCATAAAAAGCTTACAAATGCAGCGGCCTACCCAGGGTCTACATTCCCAGGATTCCCTTGCAACAGGTATGGCCACATAATTAACTTCTAACTGGTGAAACATGAGCAGATCTGCAATGTGCCACTTTCAGGCTTGGTCCTTGAAACCTTGCACGTGGTCTCTTCTACACTGCCACCTCTGTGCAAGCTGTAAGACCAAAGGTCAATCAGGTAAAGAACATAATGCCTTTTAGCCTTGCTACCCTGAGATCTAACTAGAAATGCAGAATCTCGGGCCCCATTCTAGAACAGGAAACCGCATTTAATTGATCTTCTGTATTTTGAAGAGGATGCAGAGAAACAAGATAAAGACTATCAATCTCAGAATGATTTCTACAATAGAACTGCTCAGCAACCTGGCACATTCAACTTCCCTATGACGGAGAAATTAACTCCCCTGTGTTATCACTGAATTCTTGATTCTCTTTATAAGAACAGCCTCCCCTTACCCCAACTAATTCAGTGAGGAGATAGTCTTTTTGATGAGTTTCTCTTTAAGGCATCAGTGGTGAAAACATTCAAGCATAAAGACAAGTGCCAAAGAAAGTTAAATCTTTTACTTCTGACCATGCATTTTGAAGGATATTATTTTAGGTGTGTCTTTTGTTGTCTAACATAAATGTCAGGCATGATTCCTTATCCTATTCAGATCTTGTTAAGATTGACTCAAACCTCAATTTCAAGACTTTGCCCAAGGTTTCCCTCTCCCATTCACCTCACTGCCTTGGTTTTATCCCATATCAATGTGAAAATGAAGTTCAGTTTCTCCCCTGATTGCCAGTAACAACCCATTCTTCCCATCTCCTGGATTGAAAAACATTATTAAAGATTTGACAATTACACAAATAGTTACCATGTGGCCTTAGTTATCTTTCTAGAGACTCCATATTTCCTTCCAACTTCTCCTTACCTTTCTGTAGTATAACTGAGAATAAATTCAGTCATGGGCAGGAAAGGAGGACAGGGCAGAGAGACAGGAATAGAATATCAGGATGTCAGGAAAGAGATATTCACTAGCTTAAGGTGTGGAAATGACTGTCATTACCAGGCTGCAATGGCGTTTCTATGGCTTTCCAGAGTCTACAGTCTTCAATCTCACTCTTCCTCCCCTTACTGGCCTCTATCAGCACACCTTACATTCAAGGCTCTGTGGCATACCATCACCTATGCCTAATTCTAAATTAATATACTTATACAATCATTTAACTCCTATTTACTATCCAATAACTATATGCCAGTCACTTTGCTAGGTACAGAGGATACAGGAATTAGAAGATATAAACTCTGACCTCAAAGAGTTTAATGTCTATTAGGGAAACAAGGTCATCAATCAAGTTATAAAACACTATTAAAAACAGCTCAGACTGAAATCTGTACCAAGCATAGATTAGGTAGAGGGGACCTTCCCCAAAAGCTGTCACTCAAGCAAGTTAGGGCAATAGGAATGCATTCCAGCAGCTACAGCTGCATGTGCAAAAGGCTGCGGGGATGTTTCTAGTAGCGCACAAGGTGTGCTCGGCTGGGGTAATGAGTGGGTGGGTGAGAAGGAGAGTGAGAGATACAGCTGGACAGGGGCAGGGCCAGATCATTACAGGTATTCAGACAGCTCAAACGGTCTAATTTGATCTAGATTCTTACCCTTTTTTTGTTCCACAGATCCCTTTGGAATTCTGAATAAGCTGTGGATCCCCTTTCAAAAAACTGTTTTTATATGTATAAAATTATAATACATCAGATTACAAAGCATAAGATAGCAAGTGAAGAACACCTGAAGGTGACAAAGTGCCAGGAAGCAGGCAAGTGACATGATCAGATTTTCATTTCAATAAAAACACTAGGGGAAGTAGGTAGGAGGGAGAGGAAACTAGGCATTGGAGGACTAGTCTGGCAGCTGTTGGAGAACCCATGTGAGAAGGTCCAGGTGAAGGGAATAATAGTAATATTATTATCATCATCATTATTAATGTAATTTTCTAAAGAAGTAGTGTGGCTTCTAGAAAGTCCAGTACCTTCTTTACTATTAAATTTTTTTTTATTTGTAGTTGGACACAATACCTTGATTTTATTTATTTATTTTTTCATGTCATGCTGAGAATCAAACCCAGCACCTCGCATATGCTAGGCAAGTGCTCTACCGCTGAGCCACAACCCAGCCCTAATATTAAATATTTTTAAAACCCTTTTACCTTGCTGAAACAAAAGTTAATGACAATGTACTACCTACATACTTTTCCTACACATTCATAAAAAAATGAATTTTAAAAGTAACTTTATAAAAGATTATATATATTTCTCTTTTCTTTTTTTTCAGCACCAGAAATAAAACCCAGGGGCTCTCTACCACTGAGCTACATTCCCAGCCCTTTTATTTTTATTTTGAGACAGGGTCTTGCTATGTTGCCAAACTTGCAATTCTCCTGCCTCAGCCTCCTGAGTTGCTGGGATTACAGGCATGCACCCTTGAACCTGGCTAGATCATATATATTTCAAAACACCAAGGCTCAGGCACAACTAGACCAGAAGATGGAATGACATGTTCAGCACTCATCCATATCCAGAATCACCCAAAATTACTCTGCAGGCAAGAGCTCCAAATGCCGACTGACAGAGACATGCTATGTTAGCAACTAAACATTTCTCAAGGGCCATCACCATTGAGATGTGAGATTCCCCAAACTGTGAACAATCCCAGTTCCAAAACAAGATAAAATGCCATGGATCTTTTTGCAATTCACACAGCAATTATATTCCTGGAAGAGTCAGTGTCTACTAAAACCAAGCATAATCACTTTGTGCTAAATTAATGTAGTGAAGTTAGGTTCCAGTTTTTGTCAATTGTAATCAGGTTTTTCATCAATATGTATGCATGGCTCGTGGAGCCTTTGAAAGACTCATGGAAGGACTGATTATTGGTGTACAGTGTGACTCTAGGCATTGCTGATGTCTAACACCCATGACCCTAATTCATTTTCATTGTGAAAGCTCAAAAACGCACCTAACAAAGGTGTGAAGTACTAGATGGACAATACCAATCTTGTTGAGAAGCATCAGTATAGCAAGACCTAAAAAAATAGCCTTTGTCTCATGTGTGTATGTGCACACATATGTGGAGGCATATATGCACACTGTTAAGGGTAAGAGGAGGAAAAAGCGGAAATACGAAATAGGATGTGGAGGTAAAAGATACTTAATATTTCAGAGATCCATTTCTTAAGGAGGAAAGTTGAGACCCCCAGCCTTGGCAAACTCTTTAATCAATCTCGATTTGGTTAGCACCTGAGTCTTTAAAGAAAAGAACAGACACTAGTTCCACTAGCCTCTCCAATGGCACCAAAGGGGGAAATTACACTTTGACCCCTGAAGCCATTTGCTAATGACCTGCAGCATGAGATCCGATAGCTTTTCTCATTAGTGCATGACTACATTGCAAATGTTATTGCCAGCCAGCCGATTATAAAAGCATAAAGAGAAAGTAATTAGCACAATCATTTTACATAGAGTAAATTTTAGTGCAGCCAGTTTGTCAGAGATGCAATTTCATGGGATCACAGCCATGCATTAATGGAGTTATGGGAAACTGTTAATTTGTTATTTGAAATGAAGTCCTTATCTCTGGCCAGTTAGCTCAGTTAGTTAATGCCTGATGCTAAGGAGGCCAAGGGCACAGATTTGTCTCCAACACTGTCCAGTTTGACTTTGCAATGTTGTGGGATTGCTGACTGACACTTTCAGTGAGCCAATTCAAGGAGGAGACTGTTCATTCCAAGCAGAATTAACTCCAGGTTTCCATGAGCATGGATGACTCAGGAAGATTTGCAGGGAGAATTTAAATTCAAAATGCACATGCAAGAAGTTGGGCAACCCAAGAGCTCCTTAGAGTGATGCAGTTGTTCTGCATTTTGACTGTAGTGGTAAATTCAGGAACCTATCCATATATAAAGTTTATAAAGCTAAATGCATACACACGCATGTGCACACACACATACACTGAGCTTTATGTACAGCCTCCTTTATTTTTTTTATTTTGAAACTCGTTCTCACTAAGTTGCTTAGGGCCTAAACTAAGTTGCTAAAGCTGGCTTTAAACTTTCAATTCTCCTGACTCAGCCTCCCAAGTTGCTGGGATTACAAGCATGCACCACCTCATCTAGCTTCAAGGTCATTATCTTGACTGTGATATTGTAGTGTAGTTTTTTTGTGTACACAGGATCTCTCTGTGTGATTGCTCAAAATTGGTGAATCAAGCTAAAATTGTACCAATAAATTTTTTTATTGAAAATGAAAAAAAAATGCACAAACCATTGGTAATAGTTCAGTGGCAAAAATTTTGCTTCACCCAGACAACATAGATTCATAAAGAATGGTTCAGAAAGACTTGCAATGATGCTCAAGCAACAAGTCTTAGTGCTCTAAAAATATTGTTTTGATTTGGGAACCTGTTATTTGTTTGGTATAAAATTTGTAGGCTAGATATTCAAATTTACCTTCCTTTAATATTGTTGATTTTATTCACACTAGAGATCATTAGCTTCATGAATGAATTAACTATGAATTCCCAGTATTTAGTTTTTCATATGAAGAGGGGAAGGAATGAGGAGCTAGTAATTTTTAAAAAATTACAGTCAATCCAGATAAAAATCTAATCAAACCTTCATATGAAAGCAGGGTTCTTTCTCAATGCAAGCTTTTGAGATAGTCAAATAAAACATATCAGAGCCATATTTAGCTTTAGGCTACATATTTTCAGCTGATAAATAAAGAAAGCTGAGGCTTGGGATCACTTTGGAACAGGCTACAAAGTGCATCATAGGGTTTCATACTTAGAGAACTCTGGGAGGAAAACTAACAATCAAATGCATAGGGTGGGTTTGATTCTTATCTCCCCAAATCCATCCTATGAGTTCTTCCATGAAGAAAAGTTCCTTGGCCAATTTTGTTAGAGGAGTGCTGCATTCCACACCCAACCCTCCACCTCTGTACTGAGAGGATGGTACCCCACTGAAATTCAGAATTTCAAAATGTGCCCTTATTTGGAAATAGGGTCTTCACAAATATAAACAAGATGAGGTCATACTTGATTAGGATAGATGTTAAGTGCAATGAAGGACATTGTTATAAGAAGAGGAGAGGACACCCAGAGACACACATAAGGAAGAAGATCATGCAAACAATCAAGGCAAAGACTGAAAAGACCAGAGATTATAAGCAATACCAAGAGCCAAGAGAGAGGCATGGAACAGATTCTCACTCAGAGCTTCCAGAAGAAACCCACTCTGCAAACCTCTTTGTTTCAGACTTCTGATCTTGAACTGTGAGAGAATAAATGTAAATGTTTTTAAGCAACCCATTTTGTGGACATTTGTTAAGCCATCCCTAGGAAATGAACATAACCTCCCATCCTTAAAATCTGTAAGGCAGATTAGCATGTTAAAAGCTTTGAGAAGTCTTGAAATACCCCAAGTTTATTTAACTATAGAATCCTTTTTTCCCATGAAATGTCTATTAATCTTTCATGAAATGTGTTCTGGAAATGCTGTTTTAGACTATTTCAAATTTCAATGTGCACATGAACTATTTGAAGATTATCTTAAGACCAAGATTCTGATTCAGCAAGTCTGAGGTTAGGCCTGAGATTCTGCATTTCTAATGAGCTCCCAGGTGACACAGATGCTGCTTGTGTTTGGATCATACTTGGAACAACAAGTTTCATATACCATACACCAGAAGGCAAGGAGGTGATGTGGATAATCTTCCAGGTCCACTCTAGCTCAAAGGACAGTGATTTAGCTCTTTGGAGTGGTGGGATTTTTGTTCTCATCTCTTCATATCCCTGAAATAGGGAACTCAACTCTGCAGTGCCTCCTGTAGTGGGTAGAGTAATTTCTCTACCTCATTTCTGTCAACTGAACCATGTGAGCCATGAATATTTGTGGATAAAGAACATGCCTAAGACAATCAGGGATGAAGAGCCTCTCTCCCCTCAGACTGATCACTAGGATAAAGCCATGTAGAGAAGATGTCACCACAGCCAGGCTGACCCAGTCAAACCCTGACTGCCTATAGACATATGAAAAGAAAATAAATGTAAGTTACTAATATTCAGGTTTCATTGGTTGCACAGCAAAAACATATCATCTTGATCTTCTATATGGATGCAAAAGTTATTATAAGCTACCCCCATACAAAGGATAGGCTGTATGATTTCTACTCAGAGAGTTTACAAGTCTGGCTTAGGAAGAAAAAATTGATGTATGAATGAAAGAATAAATCGTAATGCAAATTCTATAAGATTAAGAGTAACAGAGGTTTAGGAAGACTCGAGTTGTCAAGAGAAAACTATGGATGGACTTTGGGTAGGTAAGAAGAAGTAGAGAATTCATTTTGAGAGTTTGAGGATGTCTGCTGAAAGAAAAGGGTTCTAACAGAGAAAAATGCCACAAGCTATCAAAGTATTGATTGCAACATTCAAACCACCTTTTCTGACCATTAGAGGAAAGCTCACATACATTATAATACGGTGGCAGGCCATTTGTGACCATTTGGAGGAGAAAGAACATTCTACTCGTACATTATTCACTCTTGGCACCGTAACAATCGGAGGCACAATGAGGAGCCGCCAGTGGCCGGCTTTCAGTGGCCATGACAAAGCGAAAGCACTGAAACCAGTGGGCTGCAGGCGGGAGCCAGAGCACATTATTTGCCCAGTGGAACTGACAAAGGCTGAGAAATATTGAAACAGGAAAAAAAAGTGCTTTGCACCAAATTACTTTTTATTCCTCACTTAATAAAAACTTCCTGTTATCACGCTGGGTTCATGATTCATAGATCATAAATGTACGCATGGAGCAATTCTGATGATATGCTGGGGATTAGACAAACTTCAGAGGGAGGAGCAAATCTGTGCAGAATGACTAATCTCCATCCCCAGGGGTCTGCTCACCTCCCGGAACCACCGTCAAGAGGACACACTGCAACGATAGTTCATGAGTGATCCTGTGGTATCAATGTCCAGTGGCTCCCATCACAATGAGAATTATAATTCTTCTAAAGATAGAAGGACTTACAAATGTTCTGTTTCTACATTCTAATTTTGTAGGTTGGGAATTGTTTGATAAAGGAAAAGTGGTTTTTTCCAAATTAGTATGGACCTTGAACAAGAATCTTAGACTTGGAACTCCCTGGCTATTAGTCTCCCACTTAGAGTAAGAAGTCCAGAATGGTGGAAGGAACTCCATATTCTCTCCAGGCTCAGTACCAGAGAGTCTGCAGTTCTTGCCCACAGAGTCTGGGCTGAAAGATCATAGAGGCAGCTCATCCTGGAGAAGACGAAGCACAAAACACATAAGCCTATCTGTGGTCAAAGGGAAGGGGAGAGTAAACGTTCAGCAAGATCTGTCCTCCAACCCCACATCAATGCCCCCACCTCCCAACAACTGGGCTGGAATTGTCAGAACCTGGAGAATGAAGATGGTACCCATAAGCACTTCATGTGAACTATCTCATTCCACTTCACCAAAACCCCTTTTATTTTATTTTTTTTCCAAAACCCCTTTTAGAGATGAGAAAACTGAAGCCATTTGTTCAGAGTCCCAACGTGAGGGAGGAAAAGTCTGAAGGTCAAGTTCTCACTCTAAGATTCTTTCTCTTAACCTCCATTGCATATTTCTGTCCCAGTATGCAAGCCATAGGGCTAAATAAAACATATTCATACAAGCATAGCCACATTCTCCTCTCCAGCCCACCAGATATGATTCTACCATTACTAAATCAACTCCCTTGCTCCAATCTCTGACCACAGAGGAAAAGATCACCTTAATGAGGTAGGAAGATAGATCTCCATAGACACCTAGGATAAGGGCCTTGCAGGAGGACAGGAGGGGAGGTTCATGACAACCTGAAAGCAGACATTGGGCCTGAAAGACATCCTGTGACTTACTCCTCCCTGCCAGCATTAGACACAGTGAGTTCTTCCACGTTAGAATAGCTGTTTTATGAGTTCTTCCAAGTTAGAATAGCAGTGATGCACACCTGTAATCCCAGCAGCTCAAGAGGCTGAGGCAGGAGGATCACAAGTTCAAAGCCAGCCTCAGCAATAGTGAAGTGTTAGGAAACTCAGTGAGATCCTGTCTCTAAATAAAATACAAACATAGGGCTGGGGATGTGACTCAGTATTTGAGTGCCCCTGAGTTCAATACCTGGTACCCCCCCCCCACACACACACACACAAAAAAAAAAAAATCTGTTTTGTTCCTCACACCTTCACCACAGCAGTCCTTCCTTAGTTACCCTTGCTTTTATCCCTAGTAATGGCCAACCACAAATAGATCCCTAACTAAAATGCTTCCTCTCCCCCACAGGTGTGTCAAATCATAAGGTTGGACTTGTCCTCTTAATTATGTAAATAAGAGATTGAGATTGTGCACTTCTGATTGATTTATTAAGCTCAGAGCTTGAAGAGCCTGATTGTTCCAGGCTGGCATCCCTCCACCAACCTGTGCCGGGCCATTAGATATGCCTTTCAAAACCCCTAGACAACAGACACTCCTTGGCATCCTCTCTTGGGGCCCCTCCCCTCCAGGAGCTCTGCTTTCTTTCTGTTACTATGCTCTCACCTTTGTGTCTATGAATTTCATTCCTTGAATTTGTGTGTATTTCGTTCCTCGAATTTGCAAGACAAGGAGCCCAACTGCCCAACTCCATGTTACATTATCTTTTAGGATTTTAAAATGGACACAGACTAACAAGACCTGGAGGAGGAATGAAGGGAATGACCACATCTTACCCAGAAAGTTATATCCGTCTACAGATAAAAGTAAGAAGAAAAAGAAATAAAGGCCTAGTAATAGAAGCAAGTGGTGAATGAGAAGCTCCAAGCAGCAGGAGATGCAAGTAAACTGAGGCGAGGAAAGAGGATATGAAAGGTGCTGCTGCGGATGAATGTTCTTAGGAAGATAAAAAAGAGAAAACGGAGTCATTTTCCTATTACTGTATGGTTATAAAATCGCACTTCTGGAAAGATGACACCATTCCAGAGCTAAGTAACTCAAATACACCACAATTTTGAGACTGAAGCATACAAATTCAATTGAGTCATGTCTGTTTAAAAAACAGAGAGCAAAAAGTGTCCTGTGTGCAAACCTGTCACACAAATTGGGCCTCAGGGAAATTGGTCAGGAATACAACAGGGGCCTCACACTGAAGGCCACCAACCCTGCATAAGAAAGAAAGGCCTCAGCAAGACCTTCTGCAAATAAGATACCTGCAAGTTTCACATCTGGAGCAAGAAAGGAAAAAGTGGTAGAGATAGAAGCCCACACAGAACTTGGAGACACATAGGCAACACCTCCGGGGACTCACTGGCACAACTGGAAAATTTGGGGGGGAGAATTTTTGCAGCAATTCCAGTAAAGGAAAGGCCACAGGAGTGCTGATTTCTTCTATTCTCATGATGTTAGTATGGATGGATTATATGCTTTATCTTTATTCAAGTGATAGAAAAACAGAAATCAGAGTTGGATATACACACACACACACACACACACACACACGAGTACTATTTGGCCTTTAAATGTAAGGAAACCTGCCACTTGTGACAACATGGATACAGCTGGAAAACATTATGCCAACTGAGATACCCAGACAGAGAAAAAAAATTCCTATGTGATTTCTCTTATATGTGATACCTCTAAAAAAGTCAAATTCATAAAAGCATTGAGTAGGATGGTGGTTACCACAGAGGAGATATGGAGGAAACAGGGAGATGTTGGGCAATAGGTACAAAGTTACATCTATGCACCATGAATAAGTTTTGGAGATCTAACTTAGAGCATAAGGACTAATACAATCTTGTATACTTGAAATTTTCTAAGAGAGTAGATCTTAACTGTTCTCGCCACAAATATATATATATATA
>NW_026000021.1:5439508-5454926 GCF_001458135.2 Marmota marmota marmota
CCAATCAGGATAACAGCTGATCTTTCAACACAGACTCTGAAAGCTAGAAGATCCTGGAATAACATATTTCAAACACTGAAAGAAAATGGGTTCCAACCAAGAATTGTGTTTCCAGCGAAATTAAGCTTCAGGATGGAAGATGAAATTAAAACCTTCCACGATAAACAAAAGTTGCATTGTTTTTAATTATTGTTTTTTTCTGTTCTGGAAAGACATTGGGTTATCTTATTTGTTTGTGTTCACCTGTCCACTTTAACGTAAAAGAAACTCAACTCTGCCCTTTGAGGGGGCAACCTGAGGCTAGGGAAGAATGAGTAGCTAACCAGCACCCTGGGGTTAAGATGTAACAAAGTTTGGTGACCCAGTCAGCCTATGATTCCTTCACGACACTGCTGTACCAAGATGGTCACTATAGGAAGAATATTAATTTTAGTATAAAGTATATTTGGAAAGAAAAGAATTTACATACTAACCCCCTAGTATTCCAAGACAGGGAGGTTAGGTGACCCGAAGTAGACCCTTTCCAACCCAGCCTCAGTGACAGGGAAGGCCAACAAAGCTCTAGAAAGTAAGTGACTTCTAGATAAAGGAAGTCTCACCTGGGTTCAGAAACAGGGTCTGTATGGTGAGCTGCTCTAAGAACAGAGCATGAAGATGATGCTGAAAGGGATTTGTGTCCACGTCTGCAGCCTGTGTTGTGCAGGACCTCCATCAAGCTGGCACTTCCACAGTGAGACCATCCTCTCTCCCCTAACACCCTGAGCAGCAGAACAGCAGGGAACTCCGGCCAGGTGGACACCAGAAGCTGTCTACCACACATGTGGGCAGCAGGAAGTCTGGGATGCTGGGACATCTTTTTTCCACACCCAGAGGTTGGAGGAAGATGAACAAGCCACTGCCAATGTGTTAGCCCTGTCTGTAGAGAAGGAAGCCATAGGAAGCACAGCACACAGCATGCCTGCTGTACTTTGGGTGTGTTTTGTTTCCCAAGGGCTCATGTATTGGGAGCTTGGTCTCCAATGTGGAGATACAAGAGGTGGTAGGACCATTAAGAGGAAGGGCCTATCAGATGGCAATAAGATCACTGGGAGTATTGCCCTTGGAAAGGATTAATATGGTTCTGGTGGAACTCCAGTTAGTTCTCACAAGGGTAGATTGCTATAAACATGACCAACTTCTTCCTGCTCTTTGGCTTTCTTGACATGTGATCTCTCCTCTTAGGAGCTCCCACCATGATGCCAGCAACTATGTTGTGATGTAGCTTGGTGTTGCAGAGGAAGGGTTGGGGGTCCTCACCAGAGACCAAAATCCATGGGGCCACCCAATCTGGGACTTTAAGCTTCCAAATCTACGTGCTAAATAAACATCTTTGTTAGGTATCCAGCCTCAGGTATTTTGTTATAGCATCAGAAAACTGAATACAATACTAAACTAAACTAGTAAGAATCTAGTTGGTTTTAATTTAAATTCAAAAAATAAAATATAAAGCCGGGCATGGTGGTTTACACATGTAATCTCAGCAACTCAGGAAGCTGAGTCAGGAGGATCACAGGTTCTCAAGGCCAGCCTGGAAGACTTCGTGTGACCCTGTTTCAAAATAAAAATTAAGAAGGCCAATCTCCAAAACACAAATGCTGAATGTTTTCTCTGATATAAGGTGACTGACTCATAGTGGGGTAGGGAGGGGGAGCATGGTAGAAATAGACGAACTCTAGATAGGGCAGAGGGGTGGGAGGGAAAAGGAGGGGGCAGGGGGTTAGCAATGATGGTGGAATGTGATGGGCATCATTATCCAAAGTACATGTTTGAAGACACGAATTGGTGTGAACACACTTGATATACAACCAGAGATATGAAAAATTGTGCTCTACATGTGTAATGTGAATTGTAATGCATTCCACTGTCATTTATTTTTTAAAAAATCAATAAAAAAATAAATAAAAAGAAAAGAAGGGCAGGAGGTATAGCTCAATGGTAAAGTGCCCCTGGATTCAATTCCCAGTTAGATCAGTAGATGGGGGAAGGAAAAGGAGAAGAAAATGGAAGAGTGAAGACACATGTTCCCAGAATACTGAAGGAAAATCTGTAACACACATCTCTTTTTTGAGCATGATGCAGGCTGACTACTGGTCCCCACTCGCCTAACTAGGGCTGTGTCAGCTGTTCTATTAAGGTATTCTGAGATGTCACTGAACGGATTTGGTTTGCAAGCATGGGTATATATTTTACTTTTAAATAAAAACATTTCTGGGAAATAACAGTCATAAGGGGATCCTGGATAAAGAATCAGCGAAAGGCACTCACTATCCATATCCAAATGCTGTTACCGGCGCATGCTGCAAAAGGGAAATAATACTTGTAGAGAAACACACTGGAGGATTCGGGATGGGAAAAGTAAGATAGGAAGTGCATTATGGGATGGCAAGAAAAAAAGGAAAGACAAAACAAGTTTGATATAATGTGGACTACTATTGAATCTCAGCAGTGATGAGCGTGTGTGGGCTCATTACGGTTTCCATTGTAAATATGTGGAAATTTATCAAATAAAATAATTTTTTAAAGGTTCTGACAAAAAGAAAGGGGAGGCAATTGGATTTTCGGTATTTTCTGCATGTTTTACAATTGTGAAAGCCATTTAGAATGAGTTGGGACTAGTTGGAGACGGCTGAAATCCTGCATCTTCCTCTTCACCGTATCTAATTACTTAGCATACTTCTCGGTTCATGGCACATTGTCAACAGTCTACACAAGCCTTCTTACCTGTTTTGCCCATGTCCTCATTCCCTCCCATTCCTCTCCCCAAGCCCACATGGGCAAACCTTCTTATTTATTCAGGTGTAAGATTTTTTGTGTGTGTACTTGAAAATCATACATTTTCCATATGTGCATCCATTACAAATACACTCTTTCCTAATAATATAAAACTGGATTACTGTAGATGAATTATTTTCAAAATCATCTATTATTGAGAAAGGGATATTCCATTTATGTGGAAGAAATTACAAAAATATGCCAATAACTGTATAAGATATATGGCAATTTCGTGTAAGACAATAGAAATCAATGTCTAAAGCATCATTACATTTTTCTCATCAATAGTGATAAAATAGTGCTCATGTTTCCATGTTCCATTAAAACCTTATGAGATCTCATTTTATGAAACTGAGAGCAAATGTTTTGCTTACCCACAAGAAAAACAAAACAATAATTCAATAAAAGTTTTTGTGTTTTCAGTTACCTCTGTTTTCCACTTGGGTAGCTATCATCTGACATCTTTACACCACAAACTACTTACATGGGCATTACCATCACATAGGCAATATCCAACTTCCAAATGAAAACTAACACATATCCAGATGTTCCTTCCATATGGTGGTGGGGGCTAGGAGACACAGCCAAGATTGAACAACATAGTAGCTATGGGCCATCATGGGAGCATTCGAAAAACTTTACTTGCAAGAATCCCCACAATGAAGATGGAGAATAGAATTAACAACGCCTATAAGTTAGTTTCCTGGGTGGCTTGATTGAACATCATCAGTGATCTTTGTTATTTTTTGCTTTGTGAATAAATCTCTTTTTTTTTTTTGGTACCATTTTCTCTCTGAGAAAAGCTTATTGGAAATATTAATGCGTTATGGAAAAATGACATTATTTGATTTTTGTCTAACTGACTGAAATACATCTTTCTTTTCCTTTAATTCTTAGGAGGAATTAATTTTATTTTAAGTGTTTTTTAATTACCATTTCCTTTCAAGGAACTAAGCACCATGTAAATTAGGAGACAGGTGCACTATGCAAACTATCAAAATACACAGGCCATTTCCAACTATAAATCAAGTGCATTCTCAAAGTTTCTTAATAAGTTGGGTGCTGAAAATCCAGAGTATTTTTCCCTGTGAGGCTATGTTGCACAGTGCGATTTGTTTTCTAGATCCAATAAAAATCTCTCGTCCCTGTAAACACTGATAAATTGTTTTCCTATAACACTGGTCTCAAAGTGTGAGCCAACTCCAGGGGACCACTGGACACTTTCAAGGGGTTTTCAAGGTCAAATCTATCTTCATAATCATTCTGAGATGTTATTTACCTTTTCACTGCATTGACATTTGCCCTGATTGCCCAAAAGCCATGGTGGATAAAACTACTGATTTTTTAGTCCGCATCAAAGCAACAACACTATGCCATTAGTCTTCATGTCCTCCACTACTATCACATTAAAATAAAAATGTCAAGTATGAATGTGTAACAATGAAGCCCATCATTATGTGCAACTATAATGCCAACAAAAAATATGGAAAAAACAAAAATGTTAGTACACTTGAATATGTATAATGAAGCAATACACATCATCAATTTTATCAAATCACAATTATGAATATTACCCACCTTTTAACTATGCTGTGTAACAAAAGGCAAAGTATGCACACTGCATTGTCTTCGCATATCAAAGTACAATCACTGTCGAGGGGACTGAGGCAGGCATGTGATTGCTCCATTTTCAAGCTGAACTAGCACTTTTTCACAGAATAACATCGTTTCTTGAAAGAATTATGGCAAATGCTGAATAACTTTCAGATGGAGGGTTCTAGTAAATACCTTCTTACGGATAAACAAAATGAACCTGACACTTCCAGGAAAATAACTGACAATTTGGTTGCCTATGATTAAATTTGAGCTTTAGAATAAAAATTAGAATTTTGGAAAAAACTTGTATCTACCACCCTAAGTTCGACGGTTTCTCAACTAGTATAGTTTAGATCTGCAATGTTCCCCAAAGACTCAGGTCTGGAAGATTTGGTCCCCAACACAGTAGTGTTCAGAGTTGGGATGTTTGGGAATATGATTGGATCATTAGGAATCTAACCTTATCAATGTATAAAATCTATTAATGGATTCATAATTTTATTGCTTTATTGGGAGGTGGTAGAAATCAGGAGGTAAGACCTAGCTGGAGGAAGCAAACCACTGGGAGCACGACCTGGAAAGGTGTATCTTGTCCCCAACTCTTCTTCTCTCTTCCTTTCTGCTTCCTGGTTCCCACGAGGTGAGGAGCTTAATTCTGCTACACCCTTCTGCCATGATGTTCTGCCTCACCACCATCCCAGAAACAATGGAACTGGCCAATGATGGACTAAAACCTCTGAAATAATAAGCCAAAATAAACCTTTCCTTCTTTAAGCTGTTTCTCTCAGATGTTTCATCACAGCAATGAAAAGCTAACAAACCGCCATTTAAAAACTCATATGATATGGTTTCACAATTCACATTGCAATAAAGCTTTAAGAAATCAGCAATTAAGAAATTTTGATATAGTATGAATATCCATAATTAGAAAGAAGAATATCCATAATTAGAAAGACTATTAAAATACTCCTCCGTTTCCAATGACATCTCTTACAAGGCTAAATTTTCTTCATACAATGTAAACACAAAAACATATTCCAAAACACTGATTGCAGAGAAGCATATTTGAGAATACAACTGCCTTCTATTAAGCCAGATATTAAAGAGATTTCCACAAAAGTAAAATAATGCCATTCTTTTTGCACTTTTTTTGGTCTCAAAAACAGTTATCTTTCACTTTAAAAAATGTTCTTTATGTCACATGTAATGGGTTTATTGTTAATAGCAAATCAATGGATGTTAATTTTTTTCACTTTCGTTTCTAATACAGTAAATCTCATTGAGCATACATAAGCAAAAATTCTTCAATGACCTTAATAATTTTTAAACTTAAAGGGCTCCTTCCCTTGTCCCATGCAGTAATATTCTCCATACTCAAGATAGGAATCAAACCAATTTCCCTCCATAGATGAATAGATAAAGAAAACATAGCATGTATATACAACAAAAGACTATTTGGCCTTAAAAAATAGAAGAGGATCCTGTCATTAGCAGAAACATGAACAAATTTGAAGGACATTATCCTGAGTGAAATATCAGGTACAGAAAGACCAGTACTATAAGATCTCATTCCTACTGGGAATGTTTCAGTCAGCTTTTCATTGCTGTGACCAAAGGACCTGACAAAAAGAATTTTATAAGAGGGAAAGTTTATTTAGGGCTCAGTCTATAGAGGGCCAGGTCCATTGCTCTGAGCCCAGGGTGAGGCACCGCACCAGGGTAGAAGAGTGTGGTGGAAGAAAGCAGCTCAGCGTATGGTCACCAGGGGGCCCAGAGAGAGAAAGCTCTACTCACCAGGAACAAAATCCCCAGTCACCTGTCTCCTTCAGCCAAACCCTACCTGCTTACAATTACCACCCAGTTAATTCACTTAAGTGGATTAATGTACTGATTAGATTAGGGCTCTTATTATCTGATTGTTTCACCTCTCAATGTTCTTGCAGTGTCTCACGTGTGAGTTTTAGAGGACATCTCATATCCAAATCATAACAAGGAATCTAAAAAAGCTAAACTCTTAGAAACAAAGAGTAGAAGGGTGTTCCCCATAAGCTGGGGGTGGGGTGGAGAGAGGGACACTGGGAGATGCTGGTCAGAGGATAGAAAGTTTCAGTTAGACGGGAGGAATGAGTGCAGGAGATCTACTGCACAACATGGTGACTATAATTAATAGTAGTTTATTGTACACTTAAGAATTACCAAGAATGCATATTTTTAATTTGCTCATCACAGAAAGCGATAAGTAGGTAATACATACACTGATTAGCTTGATTTCACTATTCCACAACACATACATACTTTACATCACGTTGTACACAATAAGTACACAATTTTTATTTGTCAATTAAGTTTTTATCTTAAAAAAAGGAATATAAAGCGGTCCCAAGGTTAAAATATCTGAGAAGCACTGTGCCAGAGACACAGTGCTTAAGTCCCCTGGAATACCAGGAAAAGCATCTTCTACCCTCTGCCAGAGGGGTGCCCCACCTCCATCTCACACACCTGTGGCAGGAACCTCAATTTCCCAGCAAACTCAACCTCCAAGAGAGAAAGGAACAGCATCAGGGACTGAATGGGGATGTTTCTTACAGTAAAGAACTTCCAAAAGCTTCTTATATAAATAAGAATTAAAGGGGAGAGTTGAAGCAGAGATTTAAAACTTCTAGGGGCATAAAAAATGAGAAGAGCAATATAAGGGCTTGACTTCCACTCGGTTTCTCCCATATTCTGATGAGACATGATTGTTCATACTATTTCCATGGTGGCTATGTCCTAGCTTCCGGCACAGTTCCCAGTCCAAAGTAGCTTCCTGATATCTCTTTATTGGGGGGGTTCCTTCCATCCATGAGGGAGGGATGGCAAGACATCGTAGAAGACATAGAAGTCAATAAGTAGAAGGGGTTTCAGCAACTTGAGAACAGGAATGATATCCAGCATCACCAGCAATCAATTAAACATTTATACATTAAAAAGGAAATCAACCTTACAAAGGAGCATACAAGGATATGTTTACCCACATAGACTATATTTAGCAATTATGAATGAATATAGTACATAAAGGCCAGGGAGGGGGCAAGGGAAGAAAAGAAATGATAAAAGAATCAAGGGGAGTTTTGAGACTTTGAGCTGGGTCTTGTCCCTGGACATGGGTTGGTGGAGAGAAAAAGGCAGAATGCTTCAGGTGAAAGAAAACACACAACTTCTTGCAAACTAACAATTAGGCCATGTATCCCACTGTCTTGAGTAGGGAGAACATACAAGGATGTGGGAGGTACAAACTTATAAGAGGAAGAACCTTATCTTGCCTCCAAGGGAAAAATTAAGCTTTCCTGTATGCTACCCTCCTCTTAAATTATTCCAGACTCAAAAGCAACCATAACTAAAAAAGATTGGATTTACCCACCCACTTGCTGCTGCCTTCTGCACCCAACACTGGAATGACAATAAAACCTGAAAAAGCAAATATTATTATATAATGAGAAACTTCGGTTCTTAATGGCATTTCATCAAGGAGTATATCTGACTTTTAAAAATTTAATTCAGGTTAAGTCAACATGCCTTTACTTAACAACTTCTATATACCAGGAACCACTCTAAGCATGAATCTGTGATGGTCCCTTCTTGAGTAGAGAATGAAAATGAACAATTGAATGAAATGCTATGTGCTAGTGTTGCAATGTCTGTCAGTCAGCTTTCCAGTGCTGTGACAAACTACCCGAGAGAAACAATGAAGGAGGAACGATTTACTTTGTTCATGGTTTCAGAGAGTTCGGTCCATAGTTGCTTGACCCCATTGCTGTGGGTTTGTGGTGATGCAGAGCATCTTGGCAGAGAGCACATGATGGAGAAAAACTGCTCACCTCATGGTGGCCAGGAAACAGAAAGTACATCCCCAACCTCATACAGCTAGTGACTATTTCCTCCAACTAGGCCCCACTTACTAAAGTTTCTGACACCTCCCAGTAGTACCAGCAGCTAAGGACAAAGCCTTCAGATTTCAGATCCAAGCCATAACAGCATCCTTTCAGAGCTACTCTCCCCCAGAAACGTAACTTCCTATTTATTCTTCATAAACTAGCTCTCAGCTTTCTTCATCCCTGTTGAGATGTTCTGGAAAAGTCCACAGAAAAACCCATGGCAAACAATCTCAATAAATAAAAACTATTTGTTGAAAAATTTATAGATTGTTCTGGGAAAATGCCACACTAAAGGAACTGGGAGCGACTGGGCTGTGTGCAAGTCAAGCTTAGAGCTGTGGCTAGAACGTGTCAACAGGAAGAGAGAGAGCTTGTCATCTCTGTTATTGCACCTGGCCAGGAGAAAATCATTTTCCTTCCCCCTCCTAGCAGGTATGTAAAATAAAGCTTCTGCTTAACTCTGGTAGGAGCCATTTATTGGGGGGGTTAAGGTAGTTCTGGACTACTAGACCTCTCTGCCTTCCAGGCCAGCTTTAGATCTGATGAGACCAAGGACTATGCACCTAAGCTCAGAGGTCCTGGAGCCCTTGGGGAGGGGTGGGTGAAGCTGTGATGATCCAGTAGTTCTGCTCTATATGTGAGATGAGGGAGCGGAACCCCTCAAACAGCAAACAGAAATGAGGGAAGGGGTGTAGCCAGGGCAGCAACTTTGAGACAGCCAAAAAACAAAGATTCTGCTTGTGGAGAGTGGGCACGGCTAATACAATTCAATTAGAATCCAGAAGACGAAAATCAGCCAAGCAAGCACAATTACAGTATTTGTTGACTTGCCGGGGTTCACCCACACAGCAGGAACACTACAGAGAACAAAGCAGACACAGATGCTGCCCTTAGGAGTATAAAATATTTAAAAGACGAACATTGAAAGTGTGATTACAAGTACAGTGGATACAGAGAAATGCCAAGGGCTGCCACAGGACATCCCAAGGTTTCAGCCTAATTTGGAATTTGGGGGGATCAAGGAAGACTTTCCTGAGGAAGTGATTTTTTTTTTGAATGAAAATGAAAGTTGAAGAGATGTTGGCTAAAGAGAAAATGCTCACTACTGGACTATGATAGAAACCGGTCGCAGACCCAAGCCTGAGAATAGGGGTCTAGAAGTGGAGTTTGCTGAAGGAGAGGACAAACGTGCCCACTGCCCTGTGGGATGCTTTATCCCAGCTGCATTTCTAGACACCAGAGCAAAGCAGGGCTGGCAGGACTGATATCTAGGGATGCTTCTAGGGAACACATGAAGCCGTTTCAGGAAGGAAGCCCAGAGGCCCTTGCAGCCAGCTCCCAGAAGGGTCTGAATGGATACGAGATTCCACAAGAGTGACAAGCTTGTCTGTGAACAAGGGAGGGAAGAGTGTATCTTTCTGATCTTTAAATTTCAATACTATGGTCGCCCCCAAAACCAATAAGCAGTTAGAATTCAACTCAACAGAGAAAATGTGTGTCAACAGAACAATGAGCCTCCTGGGAAGCTGTGGTGACCGTTTTGTTTTCTCTTGCTCTTGTTTTCCATAAACTTAGAAACCAAACATTGGCCACATATTCACCCACACACATGTATCTTAATAAAAAAAATATTAATTTCTGACCATCAGTAAAAAACTGGCATAAATAAAACATACACACTTAAATGCAATTAAAATTATAATTCTGCTATTTCATTCTCCTCTTACACTTTATTGTTGACAATGTATGTGAGTTTCAGATAAAGAAAGATGGTAGCAAGGGAGAGGAAAGCTGTTGCCACGTGTGAGACGTTTTGCACTCGCCCTTGTGACTCTCCAGCCTCCATCACTTGCTGTCTGTCCATTCATTGCCCTGAGGGTGAGGGTGTTTGTTGTTGGTTGGTTGGTTGGTTGGTTGGTTGGTTGGTTTGAGACAGCAATCTTACTGTGTTGCACAGATTGACCTTGAACTCCTGGGCTCAAGTGGTCTTCCTACCTCAAGGTCCCAAGAAGCAGGGACAAGTGCATACTACCACACCCAGCATGTGGGCATCCCCAGTAAACTGGAGGACCAGAAGGAGAGTCCCAGGTGTTTATTCCAGGACTTGCTGGACTTCGCCATGATACCTGTAGGCTTCTGTTGTCCTGGTAACTGCTCCTGCCCCATCTCACACCCCTTAGGGTCTAAGGTTAGGGTCAGCTCCCCACTGTGCTGGCTCAGCATTACCTCAATACCCTTTGCTAGTCCTGTTAATGTTGCATGTACATTTATAAAAACTTTCCTTGAACTTTCAGTTTCCTCACTAAATAAGCCAGAACCCTGGCTAAGACTCCAGAGAACTTTACACCAAATTTAATGAGTTTCTCAACAACTAGGGATGAGACATTGAGGTCAGGTAAACTAAGGGATAAAAACAAAGAAATAGCAGGAGAAGCAGTTGCCTTCTACTCATTTCCCAGAGCTTCAAGGAGGTCTCAAGGAGAAGAATGCAAGGGTCTAAGGCTAAGGGGGAGAAAGTCTCATTGCTTAGATTAAAAAGGGAAGGGAACAGAGGGGGAAAGTCCACACTTAAAAAAAATAGCAAGAAAGCTGACATTCATTAAAAATGTGCACATGCACGACATTGAGTTTAATGTTCTATTTGCATAAGCTCATATGATTCCATTAAAGTCCATTTTCCAGAAAAGAAAATTAGACTTAGGCAGGTTACTTTACTTGGTCTTGGTGGAAGGATCAGGATGTGATGCCAGTTTGTCTGCCACAAGACCCCAAGGCACCGACTACATATTCCTTCAATAGTGTAATGCCCATAGCTGAGACTCGGGGAAACTGTATAACAACTGCCATGTGTTGAAAAGAAATAGGGCCTGGATGCCTTATAAACACTGTGCCAGCCCCTAAGAATCTGCAGCTTCGTTTTACTATCAATCTGTTTAGATAATGACCTCAACATTTAGATAGATGAATTGTTCTGGTTTGAATGTTTGTGTGCACTCCATAATTCATGTTGAAATAATTTGCAGTGCAATGGTACTTAGAGATGGGGTTTGTGGGATGCGATTGGGTCATGAGGACTCATGAATGAAATTAAGACTCTGATAAAGAGGCTCTTCAGGGGATTGGCCTCTTTTCTGCCCTTCTGCTTTCTGCAGTCACTGGAGAACAGTGCAATAATGTACCCGCTTATAAGGAGATACCAAGGTCCTCACCAGACACCAAACTTGCTGGATCAAACTTGGGCTTCCCAACTTCCAGACGTCTATAAAGTAAATTTATGTTCTTGGTAGGTTATGCAGTCTCAGGTTCTCTGTTACAGGGGTACAAACAGAATAAGCTATGTTCTATGTTCCTCACTATTTTCTTATGCTTTTCTTTCATTTCAATCTTTTCTTTCTCCCATAACTTCCATGTTCCTTAAACAATGACCATAAACAAACAAAAAAAAGAACAATACAACATTGTCTTACTTGAAATAAAAAAATAGTGATATATCCACATATAGGCCAAGGACTCTAAGAACCCAGAGAAACCCAAGAGGACCCAATTTAATTTAGCCATGGCAGCAAGAGAGGGCTCCTCTAAACTCTCCTCTCTGAAAATGGAGAGACTTTGGCAGAAGTTTAGCAGGACTTTGTAGGAAAATAAAATAAAATTAGAAAATACAATAAGAGGGAAGCATTGCACAGCTAATTTTTGCTGATCTATTCCTAATAGGATCAACTACATAATGTTTGGAGCCCAGTGTGAAATGAAAATGCCAGAACTCCTATTCAGAAATTATTATCAAAAATTTCCAGCAGAACATTAAACCAAGTACAGACTTCCTGAGCTCAGGGCCCTCAGCAACTACACAAATCTCATGTCCCTTAAAGTGGATCTTTCCTGTCAGAGTGAAATTAACTTGTTAATGAACTTTTAAAAAGCTCGACTCATAAGAGTGCAGAGAAAGCAGATTGGCATGGACCAAAAAAATCATGTGGAATATAACAACTCTTCCAAATTGTCATCTTATAAAAAAACAAAACAAAACAGCAGTGTAGAACACTGATCCAAAGGCTCATGAGAATCAGTCATCCTTCAATCTGAAGTTCACTGTCAGAGGGAGGGCCTCACGGACTCACCCACCAGGACCTTGGCAGAAAACAGTTCTCTTCACTCATTCATCTCAGAGACAACACAGCTGTAGTTTCCAGGAAACAATGGGGACCCTGCTGCAGCCATGTCCCCAGAAAACAGTCATTTAAATGAATCTCTGTTGTCTAAAATGTCAATTTTAACAACAACAAAAATGTTAATCAACAGATCCTAGCACTTAGAACCTGCTTCACATTTGCCTAAATGTTGATTAATTGCTATTAATTTTGCACAGGAAAGGCCAAGTTATCATTTGTTTCCATCTGCTCATTAAAAATGAGTTTGATCTCTAAATATTTATGAAAAGCTTTCATTTATATAACCAAGGAACTTTTTTAGCTTTCTAGATACTACCATCACCCGTATAAATTAATCAGAAGTGTGTCAGCAAGGTCAAATTAAAGACCAATAGAAATCCTCACTAACTGGAAAAATCAAATCTGGCTAGATATCAGGCTTTGGGCAGAGAGTAATAATCTCCCCCAGTTCAATCTACATAGCTGAAGAAAGTAGAGTATGCTTGTTATTTCAATTGTGAAATCAAATTAGGTCATTTATCCTTAAAGTACTCACTCCCTGGAATTGGCATTCTTCTATTGTTGTTCCATTCCAATTTTTCCAAAAGTAACAGGAGCATATCAGCTTTCTTTTGGGGACACACTGTGTTCAACACTGGTGGGGGAATAAATGAAGGTGCACCCTGTTGACCTGAGCTTGGGTGATAAGACAAGCTCTCCCAGGATTCTGGATCTTTTTTTTTTTTTTTTTAATTAGCTACACATGACATTACAATGATCTTGGCAATTCATACATTTGAATCATTGAGGATTCTGGAACTTGATAGATCAAAATGATTGTTGAAACCTTTGTCATCCCAGCAGTGGGGTTCTGCAAAGACCATTGACTTATTTCTGGTACATATGTGTCCAAAGTTATCTGTATTGCGGCATTTCCCAACCTTTTTCTCCAGCTTTTCTAATATTTCTATGAGCTATCCAGTATCCTTTTAGTAAATTACTTTTCTGATAAAGTTAACTGGAGTATCTGCTGCTTGAAACTAGAGGTATTCTTCACGTGACTTGAACTTCCATTGTGTACTGAGGAATGTTTTCGTTCCCAAAGAAATCAATCAGTTTGTCTATGGCACATCAAGTTAGGTCAAGTGATGCACTTTAGTCTTTATTCACAGGAGAAACCCTGGGATATGTTTGATTCATGAAATATTTAAGTTAAAAAAAAAAAACCCTAAGGGCAACTTCCATGGGAACAATTTAGTATTTTTCAATAATGTACAAATTTCAGTGGCTAAAAATATTTACATTCATATCCCTACCCCACTAGGGGTAAAGTAACATAATCCTGTAAACAGCTGTAACTATTTGAAATGTACATTTTAAAAAACCTTAACTTACTTTATTTTTAATGTAAGTAAAAATAACTGGGTTAATTTACTACAATGTATCAAGAAAACATAAAGTATCAGTTTAGGGTAGCCACCTTTTGTCTGCTCTACATATGACCTCAATATGAATCTCCTGTTGTAATGCACTGAGACCACAGGCAGGCTTCAGTATGCCCTGCCTGTCATCTGAGGCTTAGCTGCATTTCTTGGCTACTAGCTCTCCCAAGAGATCCAGTGCCCTAGCTTTGGCCCTAACCCAGCTTGCCTTTGTTCTCTGATGCTGCAGTTCCAACACTGTCAAAGCTGATCCTTCAAAGCTCTAATAGTGACGGGAAGATGGCGACGAAGGGAGTGCATTACCCCCGTGTACGCTATCTTGTTAGGAATTTCCAGCAAAATTGGGGTGCTCCAAAACCTAGAGGAAGGATTTCCATTGCACGAGGATCAGCTACGGGGGCTCAAACTCGAGAGATTTGTCAGCACGGAGGGTCACGCTGCTTATTCAGCAAATCGCCCCGCGGCTAGAGTCTGCGGCGCGCACTGGGAAACGAGGAGATAGCGACGCAGGGATACAGCGCTGCAGTTTCTGTGGGCGTGTGCCAGCTGTGCAATCACCGTACTCAGTGCTGAATTCTGGGTTTGAGATGGGGGAAGGAAGCGGTCCAATTCAGTTCTCCACACCGGTCAGACCACAGAGGAAGCCAGTGGCCACCATCTTGGAGAGCTGACTTCACCATCCCTGTTTTCGACTGATCGCAGCTCATTCAGCCATAGAACAGGTAATTTCCAGCTGCCATTCGCCTGCGGCTCGCAGACAACTTACTCAGGCTCAGTGCTAAATAGCCCGCGGAAACTGCTTCTTGGAGCTGCTCCTATCAGAACACACACCGAGCACGGAGCGGCCGAATTCCGGCTCCCGGAACTGCTCTGGCCCAGGGCTAAAGAATCCGCGGAAACTGCTTCTCGGTCCGGGTCCTGCTGAGTACTGTGGAGGTAAATACCAACCGAGCCTTCATAGGCAGTGGCAACAGGACTGACACGGGGCTTGTGAGGGCCGGTCAGGACTCACCCGTTGCTTTGGTCACCCGGCAAAGGGAACAAAATGCTGTCATTCGCATGGGATACCAACATGGCAGAGATCTGATGTCATCAGAAAGCGGTGGAGGAGAGAACTTCATCAATACCAGCGGCGACAGAAACAGTTGGTCTCCTGGTAAAGAAAGTGAGTCACAAACACCCGAGTCTCTCTCACTTTGTCATCAAGCCAGAGGGGCAGAGCAGAGCCGCCGCCCACGCCCGGAACAGGCCAGGGGCCCACCGGCGTGACCCCAATTGGAGTAGGGGCAGAGCAGAGCCGCCACCCATGCCCGCAAGGTAGGCAGACCTGTGACCAACCGGCAGAACAGGCCCAGCGGTCCGTGGGCGTGGTAGGAGGGGCAGGGCAGAGCCGCCGCCCGTGCCCGCAAGGTAGGCAAACCTGCGACCGACCAGCAGAACAGGCCCAGGGGTCCGCGGGCGTGGTAGACACGTCACACCAATTGGAGGAGGGGCAGAGCAGAGC